>NC_046621.1:3235325-3556396 GCF_900324465.2 Anabas testudineus
ATGGATCTTTTTTATGTCGTGGCTGTGGCATTTTTTGGCAAGGATACAACCTCTAACCTCTCATTATGTCAGTCTACATGCCAGAGTCCTACTGTACTGTAGCTTGCTGTGATGGGTTTGTTTTAGGAAGTGAGCATTTAGTTTGTTTTTACGTTTCTGTCTCGATGACACAGTGAGCCTTTAGATTTTTTTTACTGCATATTTCATCACATGAAAACATCTAAACGTGATGTGTGCAGCACACGACTATTCACATCTACCTAAAGGAAAAAAATAACATCTAGGGAAACATGGCTGCTGGTTGTGAAACTGGTCCCATCTCTTTTTACACAACTCACCAAGAATAAGCACATTTCCCAGAATGTCTACATGCCAGAGGTGGAGCTGTCTCGGGCTTCAGAGTTACACAACTTGGTTTCTGGGTGATTTTCATCATTAAAGTGTAAAGAATGCTACAACAGACACTGATTTGTGTATTACGCAAATCACCAAAGTCAGTTTTAGCATTTTCCTTTTTCAGAAGATACATAAAAAATAGACTCTTTTAGCGCGAAATGATAAATAAAAGTAAGGAAGGAAATTAAACTTGATTAAAATCTACCTGATTTAGGTTTTTAAATTGGGAGGTCAAACTTTTATCAGTCCACTGTTGGAAGTGGCATCTATTCTTAAAAAGCCCTGTGTAAACAAAATGTATTAATTATTATAATATCACACTTCCTCTTAGAGTAAGAACCCACAGAACGGATGATCAACATGTTTCAGCGTGACTTTTAAAAAGTCATAAACGCCCTTAATCAACTTTTTTGTTTCTGTATTCCAGTGATGCCGTCTGTTCCGTCTAATTCAGCGTAATTTAATGGTGCTAATATGGAAAAACTTAAACAAATGTACTTTCAGACTTTGAAAACCCCCAATCTAGTTTAACACACTGTAGCTGATAGGATTGCAGGTATTAATGGAGAAAGTAAATTTTAGGATTGGCTTTACCTGGAGCTGGTCAGACTGAAGAATCTCCCCAGAAGACAAGCGAACGTCTATTTATTCTTTAGCGCTTTAGGATTTTAGAGGCTCATAACTCTCCTGCCGAAAACTACAGATGTCGTATTTCCAGAAATGTATGAAATCATCTTAAATGAAGCAGCACTAGAAATACTAGCACACAAACCGCTGTAGTTTTTCTACTTCTCCTCTAAAGATACTGTCAACACCAGCTCAGTATTCGGGTAAAATATCTATATTAACATTTAGATTACAGAAGCTGTTGAAGTCTAAATGATTACTTGAATCCAGCTTTGGTTGTTTCCTGTGATGGGCTGTAGTTACTGTCACTTTCTGAAATAGATAAATGGATGATGTATCTGATTGTTGTGATAATGAAGTTACTGACAAAGGAAACTTTTTGTGGAGCTGAAACTTTTAAACATTATGATTGAAGCTCAAATGATTAGTTAAATAACTGACAGGAGACAAATCTGCAACTATTTTAATTCTCTCTTTTTCACTTCATAGATTAAAAGATGAAGAAAGCAGCTGTAGTCTGGTTTAAGCTTTCCAGTGTAACAGCATCCTGCTTTTTTAGGTTGTTGGGAGTTTAAAGACACAACGATTGATAAGGTCTTTAGTAAAAACTGAAGCAGGTAAACGCTGAGAAGCTTTTACTGACTGAACATGTTTGCAGGGTGGTCGTTATCGCCCTCTACTGGCAACAGACGCAGCCTCCTGACAACATGTGGAGCACATCGTTTGTTGTTTGACTTTAGTTTTGTTCACCTGGGAGTCTCACTCTGTCTCTCTCTCTTTGTCCACTGCCTTGTTTTTATTTTGTTTTTAAACTTACTTACTGGACTTGTTGTTGTTGTTGTTGTTTGAGTTTGTTATGTGTGTGATTTTTATACCAGCTTCTTATGTATGAACTGTGTCAAACACGTCTTTAACTGAAGAACTAAACCCACACTTACCGTCCTCCTGTATTCAACAGATCCTGCACCGTGGCTCCATTTAAAGGGATAGTCTGACAGTTTTTGAACCATGCTTCTTCACGTCCATGCTGACATTAAGCCGATTGGTATCACTATCGTCTTGTCTGTGCAGTAAAGATGGAGAGTCGGTTAGTTTAGCTTAAAGACACACTGATCCTGGCTCCGTCAAAGGATTAACATCCACCTCCAGCCCCTCACTACCTGGATATTTCAGGTATTCATTGTTTGGACTGGTGAGAGTTGTAGAATTGATTCTTCCTATGATTCATCTAAGATTGTCTATGCTAAAAACAAATGAGACTCATGGGAACTCTTTTACTTTATACATATACTATAGTACAATTACAGAGTATTTCCATTTGAAGTTGTTTACAGTCTACTCAGAGACATTTTACTTTTTACTCCACTCCACTTCTACTCAATGCAGAATATGACCAACTAATAAATTATGACGTATTAGTAAGAATTTACGAGAGTAAAGAGTTTTGTTTACTTTTTTTTTGGCAGGCAGGATTTGTTCCTTTGGCCGAAGCTAGGCTACGTGTTTCCCCTTGTTTGCAGTCTTTATGCTAAGCTAACGACTTGACGGCACAGACACGAGCGCGGTATCATCCTTCCTGTGTAACTGTACAAGAAATCAAATAATTAAATATTGATATGAACCGTTTTTCAGATCACGTGTAGCTTAAACGTCAGCAGCAGACGTTCACTCTGCTCTCAGTCCATGTGTATTTGATGCTCTTGTGCTTTTTTAGCCTCTGTTTAACATTTGTTAAAATCCAAATTGTGACTTTGTAGATTTTTACTCCACCCGCGACACTAGTTTGACCTTCGACCTTTATGACCTTATGCATGTGACTGGTTTGAGGACGAACCCATCACAACGTAAGTGCAATAATGAAGATAAGTCATTTATGAATTATACTGTAATGAAATGTAAATCATGAAAATATATTCGCATGCCTAAATGTATTGAAGTATTTATTGAAACTTCATATTTTAAAGCGTACAAATGTAAATGTACTTTACAAGGTTTTCTTTTTGTTTCCTATCATGACATTCCTTTCTGCTTTCTACATCCCACTGATTATATATATTTTTTCCTTTCAAAATAAAAGTAAGCTACAAAATTTTTAGTTTCAGCTTTTCATGTTTCTTGGTTTTCTCCATTTTGATAAGTTTATCAGTTAATGTGTAGATTAAACCAGGATTCACATCTTTATTAATTATTCCACTATTAACTGCGGTTTAATCTTTAATTAATCATTTAGATCTGAATTATTTAAACTTCCTTCATTAAACAGAACATTTGTTTTACGAAGCCCCCCCCTCCCGATCATAAAACACGACACAGAACGACAGAATGATTTTCAGTTGCTTTTGTTTTACTATAAACTTTGTGTCTTTAAGCATGTAGTATAATCAACATTTAAAATATTCAAAGTTTTTTTTTTTCCCTTTCAAGCTGTAATATTCAGAATTTTCACCGTGATGAAGTCAAAACCATTCAAGTTTCCCCAATTTGTACCCAAACCAACAACAAGCCCTTAAATAGTGTTCTTCAGGTGTACATACTTTATTCTTCTTGACGTCGCTGAATTTTTGGCAACAATAAATCCCACACACAACAAAAAAAGAAAAGTACCGCTGTGTAGCTACCATTGATGCATCTCTGTACCAAAGGCAACATGAGCAAAAATTCAAACCTGTACAGGAAAACATTATTTGGCAAACAGAAAAAAATACACTGTTCTGTGATTGCTTGCTGTATTTTCCCTTTCCTTCCACAAGTGCCTCTAAAGTATTGCCAGTTTTTCCAAAATAAAAGTACCAAAGTAACACCCACGTACCAGACGATAAAAAAGATCAAGTGAAAACGAGATGTAAATAAAGATCTTTGCTTTTATACAATTTTAGTCATAATTAATCTTTAGTTACTTTAGTGATTTAAAAAAAAAAAAAAAAAAAGGATTCATTGCACTTCAAGTTGCAACAGAAACAAGAAGGGGAAAGGAAAACGAGATCTGATTCACCCACACACAAACTCAGTTTCTACAAGTGCACTATGTATCGGTTGTAGTAGTACTTGTTTAAAAAAGTGTATAGAAACAAAGACTATTGAATAAAATCCTGCCTCGCTTGTGGTCTATCCGAGAGAGGAGTAAAATTACCTGAAAGTGAGAGTGGAAAGTGTTTAATTACCCTCTGATGCTCCCTTTGTGTATTGCTCATATACTGTAGAAGAATATAAGTCACACTGTCACATTGGTAGTTATCTCTTCATCACATTCGACCCTCCAGAGTTTTAATGACCGAAAAAATATCAGTGAAGGAAAATCGAGTCTTTCGTGGATAAGTGTTCATTTGGCTGACGATGACCATTAGTGCCTGAAAAAGTGAGGAAGAGATCAAACATGGAGAACAGTCGCCAGCTCAGGACAACTGCCAAATGCACCAACGCAAAGCCCAAAAAGTTTTAGTACGTGAAGGAGCAAAAAGCAAAATGTAACGTCGGCTCGAACGGAATAATAATAGGAGACAAACAAATCAAAAGAGATTCATTCAGAGTTTCTGTGTCGTCCTCGAGTCAAGAATAATCCAGAGCGGAGTGCAGGGAAGGCGTGGTCCGAGCATCACTTGGTGGTTTGTAAACGACGTGGACGTAGCAAAATGCGTGGACCGCTAACGTCTAGAGTCGTGTGTAAACTGTTACACGTACCGGATACACGTGAAAAACTAAAAAAAGAGAATTCAAGTTGTTTTACTGTGAGTGCCAACATGCAGGTGATTCCTCGTTCAGAGCGGCTCGCTCTGCACTGGCTCCGGCGTCAGTGTCGGTGTGTTTGTCGTTCTAACTTCCCTCCAGGAGCTTGGCCAGCGTGTCCCGCAGCTCGGTCAGCTCGAAGATCTTGCTGTCCAGCAGCTCCAGCAGGGAGCGCAGGCTCTTGCGAAAGGCTTCTCTCTCCAGCTGGCTGCTCTCCAGACGCTGCTCCAGATCGCTCAGCTGGGCCTCCAACACCTGGTTCCTCGCCTCCGTGTCCTGCCACAAACCACAAAGACCCGAATATGACTGGCTGCCTTTTAAAGTTTGTTTCACACCCGTTCTACGTGAGGCGCCCACTCACCTGTAGTTTATCTGTGAGCAAGTCTTTTTGTGACTGAAAGTCGTTGGCACTCTCCACCTCTGCTTTAAGTCTCTCTAACTCCTGGAAATAATTAAAGAGACGATACGTTTATCATCAAACTAGACACCTACAGGTTTACAGGTTTTTTCAGACAGTGCAATATCTACATAACCCACCTCCTCTTTGGCCTTCAAAGCCAACTCCAGCTCTTCTATCGTTTGGTTGAGTTCCGTCTTTTGAGATTTGATCACTGTTGTTTGGCCGCTCACACACTCCAACTCCGTCACCTGGAAAACAAACATAACTTTTAACAAATCACATCTGATGTCTGTTATATCTCAAACATGTGTGGAGTATAAGTGTCGTTGTATTCGAGCACCCGTTTGTGTAGCCTCTCAGCTTCCTCCTGATAAGCAGCCAGCTGTTGTTTCCACTGTTTCACGTTGGCCGTGGACTCGAGCAGAGCTGCTGTCAGTTTGGCGTTATTCCCTTTAAGTGCCGCCAGCTCTGCCTCCCAGTGCTTATTGATGCTGGAGGAGCTGAAAGACCAAACCAAGAGTGAATGTTGTTATTGTTTCAGCCACAAAGTGACATAAAACTATGAAAAATGTCCGTCACAGATTCCTGAACCCAGACTGAGGTTTGACAGCATTACATCCTTTTAAACCACAGATTTGTTCAGATGTTTGTTGTTATACTGATGAATACTGTCACATTCTACTGGTTCTTATTTAGCATCATAAATGTCTTTTTTACGTCATGAGTTTGTTTTTTAATATTAATTCTAATCTATAAATAATGACATTGTCTGAACAGTGGAAAAATTAAGTGAACCCTCAGGCTACTGGTTTTAATAAAAGCTAACTGGAGTCAGGAATTAGCAAAGCTGGTGTCCAATCAATGAAAAACGATTTAACGCTGTAGATTAGAGCAACTTTAAACATGACAATAATGGATGGACAAACAATAAAAGTACATACAGAACGACCATCTAGCTGTTCAACTGAACTGTAAAGGATTTTTGGTTTACTTACCTTTAAAAAAACTTTAAAACAGTTTTTTTCTGCTGCATGATTATCCCCTGAAGCACAGCGAACATCTCAGAGTGTGATCAGACGAAGCACTAAACTCTCTCCACTCGTAGTGGTTTATAATTAATAAGAAGCACGCATATGGTGTTTTAATGTAATGCTTTAATGCTGTCCAGAGGCCTGGGGACCAGATTAATAATGAACGACTGAATCGACATATTCGACAGTTGCTGCAGTGCTCCGTGCTGCACTGTGCCAAATTCATTTTAAATCAGCACTCCAGAAAGTCGCTACCGGACGAGTAACACTCACGGTTCGTCTGCACAATGAGACCATTTCATGATCAGGATGTGTGAACAAGTTGTTTCATGAGGATAAATTCTATCACAACTATAACAAGGAGACGGTGTTTGTTGATATTCAACACTTCACCTGTCATTACTCTTACCTGTGTGAGAAGGGCAGTGCATTCTGGGAAGGCTCTGCTCTGGGCTCAGTGTGTTGAGGTGTGTCCGGTGTGACTCTCTCGTCATCTGTACCGTTGATGCTCTCTGAGGTCAAAGGTGACAGCAGATCACCTGGTGCTGACTCCTGGTTCGGTGAAACAGAAAAAAAAGTGTTTTTCAGCACTTTGCATCATTTGCTTATTCGGTTTCTGACGGAGTTCAATGAAAAGACTGATTCCACATTCACATCTGTACAGTTAACAGACGATTAGCTTAGCACAAAGACTGGAAACAGGGGGAAACAGTTAGCCGGGTTCTTTCCAAAGGCTGTCATCAAAAATCAAACCACAACTTTACATTTATTTCTTGCCCAAATGCATTCTGGGAGTAGAAGTTAACATTTTCCTTCGATAACCTTTTGCTCAACTTTTGTACTAATGATTTAACAACAGACTTTCATAAAGATCCAAACTACAGAATTGATCCACCTGTGAGTTACACAGTCTGTGGGAAAAATGAAGAAGATTTTATCTTTTAAATCCAGGGATGCTTGAAATAGTTGCTCCAACGCTGGCTGCCTTCCCGGTGAGCCAGGCTACGTGTTTCCCCTGCTTTTAGTCTTCATGCTAAGCTAAGCTAACTGGCACCAGTGTGGCAGTAATATTTATTATTAAGTCAATAAAAATGTCAAAATAATCCTTTACATTCAGATTATGAGACAAATCTGGTGAGTTTTCATGATTCCATGCTCTCAAACTGTAACAGAAGAATAAAAAACACCTCCACAGTGTTTGTTTTGTCCAATCTGTATGTATTTAAGATATTAAAGGAAAAGCAGCATATCTCCACATCTGAATCCATTTCTGATGAGAATTTGTTAATTAGTTCTGTAAAATTTAACACTGAATTAACATTGTGATGAATAGAAACATTTATCCAGTGAAAAACAACTCATAGTCCTTATAGCTACATTAAAATGTTCCTCGGTATGTACTGGACCTGATCCATCAGCAGGTATTGAATATATATTTAATTTATTTCCTCGTTAAAAGTGTGTTTTGTCATTTTTCTTTCTAAATTTAATTTTGCTTTGAGAGCAGGAACAGAGAAGTGGAGGGTCGTCTGTGGGAGAGACAGGGAGAGGATTCCTCACTGTTAATGTGACATTGGGTTAAAAGACGAGGTCGTTAACAGTGGTGGAAGAAGTACTCCGAAACTTTACTTACGTAAAAGTAGAAATATCACAGTGTAAAATGTCAGTGAAGGTTCTCAATCAACAGGTGAAGTGATCTGGAGGTTGAGTCACGGCAGCTGGACTTCCTTCTTGTTAGTTTGAAATGTTTCACTAATCATCAAGTAGCTTCTTCAGTCTGAAGATAGATAAACGAGGTGGAAGCCGAAAGCCTAAGTGTTGTCTTTTTATCATGCTATCATCCATCCCCACAAAGATCAGGCCCAATTCACACCTGCAGGTGTCTGGAGGTGAGGCAGAGGTGTGACTTTACATCCTCCCCTTCCTTTGTTTCACCTAATGAGCCCATTCAGGCCGAGTGGTGGAGAGAAACCAACCTGGAGGATAAATATGTGTCTCTAACCAACTATCTTCAGACTGAAGAAGCTACTTGATGAGTAGAGAAACGTTTTGACTTAATAAGAAGGAAGTCCAGCTGCCATGACTCAACTTCCAGATCACAGTTTAAAAATACATAACAAAGATTCAACTCAGGGCATTAAAAGTTTTATCTTCTTGCAAATATAGAAGCAGATCAAAAACTACTCTATTTTATCATATTATGAATCTAATATTTATCATTTCAATTACTTTGCATATGGCTTGGTAGCTTGTGAATTTAGTATTATGATTAAAGTCTTAAATAGTACTTTCCTTAAAGTTTTTTAGGATCATCAGTTTTATTATAACTTTGAAACAAAGTTTATTTATAAGCAAAATGTTCACTGTGTAAAGAGCATTTTAATTCTTGTTCCATAGAATAAATTCTGCTGCAGGAGACACGTCAGAGGGGAGTGGAGTTTGTATCACTGACGCAGGATTAGACTGGGAAAAGTGGGAGGTTGGTTCAGACTCATGAAAATAATCTTTTCCCCGTTTGTTTTTACCTTCTTTTTACCAGATTTGTTGACTGACAACACATTTCTTTTTGCAGCTCCAACCTGAGGAGGAAGCATTAGGAGGAAAAACAAGCCACAAGGTGATAGCTTAGCGACTGCAACAGTGGTGGAAGTTGTTCTAAACAAGCTGTTGTACATGACGTGAGGCTCGTTAGACATATTATTAACACAGATAATAAATAAAAAACTAAAGCCATAATGAATTACATTTTTAAATTACACTTGTGGAAAGTCACGGAAAGATAGTAAGTAAATCAACATGATGAGTTGTTTTTGTGCCTTTTACCTGCACAAATCACAAATAGGTAGTGAAATGTTGAATTTGTCGAGGAGTTAAACTTTACATGAGCGCTGAGGTCAGAGTTAACCGTTAGCATGTAGTAATCTGATCACAGCACCAGATTTAAAGGTGCCCTGTGGAAAAAATTCAGTGGTTCTCACAATAATGCATTTGTCTGTTATTAAGGTTTTAAAGGATACATGTTGGATCAAAATAGTTAAGTCTGTTTTAAACAATTTAGTCATTTGGCAGCCAAAAGCGACTTACAAGGTACAAGGCAAAGGCAAAGTAAGCTTAAGGAGGTCTTGCCTAAGGATCCCTACTGGAGGTAGGCCACAGCTGGACCTGATCCAGCTGTGGCTGTGATTCGATGCATTGCAGCGATGATTCGAGTTTTTCTGCACAGTTTGTTTTTTTACAACTGAAAATCCGTCTTTATGTGATGCAAAAGTGTTGAAAGTGTTCGTTACCTGAGAAGGAGTGCTGGTGAGCTCCATCTTCTCCTGAGATTTCTCCTTTGCCAGCCGCGCTGCCTCCTTGAACTCTGCAAACTTATCTGCAAACTACAACAACAGGTGTAACTGATACTGTACAAGTCCAAACATAGGACAATCCCCCATTTCACTTTTGAGAAAGACTCGAGTGTAAGAAATACTTTTATATTTATATTATATATTTACTTTTTATACTACTGGTAATTCAAAGAGAATCTATACCATAATCCACAGAAGTGAGTATTTATACTTGCTAGGCTGCCTTCCTGCTGTTTCGACAAACAGCAGCAACTAAATCTGATGTAAGTCTCTGTCGTGTGTTCTCACCTTGACCAGGTGGTTCTCTGATGAGAAGCCGAGGCCGTAGACGGTGTTGGCTCGGCTGTCGGCCCACTGGCCGAACTTCTGCGACGTCTTGGTGAATGTCATGTTGGGGGTTATGGTGCTGTTGATAATGGCCTGTAGAGGTTGAATGCATGTGAAATGTAAACGCAGAAATAACTACACTATATTGTTTGTTAAAGCACCACTGACTCAGAAACAGCTGTTTTAGGCTGAAGCAGCTGGAAGCCTGAGATCTACTGGGACCAGGGGATGTTTGCGTGTTTGTCTTGTATTGATGTGAGTTTGTATTCCCACTGTTTGGTAAACAGGAAGTCATCAATGAGAAGTTTTGAAGCGAGTCCAGCTGACTGTCATGACATTGATCGGTGTGGGTGGAAAACGGGCGAGCTAAAGCAGCTTTTGTTTTTTTACTTATCATACTGAAAAACACACAGCGAAGCAGTTTTACTTTGCATGAATGATCTCTGCCTTGTTTATTCAGCATTTTGAATGTTTGTTGTTAACACCACTAAGACAAAAAAGGGACTGTATTCACATGCACTTAAATAACCAGGTTATAGAGTTTACACACATTTACTATAAATCAGTGTACACAAGCAGCACATGAGTAATGTGATTTGATCCACTTTGAGTTTATTTTTGAGTGAGAGTCACAGATTTTAATCATATAGTAACAAAAGATGTTTTTTTGTTGTTTCTGTGTTGGTGCAGACAGTGCAGTGAGGTTGTTAAAGTGAATGAAAATGCACAATATGTAGATTTGAGAAGAAGAAAGTTCCTGGAGGTCCACATTAGAGAAGATCCTACTACTCTGTTTTCTAAGGAAGCTTCAACAAGTCTTCATAAACTTCTACAACAGTACTTTGTGGTACACACGCCGTATTATTTAAACAGTGACCAGGACCCAGCTACCTAATGTCTGTCTACACTAGACGTCTTCTACCTTCTGAAGGAAGAAGGTACAAAACAACTCACAAACATACAAACCACACCAGGTACTGTACAGTGGCTTTTTAGAGCCTCTGATGCAGTGAGAGAGGACTAAAACAGTAAAGTAATTAAAAATCACTATATAGCTTCATAATACTGAGGGAAGCCACACGTATAGGTGATAATTCTCTGTCAGAGCACCACTGTTATTGTCACAATATTATCTCATTGCTATTTGAGACCCTCTAAAAGTATATTTTCGTTTTTATAAGTTTTCTCACTTCTGGAGTTTGGAAAGCAGCTGACAGACAAACAGATCTGTCTTTGCTTGGCATCCGTCTCTGTTTTCCTTTTCGCTGCCGAGAAGACGTATTGTTGTCTGGATGATTATGTCCTCCAGCACCACCCCACACAATCTGTGCTATTTCCAGCTGAACACAGCACAGCTAACGCGCTGGTTCGAGAACAGCAGTAGTCGCCCAGAGAAACTCTTACATAACTATGCTAACTCCACCCCTGCACCTCTCTCAAGACGAAAATAATCACTGCCACATAGGTATGACAGACCCGACCGCCCCTTCACTGCTTCAGAGAGGCCAGGCTGAGTCAGACAAGCTGAGAGTATAGGTGGCAGATACTAACAAAAACATAGACTCACTTCTTTTTAATTGTTCTTATGGATTAAATAAACTTTATTTGACAACTGGACGAACAAATATCCGGATATTTGTTTGTTTGAGCTATCTGATTATGACTTGTTTGGTACGAGGCAGTAACTGAAAAAATAGCTTGTTTGTGAAAATGTGTGTGCATGATTGGTTAATTTAAAATAAAAAACTAATGTCCCATTCAAATAAAACAGGTTTAAAGCTCAACCGTGCCTATTCTAATGCTTCATTAAAGAACGAAAAAATACACAGGCATTCAGTAAATACCGCACACGCTGTACTGAGCGTAATATTTGCACACACCTTAGATCCATCCAGACTGATGATTCGATAAACATTCCTGGTACTGTCGAAGAAGTAGGAGACTGTGACAGCATGTTTACTTGTGGGAACCCAATTCTTCTTGGTGCTTGGATCAATCTGGAAGACGTGGGCCCGTGTACTGAAGATGGGCTGCTCTCTGCACAAAGAGAGAGAAAGAGGAAGAAACAGAGGGAGGGAAGGAAAGACAGATGGAGAAAATCAATCAATATCTGGTTCGAGGGAGTTCAAGGTTCTTTATGTTTAAAAACAAAAAAAAGTTGATGCCTGTGCAGAGGAAAAAGAGGCTGTGAATACACCACTACAATCATCAAAGCAGCTCTGTGAGGCTGCACTTTGAGCTCAATGCTAAGCTAACACGCTGGTAATGACACTTAACATGTTAATAAAGAGAATTGGAGTATAGCTGAGACTAATGGGAATGTCAGTTTGGTAGATGTTTTATCTGACCACAACTAATCTGCAGGTAATTGATGTGCTTAATTAATCTGTTGATTCATCATTTAGTCTATAAGGTATCAAAACCAGAGGACATTGAAGAATAATAGCAAATACTTTTTTAGGGCAATATCTAAACAATGAAACAGATATCGCAAGTAATAGTAAATTATTTTTGTCACAATAAACTAAATTATTTGACTTATAACTGCAGCTCTAAACCGAAGCATTGGACAAAATAAAAATGTAACTTGATTATGATATGTATTAAAATGTCATGGGGATTACAGCAATTATTAAAATTAACTAGAAACCAAAAATACACATCAGGAGATCACCTAAGTCAGGAACATCTGTACAAAAAGGCTTGTGCCAAGTGATGAACACTTGCAGGTACCCAAGTGTTGGACTAACTGACCAACCAACCTACATGTACATTGCCAACACTGCAATTCTTTAGAGCAACATTAGGAGCGTGATGAATCACATGAAGGCGAAAGACACAGTTTCCCAGATCCCAGCACATTCATAATTTACTTTCTGGATGGGTTGCTGCACTGCTCGTGACTAGTTAGGTTTTAAATACAATATGTCATAAGACATACTATTTCATAATATCTCACAATGGTCTGCAACCAAATATGTGACTTTTCAGTAATTTTTCTGTTATGTTCTGGACTTTTGCTCAGACAAAATAAGATCATAATACATGGATTGGTGCTTTTAAGGATCCTCAAGCTGACATTATCGAAATCCAAAACCTACCTTGACAGTCTATGCATTCACTGCAGCACTTAATGTTATCACTAGTGTAGCTGCTTAAAATTGACTGAAGTTAAAAATGAAATAACAAAGAGCACTAGGAGACAAAATATAGACACCACCAGACTTACAATCTAGGTTTTACATTTAATTGCTAGACGTAGATCATCCTCATTCATTTGATGATTTAGCTTTGAAAAGATGGATTTTAGTCAAAACACAGCAGTCTGTCAACTATCAGCCACCAGTTAGCTTAAAAACACCATCTGCAAAGTTTTACAAGTGCATTTTTGAAGGACGCTAAATGTCATCCATATAACTTTTTACTAACAACAATCATTATGCCTTAAAAAAGAGACACTATCTTCAGTGAGAATACCTGATTAAATAAATTGGAGAAATGGGGGAATTAGAGAACAACAGCTATAAAATGTAAGAATAAGAAGCCTTGAATAAGAAAATTCAGAACAGGCAGAAGAGGAAAGAGACAGACGGAGACTCAGAGTGGGGCGTCTTTCTTGAAACCTACTGCCTCGTGTGTGGGCGGTTAGGATAAAATCAGGCTGGAATTATGCATTTTTTAAAAGCAGCAAAAGAAAGGGCAGATATGCTAATTTCCTGCTACTTTTAAAATAACAGTTGAACAGAGTTTAGCAGTGGAGCAGAGCCCACATAGATAGGGACACTGCTCTTGTCCATTGGCAGCAGAGGTATTGTCAGGAACCACAGCAAAGAAAGGACTTTCTGCTGCTGGTGCAGCTCCTAAACAACTTGCATGACAAAACGAGGGTCAGGCTAATTAAAAGACAGGTCAATTGATTAGAACTCACTGTCGTGCGTGACTGTGTGCAGGCCAGACTCGACCAGCAGGGTGTCCACTGATGTGGAGACGATGAAGTAAGTCAACCACAGGCCAAAGGTGACCTGAACCTACATGAACACACTAGCAGGCTTCCAAAAATCGCTGTGGATGAAAAGCTCTGTGGCAAAGCAAGCTATAAATAATAAAGGCTTTTACTGTGGTATGATAACAGACCAGGCTGATTTTAAGTAGATCTGGTTTTAAATCTTCCAGGGAAACTGGATTTGATTACTTGACTGGGAGCAAAGTTTTACAAGTCTCCTGTGAGACTGTTGAACGCTCCGACAAGCTCCCGAATCTCTTCGGAGTGTTAATTAAGTCAGAGGTGTCATTTAAAGATAAGCAGTTAATCACAAAGATAGTGATAATGTGAGGGTGAGTCCACGGCATTCACACCAGCTCACGTTAAGAATACACAGTACTATTTATAGTTATACGAACAATATGTTAAATACACAATATTTCTATGAAGTACATTAAAAAAAAGTAGGTAAATATTTAAGTTGGATTTATTACGATATTATATTTTCTTTCCTGTGGTTCCGTGTGAGTGACTTGTTATGGACACATTTTACTTCCTCTGACATGATTTGCTTACAGAGAACTCGTCCTTTAATCTACTGTGTGAACACATGTTCAAATCAGGTAGGGAGTCATAACAGGAAAGTAAAGGTCACTTTAATTATATATATATATTTAGTAACTAACATTACTGTCTACAACAGCCAGAAGAAAGTATTTGTAACATTTGAAAATTATATTTTAAGACCTTTTAATTATGGAGGCCGAAAGGGGACATGGGGCCATACATAAACACATACATTTCTGAAATTAATTAAAAGAGGATGTTAAGAGTGTTATATGGATATCCATATTTAATTTAAAAACTTGTATTTTATATCAATTATATTTTTCCCCTAATTGCAATGAACATAAACGAAATATGGGTCAACTGTCAAAAATTTAATAATTAAAAAGATAATTCAAAAAATTGTAGATGGGTATAATTTAAACAAAGAGTCCTGACTGTATTGAAACGCTAACTTTACTGATACGGGTTAAAACACGTGATTAAATCTCAATTATTCATGATTTTTAGCTGAAGTATGAAATTATAGTGGATTTTTCATTTCATGGTGTCATTATTTCTGAAAGCTTGGCCTAGATCAAAATCTGCTCTGGTGTTGTGTCGAGTGTGTGGCGACTGTTAGCCCATAATCCCTTTACACAGTGAAACATACTGTGACATTCAAATCTGACCACAGATGTTATAAAATCAGTAGTTCTCCACTTAAACAACAGATACATTGAGGAAAACAGACATGACACCGTTTACAACAGGAAACGAAGGATGGTCAGCTTCTAACTAACTCACTCAGCCTCACTGATCGATGTCACGTTTATCCTGAGAACAATTCTGATTCATAAAACTGCTGGAATGTAAAAGCACTGTATGTACATACATGTGCAGATTGTGATATAACAATAAATACTTCCTTCAGTACATTATATTATCTCTGCTGGTTCTCCACACCATCTTGATATAACTGTGTAACAAAGGTTAAATTGCATTTAAGGTAAAATATTAAAAAGTCATAAAAAGTCTAAATTCAAGTTGACCCCTGTAGAACCCCAAACTGCAGTTGACTGTATTAATTCATTATGAACCCTCCTTGCCTCTGTATTTTTTTAATACTCCAACTACCACATGAAAAACCTCTAGTACTGATGGTGGCAGGAAGAACAACCCAGCGTTTCTCAGCTGCGGCCTGCATCGTCATGGCAACAGCTGATGTGACTCAGGACTGGTCATGAGCTGCGAACATCCTCCAACTCTCTCTCTCTCTGTGCCTCTCCTTCACGTGCTCTCTCGCCCAATCCGATCTCAGTGTCCCTGTCAGTTAACCCACAGAAGGAGGCAGCGGGGGCTTGGCAAAGCAAAACCCTGCAGCTTAACACATCCATATGCCGTTCACTAGGGTCCGAGCATCCAGTGAGGATAGAAGACAGCAAGTGTGCGCATGATAATATAGTATATATGCAAAGATGGCTTAATCTTATGATTTCTTAAAATGAGAGTGCTGTACTCGTAATTAAACGTAATTCTATTATAAAAGGTTATTATTACAATATTGAGGACAATATCACAATAGCAATTTGCTGCTAAAGCTGCTCCTTTTCTTTAAACATGCCGTTTTAAATTTCACCTGCAGCGTGAGTACAGCCCTCAGTTCATACAAGAGTACCACTTATCTAAATCAGTAAATGTCTTTCACAGTTAGAGGGTATATAAGACAGAGTTTACTCATTTATGAGTCTTAGATGAACAACAGCTTCAAAACAGAACCATTTAACCTTTAACTTATTGTAGAAGAAGATGGGCACAAAAGAAATCTGTATTTAAAGCTCTTGTCAAACTCACTAATACAGCTGCAATAATGGACAGAAATTTAATCTGTAACCTTTTTAATCATGTTTTTTTAGTAACGAGTGTAGTAATAACAATTTATCAAGACAGTTATTGATCAACTGATAATGATAATAACTAAAATTTCCTCTCCTCTCATTTCCTCTTCTTTTCACTTCTCTACTACAACAATTAAATAAAGGCAAAAAATACCATAATGGGACCTTTCACGTTTTCAGAAAATAATTTTAGGAAAGCTTAATGTGATCTAAACATTACAATTACCAAGGTTTTTTATATGTTTGTACATGTGATTCCAGAGATAGCATTCAATCACATGCTGCAACTGTGCTCCCAAAATATTTTTCTGTTTCCAGTAAAAACAAAGCAATCTGACCCAGTGGCCTGACCAGTAAAACCAAAAATATTGCCTGGGTGCAGTTTTATTCCAAGTGCTAGGTTCCAGGAGGACAGCTTGTTTACCGTCGTCTATTAAACAAGAACAGAAGCTCCAGTACTTGTTGGTACAGCCAAGTCTGACTCGCTAATTAACAATGTAAGTGCACACACAGGACACGCGCCCCTTCTGTGCCTGACAAATTGATTGTCAACTGGATTATAACCATTGGCCTGGAGAATTACAGAGGATGTGCTTTGCATGAGGAGGGAAGCGGTTCACCCCCCTACCCCACTGTCCAACCACAATATGACAACAAACCAATCACATCCTGCATCATCTGCTTTCATCTGGAGTAAGAACTAGGTCGCTCTTGATCAGGAGAATCACCATACTGTACATCTGCAGGTTCAGCCACATGCATTACACAAGTGTAGGAGAGCTCCTTACAGTGTTATAGTGGGTTAAAGAGGTTTATCTCTCTCTCTCTTGCAGCAAAAATCAAATTACAACACTTTTTAAACCATATTTTTCTTTTTTTGGCCCCTTAGAAAAAAATTATTGATACAGTTTACTTACCTAAATATTATTTTAAAATCACACTGTATGATCTGAGCTGCGATTCTTAACTCGCTCTCTGTGGTCAATTCACAGACAGTAGTCTACTTCACCACAGCCTAATCTTTTGGCTTCTGTAATCTAAGATGTCAGCATATGGAGGCTGTGAGTGCACATAAAGATGCACAGCAAATGCTATCGGTAGTCGACAGTAGCACATTGTCCTATCTGGGGTAGGTTGCTCTGGCCAGGCATTTTTTTGTCTTTACATATATTGTCAAAGTGACAGGTGATTACAGGATTACTACATACAGTTAGTCACGCTTCTGAAATCTGCAGAAAGCAAGTTTTTATTTGACATTTTTGCTGCTTTTGGTGGGACTTCAGGACATTTTCTTATAGAACAGTTATAAAATCATTAACACATTTGTCTAGAACTACAACTAATGATTATTTTCATTATTATTGTGCATTATCCAAGGACACATGGACATGTAGCCAGGAAAAAGTGTTGAACCACTGACCCGGAGGGTTCACTGACAACCAAAATGAATTAATTTGTATTATTAATTAAAGGTAGCATCTTCAAATGTCCTATTTTATTTTACCAGAAGTTCAAAAACAACCACACAGTTGACAATGAATCTCTTTTTTTACAAATGTATCTTGAAAAAATTTATAATAGTGTTATTAGCTGATTGACAAGAAAAAAATCTGCAACTACTTTGCTAATGGATTATGTTTCAGTCATTTTTCAAGCTAAAAAATCCAGATATATCTGTATCACTTTACAGAAAAGAAAAGCACTGAATAATTTCTTAAGAAGATGGAAATGTGCTGATGTATTTTGACATTTCTCCACTGCTTGTCCTACCTGATGTCTACCTGCAATTCACCAGCAGCTGCCTACTTCATTAACCCAGTAATCTAAAATGTCTGAATACATATAATGATGGACTACTTACAACGTCTTGTTTTATTTAACCATAAGTCCACAAACACAAAAGATACAGGTCAATCTAAAGCAGTGAATCTTCACTTTCAGAGGCTGCAATATTTAGCATTTGAACTATTTTACTATACTACTATAATTTTATCATTCAATTCAATTCCTTCCTAAGTTCTGTCTCTTCTTCATACTGTCAGTCATTTAGTTGCATGTTTAAAATGCAAACATGTTTCACAAAAGCACAAATTTTAGGCATTTTTCACATTTTTTCCTTAGAAACTATAGAAATTTTGATCAGAACAGTTGCAGATTAATTGCATTTGATGACCACTTCCCAGACATTAACTAGCTTTTAAAACCTCTGGACCAAAATAGACAGTAGCCTTCTTCATTACAGTCTCTGTAAACGAAAATGTCATAATGATGGACAGCTACTAGTATCAGTAGTGTGGTGTTTGTTCTGGGGGAAGTTATTACTATGATCAGACATTTTAAGTTTAGTATTTAACTACATGCACTGACAGGAGTAATTCATACAGTTAGCCATGGACGGCTAGCTTTGAGCGGCTGATTAAATCTACACAAACAAGTCAGTCATACCCTGACATGCTGAGTGTGAAGTACACTTTGACAGATCGCTGTTCTGTAAGTTACATACCCCATTTTTGCTGGATTTGGAGGCTAAGTTGAGTCGAAGCTGAACCACTCGCTGGTCTCCTCAGGGCGGTGTGAGCAGGCTGGAGGCTAGCTGCAGCTTTATGATCCCCTCTCTCCCACTAATCAAGCCGCTCTGAGCCACGGTGTTGTTGTCAGTCCGACATGACTCGGTGCTGTTGTTGTTGTGCCCTTGGGTGCATTTTGGTGGGGGGTGCTGCTGCGTTTCATCCGAGCAAACGTGTCGGTGCATGCATGATGACCGACAACGCTCCAGCACCGCGGCGGCGGCGGCGGCGGCTACACTTAGCTAACCGCTAGCTCCCGTAAATAAAACTCCTCAGTTATGCTCAAGCGAGGATTATGAGCTAAACTCTGACTGACAGGAAAAGCTGGGTGATTTCTTGCCAAATTAAACTCGAATTGGCGAAGTTGCCTCTTTAAAAAACAACATTAAAAATGTCTAAACAAGCTAAATGTTACCAATGTTTATCACTAAATAGCGTAAAAATATATTTAGCTAGCTTTATCCGTGCGTCGCTAGCTTGGCAGTTGCTAATAAAAGCTGTGAAATCTGACCAGATAAAGATGTAAAGATATTATATGCAGATATAGTTTTCACTAAATGATTAAATAAACACTTAACATTCACCCTTCAGTGTCAATAAACTGTGAATCAATCCCCGTTTCAGTCGCTGGCTCTTCCTTGCCGTCCGATGTGCCATTAAATTCCTATTAGCGAGTTTTACAGCCGAAAATAAGACGTTTAAAGCTGCTCGGTGGTGACAGACATCTTCCCTCAAGACAGAGCCTCATCTTCGCTGTTTCTGGACCAAATACAGACAGTACTCCGGGCTTTAACATCTCCTCCATCCAAAGATGGTGCACAGCAGCTCAGCCTCGTCCTGTTATCCACAGATTCAGACACAAGCTGCTGGTTTCCTGTGGGTTTTATCAGCTGTGATGTGAATTAAAGTCGGACTCGTTTGCTGTAGAAACACGGTGCTGATGCTCCATCCATCGTCTCTCTCAGCCCTTCGTCTCATTCACCAGCTCAGCTTCTCTGCTGCTGCTGCTGCTGTGACGGAGTATAAGACTAGTGATGTCATCACGTTGAGTTTGTGACGTAATTGCCAATGAATTATTTGCTCACATCCGGTTTGTGTGTGTAAGCGGTATATATTTGTTTTTCTGGACCTATACACACGGCCGGATTAACCCTAAACAGGGGCTTGGGGCAACAATCTTAATCTGGGCCCCTGTTGACCCCCACGGTTTAAGGAAGCTTCATTATCTCCCCAGACCCCCCAGAAATCAACCTGTACTCCATAACCATGTTTAAATGGCAAACCTTCGTGCTCAGTAGTGATGTTTTAGTGTGGGTAGTGCAGATTTAAACTGAAATGTTAGCCACATGCTTGTAAAAAACAATTTGTGCAGCAATTTCCAGCTTAGTTGTGATATTTCCCGTTCAGTCTGTCTTGAACAGAAGCTTCTTCATGAATTTACAACAACTTTTAAAATGGCATACACTACTATACAATATACTACTATTTGATACTTGATGTCACAAAAACAATGTGCATATATTATACACATCAGGTACATTTATACAAAATGGAAAAACAATAGACGATTACCATCTTCTGGACAGTTACTGATATGACTTACTGAAGCAAAACAACAACATTCCAGGTTTAAAGTATGTTATTATATAACAATTATATGTAAATAATTATTTGTAAAAGTAGTTGTTTTGCAGAAAATCATCCCATGAAACTGATACTAGAGTACTAAATTACTTTATTAGT
The DNA here is from genome assembly GCF_900324465.2 of Anabas testudineus. Taxonomy (NCBI): domain Eukaryota; kingdom Metazoa; phylum Chordata; class Actinopteri; order Anabantiformes; family Anabantidae; genus Anabas; species Anabas testudineus. Next base: position 3,255,916 of record NC_046621.1, read on the forward strand.
GCACACAACATCATACTGTTGGAGCTGCTTGAGGTGACTATTTAAAACTATTAACAGTTTAGTCCAGTAGGTGCCGACCAAGTGGTAGGGCCCCTCCAGTGGGTCACGATAAATCTGAAGGTTCAAGAGAGAGAAAAAAGAAAACATAGTGCTGCAACACAAACCTGTTCAGTGACAGAGAAGCTCTTTTGCAGTAGTTGAACATCCAACAACTCAATATAGGGAGGCCCCAACTAGATGCTGCTTTTTGTTAGAGTTTACATGTCAAAATGGTTTAAAAAGCTTTAATAATATTTTGTATTTACAGGCTTATTATATGATGTTAATTTAAAATGCTAAAACAATTACGTAAGGCTGTCAGATCAGTACAGAGGAGACAAGATAATGTAATAATAAACTTCTTCTCCATATATATTAATTTAACACTAATAATATTATATTATAATTTATAATATATAATATATATTTAACACTAATATATATATATATATATATAACACACAAGCACTTTTACCACATACAACCTGCAGACTAAAAGTGAAACCCTCTCCAACTCTCCCTGTCACGCTGCCAGACAGACATAAACAGGTGCAGAGTTGATGTTTTCATGGAAGCACAGATCAAAAGAATAAAACAATATTTTTAGATACAGTATGGTGATTTTTTTCAAAGTTTAAAGTAGCACATTAATTCATATATATTTCATTTAAGGTGAAAAAGTGGTAAAGGTAAAGACGTCAGTGCTCAACTTTTGCTCTAATCTATTTTGTTTTTCTCACTAGTTCTCTTCACTGTAAACTGTAATTATGTGATTTGTATATGCAAATAAAAAAAGTGAAAAACTCTTTGAACATTCCCAAATGCCTATTTCGATCTTACAGCCAGGATTGTGACACTGGATATATACTTCCAGCACAGAATTATATTTAGACCTGGGAAGAAAAATAAAGCAGCAACATTTACTTCATGCTGCTGCACATTTTATACTTCAGATTCATCACAAGTTGCAACTAATTACCACACATTAAATTGATTTAGTGCATTTGTCAAATACACCGTTCCTGTCCACGTGAATAGATGAGAAACTAACTCCCTACATGTTGCAAATGCTTCAGATGAAACACTGGAGGACCAGTTTTCTATTTCAAGATTACGCTGAGCATGAAAACTCACCTCAAGCACGCCTGCCTAGAATGTGATCAACAGAGCAGCGCTGAGTTGTGGTGAGAGGCTAAAGCAAATTCATCAAGATATTACGACAATGGATAGTTTAACAGAAGATTTTGCACACTCAAATGTTGACAGTGAGATGACTGTGTTGCAACCTGAAGATATTACCGAGCAAAACCTTGAGGGCAGTGATGACGTGGAGAACCTTCGAAACAGGTACGAACCAGTAATCCTAATTTGTGCATATATTTTTTGGCTTATTCACTAAACCACATACAGTGGAATTGAAATCTCTAAAGCGGTGTCAAGAAAAACTTAACTTTACGATGGAGCTTAATACTAGTGTTGTATTAGACTGTGGTTGTGTATGTGTGAAATCAGTTTGAGAGGTTCAGGACAATACGGATAAAGTTTAACAAGAAAATCAAGTCACCTTGAATGATACCAGTGTAATAAATATTGATTAAAAAGGGCTAAATACATAAAAACTGCTTCTGAGGATTAGAACCCATCACATATTAGGGATAAGTCTGTATATGTTTTGTTACCTCACTGCCACATTGTGTGTTAATGTGTCTTTAGTTTACGTGAGGCTGTCCACGACGACAGCGTCCAACCAAAGATGCAGTGCTTGATGATGGACACCTCCTTCTCAATGGTAACTATGCAAGGCGAGGACAGCGGCATTGCTTGGGAGACGACCCCTAGCCGATGCACCACGCCCTGGGCATCTGAAGCTGGAACCCCCACTCTGGACCCCAGCTCCTCAGTTCTAGTACAGTCTGCAACAGTTAATTCTAATGCTGCTGGAAAGATCATCTTTGTCATGGATGAGGAGCTGATTTCAAGACAGAAGAAAACTAAAGAGAGAGCTAGCAGCCAGAGGAGCAAGGCAAACAAGCAGCGACAGATCCTTACCGGAAGCTCTGAGAACGTTTCAGGAAGGCCAGAATTAGTTGGATTCTCAGAACCAAATGTGAAAACTGAAGCAGAAGGAGATGAAGAAGAAGCAGCTGATGCTCTAGTAGATAAAGAGCAACGTTTATTCAGCTTAGTGTCTGAAGGTTTTGAAATCCTCAACATTGTTGTTCCTCCTAAACTGGCCACAGTGGATGAAGAGGAGAGCAAAGAAATGGTGGACAACTTGTCCTATCTGGAGGAGACCCCCATCCCTAAAGCCAGTAATGAAACCCAGGATAATGAGCTGTTGATGTCAACAGGTGCTTCAATGGTGTTGGGTGCAGCAAGAGACGATCAGGCCAATCCCTTACCGCTAATGAACCCACATGTAATGGATCCCCCAGGGGCTCCAGTGGCCAGACCTCTGGGCAGAGGAGCACCTGGAAATGTAGACTACTTTGAGGCGTTTACCTTGATTGATGCGCAGGCTCCAGGAGGCCCCGCTGTGATCTCACAGGGACAGGTGGAGTCAGTGGCAGAAGATACGACTGAGATCCAGCATACAGAGAAACCTGTGCACCCTAAAGACAAAACCACCACTGTGAAAACAACTGTAGATAGTTGTTTAAATAACGAAAACTCAGACACCATCAGCTTGGAGGGAATCACCAGCGAGCTTCTAGATGACGTCTTCTACGGTGCTACGAATGACTACCCCATAAAGGGTCTCGATAGAGAGGAGGAAGGTGGAGTGCCCTCTAGGCTCCCTTCAAAACCAAGTGGTTCAACCTTATTTGGAAGCCAAGAGGACATCCTGACTCCCATCTATCTACCTGAAGGACCGCCCAAAATTATCAACCCGATTTTGCTTGAAGAACCTAAAGCCATGGCCTTCCTTTACACTGACCTGTATGAGGAAGCAATTGGCAGTCGGAAAAAAGAGGAAGACACAGAAAGTTTGAGCTCTGAGAAGTCCTTCCATAGCAGGCATTCAGACAGGGAGGCCAGGGGATACTTAGAGAAATATGTCCTGATAGATGAGACTCCAGCAGTGGAGGGGGACTCAGCTGATAAAGAAAAGTGCCCAGATGAAGGTCCTTGGGTTTTGACTCAAGATTTGTATGATTTTGGTGATTTTATTTCTCAGCCTGAAAAAGGAGAGGTGCCAAAATCAGAAGAAGAAATCACAGACTTCTTTAGGTCCAGCGCCAATTCTTCTCCGTGTGATGTGGATCCTCTCCGTCGATCATTAGAAGAGGATGAAATCGAATCAGCTACGAAGAGTAAACCCAAAACCAATAAAAGTGTCTCCATAACCGTAGAACAAGTTGCTGAAATCCCAGTCGATTCACTTAGTATCTCCAGCTTCGAGTTTCCCTCAGAGGAACCAGACTGGGGAACTACTGATGATCATCCTACATTTGTGGACGAGAAAGATGTCAGCATACATACAAATCAAGAACTGAGGAAACAAGATTTGGAGATTAAAATGCCAGTTGCCCCTCCAAGGAGAAAGGCAATGTCTCCTCCAAAGACATGTCTGGACCTAACACCTCTGACCCCCGTTGATGCTATTCTGCAAGAAAAAGAAGAGGCTGGTGCAAAGGAAACGAGGGAGGAGGAGGAAAAGGAGACTGCATCACCAGTGGAGACTGCAGATGAGGGAGACGGAGATGGAGAGGAAACCAAACAGTCCTCTGAAGTTTATGAACTGCCTGCAGTGGAAACTGGGTTCTTACAAACTGAAAGTATAAAAGACAGTGGTGAATTAAATGATAAAGATATTAAGCCAGCTACATGGGATGAGGAAACAGTAGAAACAGTTAGAGAACAAAATCAAACGCAAGAGGCAGATATTGAGTCAACAGAATCAGCTAAAGGTGAAATTAATCCAGAGAAACAAGGAGATACAGCCTCACCAACCGCACCAGCTAAAGACAAAGGACAGTGTGTAATACTCTAGTCGAGCTTCAGTATTTTCCATAGGTTTAATGTCAAGTGCTTTTACTAATGTGTATTTATTCAAGGTCTTAAACTCAAGGTCTCTGTGGAGTACGACAGGTGGCAATAGTGCATGAGTCATAGTGTGTTTGAAAAGAAACGTTTGGATCACAAGTGTAGATAAAAAGGATGAGAGTGCACGTGTCTGTGTGATGTTAGCCTGGATCTTAAGCTATAAATAAGCCTCAGTGGCTGTTAACCTGACACCTCATCTCTACTGAGTCTGTGTACCCACTTGTAAACAATGAAGATAAAACAGTTGAATATGTTTAAATGTTAGCAGGATACCTATACCCAGTAACCTTGTTTAATCCCTATTTAATAATTTCCCAATTTATGCTAAATTAAAACAAACATGTGAGGTGAACCCAGACAAAAATGTACGAATAACTTCTTGGTGTTAACCTTGTATCACTCTGCATGGTTAAAATAAACCAGCACAATGTAAAACACATTTTTTGCCGGCTGGAGGACTTTTAACAGACAGTACAGTGGAGTATTTAACCTACACATGTGGCTGTTAAAGCAGGTTTATGTCGAGCATTATTTACTGATACTTTTGCTCCCAGGCTTAAATCCAAAGGTCCCATCTGGAGCTCAGCAGTGATCCCGTGCCGCATGACCTTGGAGAGGAAAGTGAAAGCACACACAGCTGATATTAACATGCACGTGCACAAATATGGTTTATTTATATTGCAGTAGTACAGATTGGAGTTGTGTTTAGGCATACTAATATAATATAATAGTATATTATATATGTATATACATACATACATATATATATATATATATTCTGTAGGCTATGTCAGAGCTTATCCACCAGTTTAATGGGCTTTAGCGACATCCAGTGTTGCATCCTTTCAATGTCCATCATTTCTCCTCCACCTCGACAGGAGGCAGCTGTGAGTTGATGGTTCACCTTCAACCTCAGGTCTCAATCCCATAGACTTATAGGAGGTAGAGTGGATCTGCAACACACTAGTAGTTTGATCATTAGTCTGCAGCTGTTCTGATAATCAAATAATAAGAATGAACAAATTTCAACTGTTTGCTGTTTCTGCCTTGTTAGTTATGTTAGTTATTTCACGCTTTTCCTTGTGACATATAATACACAACTTGCTGGTCAAGCAAAACAAAACGTCTGAAGACATTTGAAGTTTGATCTGTGGGAATTTTATTTACACACAAACAAAACAACTGAATTATGTGACAATAAAACTAATCTTTAGTTGCAAATACTAACAATTTTTTTTCTTTTACTACATTTAATTAAAAACAATTAAATAAATATAAGTAACAAATCACAGTCTTATAAACTATACAATAACATATTGATATAATAATAATATATTGATGTCATATAATAAAGTGCTCAATGGAAGAAATACCAAATATACAAATTTATACCAACAAATAATGAACATTTTTAGTTTTCCACTTTTTATTTTATTTAAAACATCATAATTATATCATCTAATAATCTTTTATTACATTTTAAGATCAGGATCTCGTAGTTATATACTGTACAAAGACTCCTAATAATATTATAGGTTAATAATAAAATAGAAAGTGTTTTTCTTTATGACTGCAGTGATCTTTACAGTATTTAAATTAAATAAACTTAAACATTATTAAGCTAATTGAACCGCTTCTAGTTTGTCTATTTCTATGCTAGCGCTTCAGCACCGGGGTCAGTTAGCTTCTTGCTAACTCCACAATGGCTAACGTCCCCGGTGTTTGCTCATCAGTCATTCCCGAAGAAAACGGACCAGAAAGGGGCGACAGCTCCTCGATGGAGGACGGACTAGGCGACGTTTTCGGGGACCTGGCCGCCCTCCCGGTCGAGGTCGGCGAGAGAAGACCGACGTGCTTACGGTGCCGGTGAGCTGAATTCAAGTGAAGCTAATGCTAGCTAGCTAGCTGGGTTTTACAGTGGTTGCTTGGTTGGTGGACCAGACAGCACAGAAAACCTCCCACCCCCTCCTCCTGCCTCTGCTTCTCCTCCAGTAACTGGCATGCTTTAATGAGGCCACAGATTTATGTCGTTACAGAAAGCTCAAGACCAGCTGAAACAGAGAGATGGGGGCTTTAGCAGGCTGGGAAGTAACTGGGATGTCACAGCTTCTTCACCGCGTCTTCAACTTTCCTCCCATGTAGTCGCCCTCAGAAGGTGTGTCTCTGTCCTTTTCTTCCACCACAACCCCTGGAGGTGTCGACGTGTCTGTACGTAGTGCAGCATCCTGCAGAGGTGAGTACAGAAATATTAAAAGTGACTGCATGCTCAACAAGTATTCAGAGGTATCACACTGTAAATACTAATATAATAGCTGGATTATCATGGGTTAGGATTTAAAAGACTTCAGCTACTTCAGTTTGTTCAGGCTGCACACTAACTAACACTGTAGTTATGTGATACACATGTGCATGCATCTATACACCCTTACCATAGACAGTATAGACATAAACACACATGCATGTGCACAGTCATGCATTGATATACACACACTGATTCTGTGCATTGCATTAAACTTATGAAAAGAAGTGATTTATCGTGTAAATAAAAAATGTAATGGGATATCAAACGAACAAATAGATATTTGCCTTTTTAAATGTTTAAGAACTTCAACAATTTCTGCATTATTAGTATTACATTTTTTTTCCAGCTTCTTATTCATTTTAGTTTCATTATGCACGAAGAAGAGCTTTATCAGCGCAAAGGGCTGAGCAGAGCAGAGTGGGTTGATTTCCAATCTTCATGCTGGTGCTAATGTAGGTTGCATATTGCACCTTTAACCACAAATTCATGAGAAATTGCAGTGTCAGGTCGTACATCGTGTATGCATATCCACTTAGTGAGGTCCTCAAAAGTTTACAAGAGCCACATGATTATAGTTTCAACTCTGCTCTTTTGACCTTTTTATTAAAACACAAACATGAGATAACTTCATCCAGGGTTAACAAATAAATCATTAAACTGCTTTCTAAGAACCAGATCAGATTAATGAGTATGAACAGGATTATTTTAGCATTTTATCAGCATGTTTGAATTATTTGAGCCACCCTTGAAGAACAGGGTCCTGTATTAACAGTTTTAACATGTGATGTATTTTCAGGAGAGCAGAGTACTTCGCACAGTGCCTCTACTTGCTGCTTGTTTGCCACAAGGAAAATGCAATGTCATCATTGGAAGGAGATTCAGTGAGGAGAAGTAAGGACACTCTGGTGTCTTAATATTACACCACCACTGTCACCTCTTGCGTACTCACATAAACAAGACATAGTTTTTATCTTCATCTTTTCTCCACTCAGGCACCCAGAGCTGGCTGCAGTATGTCGGGACAGCAGAACGCTGATCTTGTACCCAGGTCCCAAATCACAGAACCTGGAGGAGTTGGTGCAGTACCAAGATGTAGGCACCGTAAAACATAATGTCATCATCATAGACGGAACCTGGAGCCAGGCGAAAAACATGTTCCTCAAAAACACCCTGTTCCACCTACCTAAACAGGTAGGTCTAACTGTGTTATCACAATTCAAATATCTTTGTGCCTGTAAGACCAATTAGCCTGCAGTAAATCATAAAATCTTGCTGGAATAGAGGACGGTGCGCTGTTCACCTGAGACAATATAAATTCTTCCATTACACCCACAGGTGGGAAAGCTGCATTGCCCACATGAAATGACTAATTGAAACCTGAAAGGTAAAAAAAAAAAAAAACTCTCATTAATGTAGGCAAGTGAACACTGTGGCGTTATTAGCATTTCTTTTCTTCCTCCACACTTTCCTAATAGTGTCATAGACCAGCTGGATATGAGAGAATGAGCACTGTGTGCAGCTTGCTCATATCAAGGCACAGGCTTTCTGAGTATTTTGCACAAGACAAGACTCATTACATTAGATTGGCTGCCAGTCCATATTTCTCCTCTGGGACTTTGATGCCTTTGTAAATCTATTTTACATAAACAAAATCTTGGGTTTTTGCCTGTTACGGTCGTAATGGTCTGTGGTCTGCCTTTCAGCAGCAAAATGGCAGCCGCAACCACAATAATATTGTGGTTAAAATGATGGATTAAAAAGTATGTTGGCTGTACAGTTACAGAGGCACCTGGTGAGTCGAGCCCTAGGCAACATGGCAGCATGAACCTGTCAGCTTGAGCTCAGGGAAAAATAAAACCCAAGGCTCCACATATTCGGACATGTCAGAACTACAGCAAAAGGCAGAACCATTGTGAGGCACACCTGAGGTGGAAAAACAAATGATCTGTTTTTCCAGCTTCAACTTGGAGCCAAACAATCACAGTTGTCATTCATATTTGCTTGTTTATTTTACACTGTTTCCAAATATGTGAACATTCACAGATTTGTGTACTCTTTCACAGTTTCTTTTACACATTTATAAACCTCAATAGACTGGCAAAGCTGAATACTGATTTTCATGTTCACATATTCACAGATTCTTGCACACATTCACAAATCTGAGTCGACAGATTGAGATACAGTTTCTCTCCACACACAATTTGCAAATAATGTTGCTACATTATTAACCGCAGTAATGGGTTGATGTCGGTGAGAAACACGAACACAGAATGCCATCATGTGTAGGTAGGTCATCTAAACAAAATCAATCACATCTCTTTTGATTTTCTTAGGTGCAGCTCAACAGGACTCTGTCCAGTCAGTATGTGATTCGTACACAACCCTCCAACATCTGTCTGTCGACGCTGGAATGTGCTGCTGTCGCCCTGTCCATCCTGGAGCAGAATGACAATATCCAGGAGGTGAGGAAGTGAAAATATGATTATTATTATTATTGTATCAGGGTGTGCATCCGCCATATTATTTATCTCATAGATGGTACAGTGAATTTAAAATAACACATTCTCTCAGTGTCTATTTTATTGTTTACTCTTTAAAGTTGAATACAGCTGCTCAGCTTAACTAGAACCTGTTTCTATTGTGGAGTAAGGATACTTGAAACACATGTCAACACAATTTTACTGCAACTTCATTATTAAAAATATAGAAACAAAACATTTTCAAGATCCATAAAACCTCAATTATGACTTCTGCTCTGTCACAGGTTGCAATAGAACATAGTACTGCATCTTTTTGTATTTTTTATCACTCCTACCTTTTACTGTCTATTTGTTCAGGTTCTGCTGAGGCCCCTGAAAGCCCTGTGCTCCTTCCAGCTGCAGCACGGCGCCCAGATTCATCACAGCAAGGAGCATCTACTAAAGAACGGCATGTACGACAAACCCATGCCCAAGAACAAACGCAAGATAAAGAGGATGGAGAAACTCGTGACTGACCACAACATCTGCCCAAGATGAAGGAGGGACTGAGCAGAGAAAAGTGACTTGACTCATCTCTGCATATACCGATGGTATTATCAGGGCAGCATGTAGGAGCATCAGGGAGCAGGCACAGAAACTACTGGACGTGTGTGAATGAATGTGTTTTTTTGTTTGTTTGTTTTTTAGATAATTTCTGGGAGCTGGTAAATGTAACTTATGTATTTTCCCTAAATTTTACATAAATTTAGGACAAATAAGTGTCATAGTGTGACAATAAATCACTGTTTTAAAAACAGTTTACAGTTTAATTACTTCTTGCATTTTATAGACACTGTGATGGTTCTGTTGTAATTGACTATAGCTGGTCATAATGGAAATGGAAGGGCTGATTCTGCTTTGTTATTGGCAGAATATATATTGATATACTGTCAAAGACATGCAGTTATGCATTGAAATTAAGACAGTTTCACATAATGCTACCAAAGACAAAGTAAAAAAATAAGTCATGTTAAAGTTGAGAATTGTATTATTCTATATGAGTTCACCTGTTGTGATTGCTGTCATACGGCTGTCTATAGAGCAGCTGTAAAAATGCATCAGTTTCTGCAGGTGTGGCAGCTGATTAAATGCATTTTTGTGGCAATGGGAAGTTTAAAGTTTAAAACTATTAAATACGGTTTTGATCGTCAGTATAATTCTTTTCTTATATGATGTACAAAAAGAACAAAGTGCAAAAAAATATACAAAAATACAATAAAGAATAGTTTCTACAAATGTTAAATTTTGCACGTCTTCATTGTTACTTTGTGTGGTTTTGTTTCTCTTTGTTTGTTGTCTTTGTGGTTTAGCATCTGTGTCAAGTTCTTTTGTGCCTCTTTATCTGTTAAGATGTAACATTTCTTTATGGTTGTGCTTGCATTAGGTTAAAGATATTGAATGTATCCTTGTAGTTTTGGGATAGTTGTGCATGTCTTCTGGTTTCTTTGCATCTTCTTTCCCAATTTGGTGTTTATATTTTTTTTATACAGTGCCCCTGCAAAACTTTAAAGATGTGTGTGTGTGTGTGTGTTGCATTGTGGCTGATATTTTGACCCCTTGGCCCATGCAGTCATTCATTTGTGCCCCTGAGAACTGATAAAGTCTTAATGAATCATATGTTAATCCATAATAACAATAACTTACATGATTATTTGTCAACATATTGCACTATTAATCTAAATCTGCACAGTATAATTTTAACTTTTGTTATAAAGTACACATTTGTATTGAAATATACATTTTAATCCATTACTCGTGTATTTTAGTTACTTTCCACTATTTTGTAATATGTCTTCAAGTTGCCTTTGGCTGAATACTGCGCATGCGTGTTCCGTTTCGGCCCCGGTCGCTCCGCCATCTTTGTCGGCTACCCCATTGTTCACTCTGGAGCTAACAGCGGTGGTAAATCAGTTGATACTGCGCAATAAAATAACTTGACGGTGTCACAGGCAGCTGCCCGCGACAGTCGTGGATTTGCTCTCAGGGTTGCGACTTGTTTTCGGTCAGCAAGTGAAACAGAATGGACGATGACCAGCCCAAAACCCTGTAAGTGTGTGTCTGCGTTACCGTTAGCTAGCCACTTGTATTCGTCATGTAACGTTAACATTCAGTAGCCGCTTGTGAGCGTCTTTAGCATGGTGAAATTGAACTGGACTTTATATAATATCCAACAATTTTATGTAGTTTTTGGAAAGATGTGAGCTACTACCACTTAAAGATTTAAAACGCATTGTAATGATCCAAGTCGAGGTAAATTCAACACATTGTTTGCCTTCCGAACACGGTTAGCTAGCTAGCTAATTCCAGAAAAATCTCATATTAACGCGTCGCCTTCCACTGGTCGCCTAACAAAACAACGTATATAAAAGGACATTTATAGTAAAATAAACAAGTTTGGTATGTTTTGAGTGTGCCGAACAAAAAGGGGCGACCATTAGCCAAATGTAGATCGTTTTACACCGCAAATACCGCTGGCGTTGAGCAGAACATTAAACCACCATTTTTTTCAATGGAGTTTGGCGTACGATAACCCCCTTAACGTTGCTTATAGAATCAGTACAGCACAGGTCTCGGAACAAAGCCGGGAACCCGATAACCTCCCTTAATGATCATAGGATAATGCTGATTTTAATTTTGGTTTTGAGTTTTTTTTTATTACTTGGGTAAAATTAAATCTATTTAAAGCCAGGGGTGAGCTGAAGCAAGGTCAGTAACTGAGATTACAGTAATGTTACTTGTCTCTAGCTGTAATCTGGTTTTTCCAAAAGCTGATTATTAAATGCAGCAATTACGGAATAATTCGGGATAATCAGCCTTTAGATTTGATTGTGATGATACATGTACTTGAATCTCAAATGTGCATGTTGCTGGATGCTGTTTTCGTTTTTTTTTTTAAACTGGTGTTTGTTTTTGTATCACAGCCATCTTATGATAAAAAATCCTATTCTCCAATAGGAATCTATAATGAAACAATTATTTTCTTTATTAGTCAATCTGGCGATTATATTTGAATTATTTTATTGCATTTTGACCATAAAATGCTAGAAAATAGCAAACTGCCTGATGGATGGCAGGTTTGCTTCCAAAATCCAAATACATGTAGCTCATTGGGATGTGTTTCAAAAAGAAAGTAATTTTATTTGTGAAGCTACAAACCCAGTGATTGGCTTTTTTGCTTTAATAATATCAAAAGTAGTTACAGATGCATTTTCTTTTGGTCCATTTGGTTCCTTTTTTTATGCTTTGAGCTATCACATACTATGTAAATGTAATAATATTTGGTCCCCAGTAATTGACCACAATATTTCTGCTACCAGTAAATGTAATACAGACTCTGAATATGGCAAGATTAGCTGTTAGTAGATAGATAGATAGATAGATAGATAGATAGATAGATACTTTATTGATCCCCAAGGGGAAATTTTGGTGTTGCAGCAGCCATTACACACAAAAACATTTGAACATTGAGTAACATGATCTACACAACAATACACGAGACACAGTACAAGAATAACACAGAGAATAGACAGTAGTACCCACTAAACACACAGTAGGACTTGAATGTAAAGTGACTAAGTTACACATTGTTGAACCATCAGCCTGAAACAGCAGATATCTAGCATCACACACACAAGTTGTCAAATTACCGATTACGTTACAAAACTGTAATTAGTGCCTCCCATGTTTTCTGTCCATTGTTTATGTATATAGGTATGTGGGGAAATCTGTCCCGGGACGTGACAGAGGCCCTCATCTTGGAGTTGTTCGGCCAGATTGGACCCTGCAAGAGCTGTAAAATGATAGTAGATGTGAGTTCATTAGTAAGCCCTCTGTACAATAATCATCCATCTGAAAGTCCATAGATTAAAACCTTGTTTCTCCTCAGATGCTTTTCTAGTTGATCTACAACTGTTTGTCCAGAAGTAGGTGCCGACCAATACAAGATTCTTAAACCTAATGTCAATTTAGATTTTTAAGGGATAAAAAATAACAATATAATGGGTAATCTTTGTTTTTCTAATAGATGAAGCTATTTGTTGATAAGCAGATGTTTTTTCAATCCATAGACTGTAACTGCACTGACACTATAATATAACACTTTATGCCTATGGCTCATGAAATGCCTTTCATTGACTAGACATAGCATTTGCTAGCCTCATGGCTAATTAATTTAGCAACAGATGACCTGGATTTTTTTGCCACAGGTCAAATGCATATTTTGCAACAAATACGGCCCTGCTGTTTATAACCACCTTATATCTGATCAGTTTTGAAATTAGTGATGTGTGTGAGACCATCTGATGTGCCTCAAGTTTGTGTTTGTATTTTTGTTTATTTTTGACCCTGTTTGCGCTAGCTAAATAAATCTATTGCCACAGTATAAGATGAATATGTAGAGGTTTGACCCAAATGCACACACACCTATCAAAAGGTGTTCTTATAGTTATTAAAGAGTTATTCTTATCTTTGAGAGGGTTCTACAGCTCAGTCTAGTTTACACGATTGTGGTCTGACTTATTTAGTTTATACGGCTGAACAAATGAGGGCTGTGCTTTATTATCATTCATACCTAATTGAACATCTTACCATGAAGACAGAGATACACAAATGCCATCTCCATTTTGTCAGCTGAGCGAGTGATGCAGACTCTGCTGCTAATTTAGTAGTTTTATGACTATACAACCCTTGAGCGACATTCTGGGTCATTCACCAGGCGAACTGTTTTCATTTAAGCAACTTTGAGTCTGATATTAAGTTCCTATAACGTCAATGTGAACTCAGATTGACTAGTCTGATGCCAACAGAGGGGCTACAACACTCTCTGGTGGGGAGGAAACTGCAATACAGTGGTAATAAAAAGGCACAAGCACCTATTCTTGGCTTTCCTTTACTTAAGTGTGATACTTTGATCATTATAAACTCATTATTTAGCTTAAATGGGCCTCCCAGTATATTGATTGGGCTCAATCGAGTAGCAGCACTTCAGTGGTATTGCAAAATATGGGCATCATTATATATGGGCATATATTAGCTTCTATAATGTTTGTAGCTACTTAATCTATGTGTTTCCTGTCCACTCCAGACAGCAGGTCATGATCCGTATTGCTTTGTGGAGTTCTATGAACATAGACATGCCACTGCCACAATCGCAGCCATGAATGGTCGGAAAATACTGGGTAAGGTAAGCTATCATATCTCCTGGGTGAGTGAACTAGTACAAGGCTGGGTGGGCAGGATTGAAGTGAAGTAGCTGGAAAAACTTATCTTCTTAAACTTTATCTCACTGCCCTCCTGCTGTTTCACTTAATTTGTTTTATTCCCCTGTGCACATTATTCTTTTGTGCGCTGAAATGATTGGGGCGGGAACACCACACTAATCTCTGTGAAGAGTCCTAAAACATAATGTCTAAATACTCGGCAATGTGAGCTTTTGGTTTACTTGATAATGGTTTCCAACCGTTTCATTAAATAGACCATCAAGTGACTGCCATCAGTTCAAAACATTAACGCCATTATGTAGATCAATCTTATCAGTCATTTAATAATAAATTACTGGGTTGTTTTAGTGCATTCAGTCGTTTAATATGTTGTTTTCTCACAGTATTTGGTTTGGGAGGCTGTAGGATTGTGTATAACTTCTCTACAAATATAAAGAAGCAAACTCAGCATAAGATATTTTACAATAACATTCAGACTGACGAGATTTATCAAATACTGACACAATTTATTACAACCCATTTATATAAGTCAAAGTTATCATAGAGTGAAATCGACACCGCCATGACAAAAATTAAAATGAAATTAAGGAAACTAGGATTTAGTTCAGGATTGTAGCATTCGACTGCAACAGCTAGTAGCTAGGTGTATCTAACAAACTGGTTTTAATAGATCACACTGTTTCAGCAAATACTGAACACAAGTTGTAAAGTCAGGATGTTTTTGTAGATTTTGCAATAGATTCTATGACAGACATGACTAATATTAAATTTGTAACTCAATAAAAACCAGTGTAAGTTACTACATTAAGTGTAAAGTGCTATTTGGGGTTTTTATTGTCCCTTTGTGCTCCACACTGTCTGTTTTTAGTGAAGATTTTCCTTGAGTGACTTTGCCATCTGTGTATGAATTTCTGTAACATGGCCCTGCTGTTTAATAATGCTATATATATACCATTCTTCACTTTAATTAATGGTCTTGTGTCCCCCTACATCTTTACTGCTGTGTGTTCTTTTGCAAAGTTATTTCCACATAGAATCCACATAAGAGCAACTTCAAGAAAAATACAATCAGTTGAAAATATTTTATCCTCAACAGGTATTGAAGGACCATTTGAGGAGTATAACAAGTTCGTAAAAATCACTTGTTTGTAAGTCCCTTGTTATTTGGACCTTCCTTCCTTCAGTTTTGCTCCAAATTATTACTAGACTGAGAGTGAAATGTTCCTGATTATGAAAGGTGAACTCTTGATGTCCCTTTATATTCGCCACTGTATTTTACTTTTATAATGCAAAGGTATGTAAAAGCAGATGATAACAATAGATAAATCAGTTTGTAGTGGTGCTTTAAGAACCCAAGTGTGGCATACAGAGAACACCTTATTAATAAACTTCAAATCACAAAATATGAATTAAGTAAAACTGGTGTGTGAGAAAACCTCTAATCAAAGAAAAAGCACCTTCCTCCCTTCTGCAAAAATGCTGCAAGTCTCACCTTTTTATTCTTCCTCGCTCTCTGCATCTGTCTCTCCTACAGGAGGTGAAGGTCAACTGGGCCACGACGCCAACCAGCCAAAAGAAAGACACAAGCAGTAAGTAGATAAACCAGCTGTAATCAACACTATACAGGGATCAGACTTACCTGCCAGACTGGGGCCATAGTGTAATTAAAATATAACACTAACCCTAGCACCATACTGTGAGATATTGTTTGCATGAATTACAATGTGAATATGCATTTTTTTTAGGTCACTTCCATGTCTTTGTTGGAGATCTAAGTCCTGAAATCACCACAGATGACATAAAAGCAGCTTTTGCTCCATTTGGGAAAATATCGTAAGTTTATTTTCGTGTCCATCAGCCTGTGTAAGTCGTGTTTCCCCTTTTGCCAATGAATCCCATGAAGAGACCAAAAACAATGATGGTGAAGAGTTACCAAATTTTTTCTTACTTCACCAGAACCATTTTGAGGTACTGATTAATGCCCATGTGATGCTACAGGATATTATAGGTGTGAATTGTTCAATGAAGCTGTAGACCTCCAAAAGTCCAAATTCTAGTTACTCTTCAATACTGATCAGTCAGTTTTGTTCTTTTCATGAGTTTGGCTACCGAGGGGGAAAATGTATTTACTAATGCCGTGTTGTTATTTGTCCTTAGGGATTGTCGAGTGGTGAAAGACATGGCCACAGGTAAATCTAAAGGCTATGGCTTTGTCTCCTTCTTCAACAAATGGGTAAGTGTGTCAGAAGTGCTCGAGCACTAGCGGACTGAGATAACATTCGCCGGTTCTGATTGTTGACAGGGTTTACAGTAAGATGTTCTGTGTTTGATGTTGGTGACTCAGGATTTTGCATGTTTCCTCTTCTGTATAATCAGGATGCAGAGAATGCCATACAGCAGATGGGAGGACAGTGGTTGGGGGGTAGGCAGATCAGGACCAACTGGGCCACAAGAAAGCCTGCTCCTAAAACTACAAATGAAAGTAAGTTCCCTCTAATTAAATTAAATGTTGACTGACAGAAAGTGGGACCTAAACACACCACAAAGACTAAAGGTGTAGCCAACCAGCACATACTGTTCTCCTTTTGTGCGAGGAGAAATATGTCTCCGTACCAGGAGGTGGCAGTATTTTGTTTGTTATGAAGTTAAAGTGAAGGCTGCAAATTCAAAAACAAGCAATGGACCGTTCTGAGCCAACTAGTGCCAACATATTACAAAAACTAGGACATCAGAGGTTAGCTGACCATCAGCTTGGTGTGGCACAGCCCTGAGCTGGTGCACAGTGGACATCAGAATTCGGTTTAGGATTTTTGTTTATTAATCATAAGTTGGATTTGTAGTAGTCAGCCAGCAGCCACTGACAGCACAATGTTAAAAGGTTTCTCTACATGACCACAGGGATCTGACTTGAGGAAAAACTCTCTGGAAAATATCCAGCTCACTTGTTCTTCAGTCATGTGGACCTTCCATAAATTATAAGACAAAGGCTTATATGAATTCTGGAGTGCATACAGACTATTCATGGGATAAATAATTTAAACACAAAATGCAAAACATGTAATAAAATTTCATGTTTAGTTTCTTTGTTGTTGATGATTTTTTTTTTTTTTTTAAGCAACCAATACCAAGCAGCTATCTTTCGATGAGGTAGTGAGCCAGTCCAGTCCCAGCAACTGCACCGTCTACTGTGGAGGAGTCACAATGGGTCTCACAGGTGAGTCACTGATTGTTTTTCTGCTCAGAAGTTGAAATCTGAAATAGTAGAAAATGACAACACTTAAAAAAGAAGTATACTTAAGTTTAGTACTTGTTACTTGAAATATTAACAGTTTTCTTTTGTTCATAGAACAAATTATGAGACAGACCTTCTCACCTTTTGGCCAAATAATGGAAATCCGTGTTTTCCCAGACAAAGGCTACTCATTTGTGAGGTAAGCAGAATTTCCGATTAATATATTTGACTGTCAAGTGTCAACTATATTGCCATAAGTCATGTAAAGGATGACTTGAGTCTGTTTCTTTTCTGTGTTCAGGTTTAACTCTCATGAAGCAGCAGCCCATGCCATAGTTTCTGTCAACGGCACATCCATAGAGGGCTATGTTGTTAAGTGTTACTGGGGAAAAGAAACAACAGACATGGTCAGCCCCATCCAGCAGGTACAGATGCCACAGGTATGAACATTAAATTACATTTATGTTCCCAATGGGGGACGGTTCATTTGGTTTATTTGGACTTTGAGCTCCTGACTTCACAGCCATTTGATATCCTGTCTTCTAAAATATCCTTCTGTATCTCAGCAGAACACGGTGAGCTTTGCAGCGCAGCCTTACAACCAGTGGGGTCAGTGGTACGGTAACACACAGCAGATTGGCCAGTATGTACCCAATGGATGGCAGGTGCCGAGTTATGGAGTCTACGGGCAGACCTGGGATCAGCAGGGCTACAAGTGAGTACCAGGATTTAGCATTTAAGGCTCAAGACAAAATTTTTTCCCTCCTGAACTCTTCTCTTGCAAATCCAAACAAATGTTCCTTTAGATGTCAGGTGCTACTTCCTGTTTACATTTCAGAGCACAGTATTTATCAGAGGTCTGTCTAACTGAACTGTTTCTACCTGCTCTTTCAGTCATTTACATGCTGGTGCTGGATGGACAGGAGTGGGCGCTGTGAGCAACGGAGGCATGGTGGAGCCCGGGCAGGGTGTCAATGGGACGATGCTAACCAACCAGGCTGGCATGAGCACCGCTGGTTACCACACCCACTGATCACTGGTCACAGTAGTCCTCTCTCTCTCAGCCTCCGAGGCCACAAGGATAATACTCTGCTGGGGAAGGAGTGCATTATATGTGCTCTCTCTGTCTGTTATCACACAAATTTATTCTCTGTTAGGCAGGCTGGTGCTCCATTTTATCGCTCTTACCAGCCCATAACCTCACCCACTGCCTGAAGTGTAAACAATACTATTAAGTCCACAACAGTTTGTTAGAACAGCTAATGCACCTTGCATTCCTGGGCCCATTTTATTATTTGGTCTGTTTTTCTAATGCCTGCAGGTAACTGGCGAAATGTAAATTAGGAAATGTGACATGAGGATATTTCTAGTACAGCCACAATTTAGTTGAAAATGAATTAAATCCATATTAAAATTGTTTGTTTTCAGCCCCTCTGAGCCAAAGAGCAAGGGCAGAATTTTATACCAATGTCTAACAATCATACAGGGATGAGCGGCCGCCAGCTTTGCCACAGAAAGTCCACAGTAGTCCACAGTAATGTAACACAGCCACAAGACATGTACTGTGTAAGGGGTATGATTTATTTTTTATTTCTTTTTAAATGAACTCTTATTTGGAACCTCTCGCTCTCGCTGTTGGTCTGTCCACATGTCACTAAAGTGAAATACAAGTCTAGGCAAGTCCTCAGGGTGTTGTCACGTCATTCTGTGAAATGTAGGAAATCACTGAGTAGAGAATAGCGGCTTGAGGGAAAGTGGACACCACCAAACGAGTAAAAATTCAGCGCTCCTTCGCTTCATCTCCTAGAATGGACTGAGCAGACTGAGAATCCAGTCTGTGGATAAGAAGTGTGTGTGTGTGTGTGTGTGCGTGTGTGTGTGCGCATGAACTGATGCTTTTGAACACAAGACGGTGTCGAGTTCATCTTCCCCCAGAACAGAAGGGACTACGCCATCTTTTGTTTGTTTTGCTACGGATAAACTAGACAAAGTGTCATCTTCTTATTTTTTGTTGGTTTTGAGCGACTTTAAAAATGCTGACGTTGTATAAAGAGCTTTTGCCTTTTGTGTTCCATTCCAGGACTGTCCTAAGTTTGTTTGTAAAACATTAAGTGGCTATCAACTGTCAACTTTATTTTTTAAAATTAGATTTTCAATATCTCCAATAAACCAATTGCAGGGATTACTGCCATTCTTATCTTACTTACAGGCAGACAAATATTGCACAAATAACTAAGGTTATCTTTTCGCAAAAATCTAAATACTAGGACTTTTTTTTTTTTTTTTTTTTTTTTGCATTCCACTTTCTTTTGTAATTTCATTTGGGAGTCTGTTTTATGTAAATATCCAAACGCTCTGTTCAATTGTACTGAATCTGTATAAAGACAACATTTTAATTACAGAAGCCCTCTTGCTTCTGGTTTGGAGTAATGGATTCCAGAAGCAGCTGTTCAACAGTAGCATCCCCGTCCAGTGCTGGTCCGTGTACAGTCGAGGCAGTGCAACACTTGATTCTTCCAGCGGCTTGGAGGACAAGCAGCATTGCTATGTAATGCAAACGCCTTTAGATCGACACATATGACATAATTTAAGTTATTCTGTTTTAAACCTAAATAACAGTTGTTTTTATAGATTAAGAAACAACCTTACAAGGATCAAATTTTTTGCACTGTGGCCACCGTTGTTTTAAAATAGCTGACAAATCCATTGTGTTGCCTTATTATCAGTGAGTTATTTTTAATTTTACCAAAAATCATCCAAGAGTAGGCGGTGCCTAAGAATGTTTTCAACCCATGTCTTGTCAAGGGAAGTTCTGTTGATGCTTCGGTAACATGGCTTATGTTTTTTGCTTTGTCCCATTAAAATGCTGATGCTTAAAACAGCTCACACACTTTTTGCATCTTATCTTTAAAGTCCACCTCCGCTCCAAAATATGGTTTGCATCCATTTGAGTTCACAGTGTGGTCTTGTGTTTACTATTTTCTATGCATACAAACTTGATTTTAAGCTAATCCCAGTTTAATAAGCAATTTAACTTCTTGCACACATGTAATGATGGACATCGTGGTGAAGGAGAAGACATCTTTAAAAATAGTTACATATTCAAATAGAGAAGTTTAAATGTCTTAATGTGTGACTGTCTGGAGACAAATAAGAGAGAACGGTGGTTAGTAGGAAACTTATGAGGTTAATCCACTCGGTCGTCAGTTCATTATGTAAACTAGGCTAAATGTAAGAGGTTAATACAACAGTCCTGCTATAAATCCACCATTCACGAGGTGATAATGTCCAGTTTTTGTTCAGACTGTTTTCAGACAGTTGTTGCTGTGCACAAAATAAAAAACTAGTACAAGCCAGCAGAAGTTCAAAAGCTCTGTTGAACTTATTGCTGTTGTTAAACAATGGATGTACAAGTTTAGTCCAGATTTGTTCCACGTGTGCCTCATAAATAATCAAATGTTTATTGTAAATTAATTTCACAAACATAATAAAATATTGTAATTTATTAGCTGATTAGATTTTGTATTAATCAGTGTCTCAAAAGTAGTAGTCTAGTAGTAGGCTACAGTATTTACCTCTAGGGTGATTAAAAAGTACTTTACTAGTTACTACTCTGTAATACAGTACTATTATAAATTGAATCACAATGTCAAAACAGGCGTATAGTTGAATAATCTCTCCCTAATTTAATGTTTACAGTGTAGTTTTACAGCAGAACTGTGAGATGCACTACTTTAAGATGCCCCACTACAGCATGTCAGCAGGAGTCTGCGCTCTGACAGGCACCGCCCCCAACCATGTGCCACGTGACCGTGTCCGACCAATGGCGAGTGCCGTTACAGGCGCAATGCGGAGATCGGGATGTAAGGAGCAATGGCGACGGTCGAGGCGGTTTTGGAGCCAGTGTCGAGCTGAATGTGACCAAACAGAAGCGGATCGCAGGTAGTTTGAACGTTTGATTCACGAAAACACACACGCACTAAGATCATGTGTGAACCAGGTGGCGTGTGCACAGCGAGGGGGGCTGCAGCGGGGAAACAGATGCATGATGCTTTTCTGCACAGTGCAGTGAAATTGTTAGCAACACTTAGGAAGACAGTGGTTGGAATTAAAGTTAAAATGTGTTAAATTAATAAGACAGAAACAAAAACAGTCTTCAGCTATTAGGAAAGGTAGTTTCACAGCTAACAGGTGTAGTGGACACTGTCCCAACAATCAGCAGTAAATAATGAAGTAGTGATAAACACAGTATAGTAATGTACTAATACTAATACTGCAATTAAAGTAATGTATTTAAAATCTGATGTAAAGTTTGAAAGCAGCCTACTTAAAAATAAAGGTACTGAAAATGTCATGGACTTATTATTACTCATGAGTTAATGTGTTGTAGTTTGTTGATGGGAGATATTTTATTAACAATTTGTAATTATTTAGAGGCTATTTAATAACTAACTTGAGCCCTTTACTACTATGTAAGAAAAGCATCAAAACCTCACATTAAAAAAAAACTATATACTGTAATTTTTTACATTTGACCTATATTTGCTTATCAAATAATATATAGTTTTGTTTTGTTTGTTTTTTGCATTGTTTGTTGTTGTTGATTGATATAATAACTAACTAATGCATTGCCTGATATGCAATAGAATTAAGAAACAGTTAAATTTGTTCTACCCTGACCTTTAAAAATTTAAAATGACTGCTTAGATGTAAATTCATTATTAAAAAGTGAACAAAGACGAAATTTGCTGCATAGACAAATAACACAGAGTGTTGGTCATCTATGTTTCAGATTATTGGTAAATTTTATGAAACCCTGCACCCAAAAACAAACGACCTAAATGAAAAACAAAATGACTGATACACAACTATAAGAAAAAAAACACAAATGGAAATAAAAAGTCATGCAAAATGATTCAAAACTACCACAAACAGGTATAAACTTGTAAAGACACGAGTGTAAAACATCTACACAAAGCTCCAAAAGAGATGCAAAACACCCCCAACAACAGCAGTATTAACATAAAGTCATGAGATAGACAGCATCAGTATGAATCACAGCACCAGTGCCTCTTCTTCCTTCTTTTTTAAGGTGATAAAGAGTCCGAAGATGGACACCGACGTAACCTCACCGACTGTGATGTCATCCTCCGCTCCGCAGACTCAGGCCAAGCTCGCAGCAAAACAGCGAGACAATAGAAAGACCACATCCTCCACTCCTGCCTTTCTCTCCAACCTGGGGAGGGCCACCCTGCGAGGAATCCGCAAGTGTCCACAGTGCGGCGTCTACAACGGCACTCGTGGGCTCAGCTGCAAGAACAAGGCCTGCGGGGTGTCCCTCAGAAATCCCTCAGCGGGGGGCAGAAGCAGCAAGAAATGTGCAGTGGAGGTGGTGAAAGTGATAATAGACAGCGAGGAGAGAGGCGGGAAAGAGCGAGACGGAGACCTGGGTGGTGGCTCGGGTGGAGGAGTGCAGGTGTTTTCAGTGTGTCACAGGGGGCGAGGGGCCACAGCTACACAGTTCGGCTTTGTCGAGCTGGTTCCCACAGACACTGCTATAGCCACTGGTGACGGAGCCACACTGCTAACCCGGATCAACCTGGGCCGCTGCTTTTTGCCGTCCTGCAGGCAGGGTCAAAGGTCAAATCAAGGTGAGGCAGAGTCGGCGTCCAAGCAGTCGTCCGACAGCCTCTGCATCCACATCAAACAAGCCATAGAGTGTCAGAGGTGTGCGACGCCTCTGACCTTAAAGAGCTCCATTCTGGAGGGTTTGCAGGTCTCTATTCAAGCCAGGGAGGAGCTGTGGAGGCTGGCCACGGAGTCCCCAGGGCCCCTGGTGCAGCGGGTTTCAAGAGACACTCTGGTGGTGAAGTGCGACACAGATTCGCGCCACCCTCTGGGCCTGCTGCATCTCACTGTCGGTGCAGGCGGCCTGTGTGACGGTGTAAAGAGCGAGAGAAGATGCAGAGAGGCGCAGTCGCTTTCCGTTTTCCACTGCGCCTGCCAGAGCAGCAGCAGACGGAGCAAACCTGGGGTGGATGGAGCAGCTGCATCGACCAACTGTCATCCACCTTCCAGCTCGACCTCGCCACAACCCTGCCTTCACTTCTACGCCTGTGTGTGTGCCTTTGCAAGCGATGAGAAACTGGCTTCTGAGTTTGCTGCTTTCATCAACTACACCTCGATTGGTACGGTAACGCAGATTTTTAGCACAAAATGTGCAAAGCATTAGTATTTGCAGATATTAAGAGACTTTGATCTTAGCTGGCATGTTTCCTAACATGTCAAACTGTTTAAACTGTATTATCTGTTTCAGTACCAGTGTCTTTTTATATGTTTCTCCAGGTCAACAGCCAAGTGCTTCCAGCAGAATCATTACCCCCAGTGAGAAGCCTCTGCACCAAGTTGAACCCGTCAACTCTAATCTCAAAGCAAAGAAACGCTGCCTGGATGACTCCCTTTCTGACGGTATCTCTTCTTTCTTTTAGAATGATTTACTGTAAAACCTTTATCGCGGGTCTGAATACTTTTTCTCTTTCTATCTTGTCTTTCACAACCTTTCATTTCTGCCTCTGTGTAGCCCCCTCGGCGGCCTCTCCCTGTGGGGTGGGGAAAGAGGGCGTGTCAGCGTCCGGCCTGAGGAAAGCTGGTCAGAGAAAAGCCCATGGTGGTGGAGGGCTGAAAGCTCTAGGTGCTGAACACCCCCCTCCCCACACTCTCCGCCTTTTCATCTCTCTGCTGCCTAAATCACTGTCTGTGAAAACACTTTACATCGTCTTAGACATCTGTCTCTACCTCTGTTGTTCCTCTGTGAAGTGCTGCAGCACTAATCCTGATCCAGTATTAAAAAGAACAGGGTCACACTGGACAGAGAGCATGCTTTAACATTTTAATTTGTGGCTCACAAAACCGGGATATCTGAGTCTTAATTTCAGTATTAAGTTTTATTAAGTCTTCCAAGTAAGAGTTCTATTTCTATTTCTTCTATTTGATCTAATCTAATCTGTTGTGTTTCTCAGGGAGTTCCCAGGTTGTCGATGAGCATACAGTGACGATGAGCTTCCATCAGTGGCTGGCCAGTGTCACAGAGAGGATCCACCAGACGATGCACTACCAGCTGGATGGTAAAACTGAAGCCCGTTTATTAATCACAGCCACACAGGTGGTTCAACAACACTTTTTCCACCATCACTCTGTGTGTTTAACTGGTGTGCTCAGTTAAGACATGAAAGATCAGTACAGTTTGTGTCTGTTTATATTTGTGACTTTAGTGAAGATCTGATCACTTTTAATGATCAATTTATGCACAAAAAACAGGAAGTCACTGTTTTTTTGCAGCTGTAGTTTGTTCTCAGACCTAAAGGTTGAGAGTTGTATGAGTCTGAGACTTTTAATCCTGTTGATTCCTGCTTATTTTAATTGTTGCACACTGTAAAAAGTTGTTTGTCCATCAGGGAAGCCACAGCCGCTGGTGTTCCACATCCCTCAGGAGTTCTTCAACACTCTGCAGCATCGCCTGTCGCTCGGATCGAAGAAGAGGAGACTGCCAAACTTCACAACAGGTGGGTGCAACTGTTTAACTGAATAATGTTTAAGAAAGGAAACAGAAATGTTTGACTATTAAAAAAAAGATTTTCAACATTTAATCTTAAAAAAGGTGGTGTATGATTGATTAGCGAGTTTCCATGCTTTTATTTTGAAAATATCTGGTATCTCAGCAC
Organism: Anabas testudineus; assembly: GCF_900324465.2. Lineage (NCBI taxonomy): Eukaryota > Metazoa > Chordata > Actinopteri > Anabantiformes > Anabantidae > Anabas > Anabas testudineus. Next base: position 3,280,995 of record NC_046621.1, read on the forward strand.
CACTCATGAGACTTTGCATCTGCAAAGTCTCATGAGTGGTGCTGCTCAATAATCTACTGATGCTCTCACAGCCTCCCTCATCTCACAGGTTTCTTGTTCAGGTCTCTACCGTATCACAAGTTGCATTGACAACTGTCTTGCTTATTAAAAGTCGTGGGTATAATCATTTTTGTTGCAGCCTGAAATTAAAAAATAACAATCAAAGGATCCGATTTTGAAACATCTCAAACATCTCAACTAAACACATGATGAATGGAGGACTTTTAAATTCCATGTAAGCTGAATACTGGCCAAACAAACCTCTCTCTCTCTCTCTTTGTCTCTTTATGTCGATGTCAGCGTTTGTGAGAAGTGACGGACTTCCTCTCGGTTCTCTCTCCAAGTACACCTGGCACATCACGAACCTGACGCAGGTCAAACGCATCTTTGACACACCAGAGGTAAAACTTTCTGAACACTGTCCAGCAGAAAACCCGAGTTGATAACACATTCCCTCTAAGTTGCCTTCGCTTGTCACTGTGCGCCTCTCTGTGCCCACCAGCTGCCTCTGGAGCTCTCTCAGAGTTTTGTGAGAAACACTGATGGCTCTTACTCACGTTTCCGCTGCCCTGATCCTCCTCCTTACCCAGAGGGATACAGGACAGACCGGCCGCAGGCGATTCGACCGATGGAGCTCCGCACCTTCCTTAAAGTGGGTGAGTGACAGCTGTGGTAGCACCGAGGAGTTGCTCTGCAGAGCTGCACCGTATTCACGCTGTTGCATCTAACAGGTCAGGGGGCAGCAGATCAGAAGGAGGCCGGCCCGTTTGTGATCGAGTGGATCCCAGACGTTCTCCCTCGCTGTCACATGGGAGAGCTCAGGATTAGCTTTGAATTCGGCCACCAGCAGAGCGGTCAGCCGGAGACCTGTGAGAAAACGAGTGCTGCTGAGAGAGGAGGTCGGAACAAGTCGGACTCTGCCCAGTCCAAAGCCACGAAGGCTGTGGAAATCCTTCAGGTGGTTGTTTAAAGCCCCTTCAGCCTCTTCCTTCCAGTGTTAACACCTGTAGCCAATATAACTGCCTCTCTTTGTGTCTGATAAACAATAATACAGTAGGTCTCATTAACACCTGCAGTATGTGACGCACATCCGTATTAAAATATGCAACTTTATGGATCAGTCCATTAAACAGTATGACATAGATCAGCAGTATTGTCATGTTCTCTACTCAATGTTAAATGTTCACTATGTATTTACGTATATATTTTTGAAGACAATATATTTTTATATTCAGCTCATACAGTGAGTTGAATTTTAAAAAATAAGTGCATGTAAAAGAGAAGTGTCAAAATAAAACAGAACTAACTAAACACATCCACTCTGGTTATACTACTTTATATTTCAACGCTACTTCATTTCAAAGGGTAATATTTTGCTTTTTAGCGGACTGCTTGTGAGTAATGTTAGCAGTTCCACCAACGACAGCTTTACCTTCTTAACATCTCATATGGTTTCATTTAAATACCTGCTGCAAGCTAAGAGAGGAGAATATATGGAATACTAACTTATTTCTTATATGTTGTACTGTAAAATGAATACATCTCTTATAATTAAATCATAAAATAACTCCTTTTTTATGAATTTAAGGCTGCACTAACCTTCGATTCTGTGCTTATGTACTAATTTTCACCAGCAGGTGGAGGCATAAGCCTGCTCTCATTATCAGAGGAGCAGCCTCACACAGGAAACCAAGCAGAGAAAATGAAAAGACCACTGAAGCTCTTTCAGTTTAGAAAATCGGCGTAACCAGGACATCGTTGTGCTCCATTTCCCTGTTACAAAATACACAAATATAGAGGAAAATTCAGTGTATAACAGCATTTCAGAATTTGGCTGCGTCTGTTTTCCTCCCTCCTGGGCATCACAAAGCAGAATTACACACTCGCTGTGAGATATATCACTGGAAACATCACACATGCTTCCGAAATGTGTCCAAATGTTCATGAATTAATTAAGATTACAAGTTAATACTATGAGAACATCACACCAAATTACATGCACTGCTCAGAATAGCAGCTTGCACACACACACACACACACACACACACACACACACACACACACACACACACACAGTATATCTACATCAGGGGTGTAGGCGTATAAGAACAGTGCCAGCCCCCGGCCTCGTTCTTCCCTCTCAGGCCCTCAGGACATCAGGGGCCCGGCTGCCAGACAGCTCTGAGCCGCGTGTTTAGCTGTTTATGTAGTCTGTCAGTCATGGAGACTCGCATCAATCCTCTCCTGGAAGGCGTAGCAAGCACATTTTGACAGAGAGACTTCCTCCATCGCCTGAAAGATGTGGAACAGTCAGAGAGCTGTGAGTGAAGAGAAGAGGAAATGTCCAGAAGCATTCATGTAGACCACAACAGAAATCCAGATTTGTGTTTATACTGTATGTACAAACTGAAGGTTTAAACCAGCAGAGAGGACGTTAAAGAACGACTTTCCCACATATTCTACTCACTACACCTCAACTTTTAGTTGTTTTGCAGATTTGTATTAAACTAACACAACAGTCCTGCAATAAATCCTCCTTCATGTTCTAATCATTCGTTTTTATTAAAATATTTTTTGGTGCTGTTCACTGATTAGTTAATGTGGAAAACTGGTGATTACAGTAACGCTCAGATTAAGTAAATGCAGCTCTGTTGCTAACGTCACTGAATGAAGGGAGTACTGTTTTAGTCTTGCTGGAAAAGTACCGGACAAACTAACATCTGGACCTGATGATGCCACCAGATTAAAAGTTAACAAACCACCACAGTTATTACAACTCACAGGACTCCAGCATCTCCATCCTCTAGAACCACACTGTGCCTGTGGCTGACAAATCAAAAACAAAAGTCTGGTTTAGGCCGTTCTCACAACCACATATCATGCCCAATGTGACAAAGTTCATAGCCCAGGCAGCTCGGTCTGTCTCTGTTATTATGTTTCTGAGCGAGTGGAAGCAGCCAAGATACGGCCGACTATGACTGCACGTCTGTCAGCGCCGGGCTCGACACACTCTGAGCCGACAGCTCTCCTCCAGCTCTGTCATTCCACATTATCTGCACAGAAAACACACTCACTGTTCACTCGCAATCCAACACAAGAAGTGCATTTAGCGACCCACTGGGTTGTGACTAACTGTACCTCTCAGTGTCAGGGTTGAGTTCCTTTGCAACAGCGTATTTTGGGGTTGAGACCAGGTTATGTGTTTGGAAACAGTCCACCGCAGATGTTTGATTTCACATATAACACTCTCCAGGATCACCTCCCATTAATGTAGCATGTGCTCATTAATCTTTGTACACTCACATTACCCACTGCTTTCATCATCCTCTGATGTCATATTTGTTTTAGAGTCATGCACAGTACAATAAATACTCATGTTTATTACTATAAACACACGGCTTGGTTGCAACACGTTTGTTAGACTCAGTAAAAGCGGGTGAGCAGCACGCCTCCATCTTAATAAGCCTTAAAGCAACTAATCAGTGAAATCTAACATCCATACTACACATGTCACAGTCAAATACTCATTAGAGGCCCAAAGTGTCGTCTACACCTTCTCAATCAACTCAAACCTGGTGCTAGTGCTCGCACTAGTTCAGAGAAGTATGCTTTACCACAGGTTCGTAGAGCTACGTCATTACTATAGGATCACTTTATGTCCTTTAAACACATTTGTGTAACAAAGCAAATGCATGTCCATGCAAAACAAATGATCTTAACAATGATTTCCATATGCAAACAAACTGAATGAGGACTTGTACTAATTGTTTGTGCACATGGATTTTCCTTCCATCATAATTTCCCCTTGAATATGTAATTCCCAAGGCTACAGGACATTTAAATTGAAGAAATACTGTCCTCTACGTGTCGGCACAGTGGATTCCTCCATTAAAGGCGCATAATCCAACCAGATAATGTGTTTTGTTGTTGACACTGATCATAAATGTACTCTTACACATCAATTCTCACATTCACAGTTTGTTGTTGCAGCGTCCTTGGACCTAGAGTTACAGTAAATGTCCAAATCTGTCACCTCCTCAGTGACTTGTGTAACAATAAGGTCAGAAAGGTTATTACAATCTGCACGCAACAAGTAGATACTGTGCTTTGTGTTGTGTTATCTGAGAAAATAAAACATTAAAAGGGGAAAAACCTCGAGGAAACGCCGCTCATCAGTTGCAGAGGTCAGCGTTTTCTGGGCCAAATGAACTTGGAAAATCACATTAACAGAGTCTGAGCCTGGCAGAGTCACACACATTAGATATGCATACTCAGTGCACCTGCATGCTACAACACATGCTCTAATTTAATGCGGTGCCTTTCGGTGTAAGACAAGGGGGAAATAGACCTGCCAACGAGCAGTTTACCTGCCAACTGGAAGAGGTAGAGGCGGACTGACAGAACTTGTCAACACATCCGTGATGACTGGTGACAAACTGTGACGGGCAACATTCCTACAGCCTCAATACAAACTCCGCTCAGCCTGACTGAACACAGCCATTAGCTCACATCCAAGAAAGAGAAAGTGACCATGAGCAGCCAATGTAGACCACTTACCCAATGACCTCCGAGCTCTGCATGTCAATACTCGAGTCAGCTGTTGAAATCCAGTGTCAGGCCCCTGACAATCCACAGCTCCATTCCTTCAGTGTTTGGCGTTGAAGAACGCCAACCGTGTTTAATCAACCCTGAATGATGCATGGATCTGTGGAGTCAGTCTCAGCTTGTATCGTGTTTGTGTCCTGATCATTAGGTCCTTGACCGAAACAGGAAAAAAACACTAATGTAGGTGCAGTAAAAAGAACTGCTGTTTTCATGCACATTTTAAATTTGCAGGTATGTGATCTTGCCATAAATAAATAAAAAGATCAAGTATCTGTGGAGAAATCTGCATCAGTTTCATGTGAAGAACTGTATTTTGATTTGAGACGCTCCCTAACTTACGATCACTTGTTATTCGTATTTCATTATTATCTCCTGGTCGGAGGCTGCAGGGATTTGGGGGGAAAACATCTGTAGAGAAATATACAGTGGAAAAAAAACAGACTTAGCAAATAAATAGTGGCGATGTGAGCAGGGAGCATGTGATTTAAACGTCATCTGCACTTCTGTTCCCACTAAAGAGATGATAAATGGTGGCAGATGAAAACATCGGATCTGTTTTCAGTTCTCAGTGTTCTCAATGTTAATACATGAAAAAGCCCAAGTGTTGCATCTGTATCATGTCTTCTACACCGTTTCACTAACAGCGTTTTAATTACACCATCTCGTTATGCAGCTCAATTCGTGCCACCGACTGTTTATCTTTATGTGCCCGTTGTGAATAAGAAGGAATTAACGTTTGCTTTTGTCCATTTTCAGGAAATTCTTGGCTAAAACACAATGAATGAAATCAAAGAAACAATCAAATCTACTCCATTTTAGCCTTAGAAGCCATTTTGTATCATGTAAACACAGCTTTTCTTCTTTAGTCACATGCACACTTTCTAACCTCTGTCTCCTTCTCTTCCCTCTGACGTCTTCCTGGTTGTTTGGCTGAGCGGAGTCATCATCAGATCCATCAGTGCAGAGTCATTGCCTGAGGAAACATGGGCCAATTATGGCCATAAATAATAATGGGAGAGCGCATCTGGCATGATGATTGATGGGCCTCTCTCACAGCTCATTTACATGGCTTTTGTGTGGCCATCAGCAGCTTCGCTCTAATGTAACGCTCAGCAAATGAGCCTTTCACAGAATATTGTATGATCCAAATGAAACAGCAACACCAGGATGGAACTTATGGCCAGAAATATCAAGAGGAAACAAGGGAAGAGTGAGGGAAAAGGAAAGTATTTAACGCCTCATACATGCACAGACTTCCTGTATGTGTTGCTGTGCAGGTTTGAGTCTTGTCTGTGCATGAGTGTTAGACAAAAAGAAATCCAAATCCGTCCATCAGCATCAATTACTGCGACATGGAGGGAGACTGATTGTGTCTGTGTGGTCAGGTAACCAACCAACCGCCTCCCACACTGGAACACGCACTCTCCAGATACCTTACACGTGCCTGTCAGACACCTGCCATCGTATCGCGTCTCCTCCTCGTCACTTTACAAGGAGCTAAGTGAAAAATGATAGAGTTACTTCAAAACACAGATTGGTGGTCAGTTTTTAATTTCTCAAGACAGGTGTCAGCAATCTGTCCTTTGGGACGATGCCAGCCTCGAGCCAGAGAACAAAAGGCTGCAGCATGCTGACGTGTGTCCCAGGAGCTGATAAGTCTGCTTGTTAATGGTGTTAGGGTAGATTTCATTACCCCCTCCAGACTGCTCTCATTAAATAAACATCCTCCTGTCACATCCTTCACCCTGTGAAAAGAGGAGTAACTGCGGCAGGAGGCTTGAGTGACACAGACAATAACGTGGATTTTTAAAAGTCAGATAAGTTGTAAAAGATGAAATCTAGTCTATGTAGTTGTGTTAACTTGCTTCACAGTGAAAATGTGCATTATAATATATCATATATTGTGAACACGTTAGCGCACTGATGTCTGCTTACAGCTCTGCATGTACCTTAATACAACTCATGATTAATCTTCTTCTATTACACACTGATCAGTGGTTGTTAAGACTTCAGCCGCTGCGTGGTGATGTGAAAAGGAGAGGGCGGATGTACGCAGGTGTTGCTGTATCATTCAGTCATCAGTGTCTCCACATGCAAACGTGTTCAGCGTTTGTTCCACTCGACCTTTTCCCATTATTTCTCTGCAGCTTTCTTTACTGACGACCCCTCTTTACCCTCTCTCAGACCTTGCCCGACCTTGTGTGGACTCCTCTCTTCGCCTCTTCCCCTCCCTCTCTCTTCTCCTATGCTCACATCTGACTAATCTATGCCATCATCCTCTCTTCATCTATCAGGGTGCTCTCATTGTTTTGACGTCTAGTTAATTCTTGGCTCATGATTTATCAAATTCTTATTACCGCTTGCTGAAAGCCTCATTTATTGTCCTGATGTATGGTAATGATAGTGCCAGTGTGGCTGCCTGAATCGCAACAAACCCACTCATTTTTCCTTCTTTTTCCTCCTTCCCTTCAGTTGTCACTACCTCTCCTTTGCAAACTGTTTTCTTTTCACTTTGTCCTTACAGTTGTCTTTGGCCTATCTCCCAATAATGCACGCAGACGTTTGCATCTTTGCACACACACACACACACACACACAAGATACATAAGAAACTGTCTTCCTGGATAATGGTTTTATTGTAACCTATAATAAAATTGACAAACCCTTTTACACAGTTGTGTTTACTACATGGCAAGCTGTCAGTGAGTTTAGGTAAATTAGAGCTTCTTTAGTGCACATGTTCATTAGTTGTTGACAAGCAATTATTTACAAAAAGGAACAAGAAAGCACAAAGTCTGGTTTGGGAAATGTTTTATCGATGGTCAAGCTCAGTGTATTAAACTTTTTTGCACTTGTGGTTTTCATAGGAAACAGATCTGGACTCTACAGACTGTTGCAGCATGTGTCTCCCTGAAATCTGAATCTACGCTTCTGTGGTGTTTGCACATTTCTCTGATAACAGTTTGGTCTTTGACATGAAGACTTGACCGTTTCCCCCTTAAAAGAAAGTGAAACGCTGACTTTTCTGACCACAGACTGTGCTGTCTTTCAGTCTGGTTCATATGATTTCAGCTGTTTCTTAAGCTCCAGTTTTTCTATAGTACTACATTTAACCAGATTTTTGACAACATTTTGATTTCTACAGAAATTGGACGCTACTCACAGCAGCTGTGTACTTCATGCCGCCAACAGTGAGCCTGCTTCGCTCTCCTCTATGCCAACCACAAACCAACTGGCACCGTGCCTGGTACATCTCCTCACACATTTTTTTAGGCTGTACTTTGAACATACCTTATAATAAAGGCTAAAGCAACTGAATACATCAGTGGTGGATGAAGTAGAAGTACAAGTACCACTCTACTGTATATAAAACAAAATATATTTAAAGGATCAAATTAACATGATGTGTTAGGCCAGACAAATTCTTATTATTATCTATTTTCTGACCTTCAAGTTTTGGAACTACCCGCCCCACAATGCTTTGGGAAACATAATCAGGAAGCATACCGTTATCAGTGAGACTGTATGTTAGCTATAAGATCCAATGCTATATTGGTTCACATAATGACAAGGTGACATTATTAAATCTATGCCGAATTGCCTGTTAACAGTTACTGTTTGCAACGCATCAGTGGATGTACAGATCTCTGTCAGTGGATTACTGTGATAACGGAGAAAACATAAAAATGTGAAGATTCTCGGGCAAGTTCCGGATTCAACGATCGACTTTTCTTCCAGGATCTCCACGTGGATTTGTGCACTTGTGGTCTAAATGATCAACAGAACTAATGTGATCACCAGAAAGTGTAAGTTACACTGAATCTATAGATACACGTATCATGCATGCCTGTTGAGTATTTTTGTTATTAAAACCCAGAGAAGAGTAAAGTTTTGACGCAAATGACGGCACTAAAAACACCTTGATTGCCTTTTAACATTAAGTACTATCTATAATTTTAAATACATACAAAAATAAAAATATATTAATAAATCTAAATCTAAAAGGTATATCTATAAAATGAAAAAAAAAAAAAAAAACTAACAATAGGCCCAGTAGCTTTAAAATACAAATGCTTGATAGGAAGTAATAGGATTATTTAACACTGTCTTATTTAAATCACCTCAATTTAACCTGAACAATGTGTTGAAGTGATAGTAGTGACAAGAAAGCTTGTGATTCTCCCCTAAAAAAATCCACCTCAGCCTTCATCCTCACATCATCATGTTTTATCATCTGTACATTATTCTTCCATCCTCACTGCTTCACCCTGGTGTCCACCTCTTGCTTCAGCCTCCATGAGGGACGGACACCGGGGTAGAGCAGGTCAAGCATTACCACAACTGTCTAATCACCAGCTCTCCTCTTTTCTTTCTCCTCATGACAAGTCATCTGTCAACAGGCTGGCGGCTCTGGCCTCTCCATTAGAGCGGTGGCACCTGAGTATTTCTCTCTCACACGCTTCTCCATGCATCTCCCTGCCCAGACACCCTCCTCGTAAGGAGGCAGATCAATGCTGCCAGCTCCATGCATCATTTGTCACACCGCTGCCCTCTCTTTAATGAGCTTGTCTTGCTTCCGCTCCTCCTCCTCTTTCACTCTCCCGCTCTCCTCCTCGCCTCTCATCCCTTGTTCAGCTGACTATTTCAATCATTTAACTGCGTGTTCTACCGTTTTTCTGTCAGCCACCTCTGATTTCCTCTTTATTTAGGTAACAATACAAGTAGTTTTCTTCATGGGTGGAGATGAACAGTCAGCTTCACTTAAGTAAAAGCACCAACAACACACTCTAAGAGTACTTCATTACGAGCAGGTCATTTATTGAAAATGTTAATTAACAGTGTGTAATTAAAACCAGGGAAATATTTTGTAATATATTTTATTATATCATATATTAAAATCGCAGTGTATCTATTTTAATGTGAAAACTATGACAGTGATATTAAAGAGGTTGCTCTACAACAGCTTTTATAATGGGTTTCAGTCCCTGTTTAGTTACTGTATGTTAAAAGTGTCAAAAATAAAATCTGATGTTGAGTTGTTTTGATTTAAATGATTGCTTCACCTTTAATTGTATATATATATATATTACTTTGTCAGTGTGTAGAACAAAGTGCCACTTTCAAGTGGAGTAAAAAGGGCACTCTCCCTCTAATAGTTATGCCATAGAAGTATAAAGTAACATGAAAGTACCTCATATTCTTACTTGAGTAAATGTACTTCGACACAGCCTGTGGATAATTGTGTTCTTATAAAGTCTGGGCCGGTGCTGCTGGGCTGATAAATTTGTGTCGGCTGTAAAAGTCTCTGAGGTAATGATGGTTGATGAGTGGTTGCCATAGTGCTTGAGCAGCTAATGTGTCCTAAGAAGATCAGATGAATGAGGTGTGCACCAGTTTGTGTGTGTTTGTGTTAGAGAGGGAGAGAGAGAGAGAGCAATAAAAGGGCGAGGGAGGAGCCGTGAGCGGCTCTATTAAGAGATATATGTGGTGCCACTTCTTGTTGGGCTGCCAGGAGTCACCTTAGTTGTCCCACAAGAGGTGATGCATGGGCCCCAGGATCCCAAACATAACACCTCATCACGTATAGCTCTGCACGGGTTGTGTGATGCAGTGGCTCTGCGCTGTTGTTTACTCTACATTTGGTGATTTCTGAGGCCATAGCTGCAGATGCACTGTGTGAACTTAATAAATAACCATGATGCCTAATACTCCGCTACTCTGTCCACATATTGAAGCATTAAAATATAGATGGCTGGCTGCTTCTAAACAGTGGCACCGTCTTCTAATGTTGAATCTCTTTGAAACTGGTGTTCGTTTAGCCCGTAATGATTTCACAACGGTGATTTATGAAGCATATGAGGGTCCTAAAGGCTGGAAATCACAGCTGTAATGGATGAAGTTCAGTGAATACAGATACATAAAGACTTTGTCACTGCAGAGGAGTGAGACTTAAGGAGAACATTTTATCCTAAAACACTCACTCACAAACCACTTTTGGCCGTATAACTTGTTTTCCTGGAGCATTTCTGATATTTATTGCTGCACTGATCTCTGCTTTGTTTGATAACATTTTCCAGCTATCAAATACATCTACATTTGTCAGTTCCTTGGAAGCCATGAATGAGGGTTTCTCTTTTGACACACATGCCGTAGAAGGTGAAGATACTGTTTTCTTCACCAGCATCTGTAGAGCGTTCACCCGTAGGTGATACAGCTGCAAAACCTGTTGTAGTGCACATGTAATAAGTTCTACGCTTCCTGTAATTCCTTCATTTTGAGCGGCTGCCATCTCCTGCTGAATGCCTACACATCTTTTCGTGCTTTCCAGTTAAACCTTTCTTTTGCCAAACGTTCTTTTGTTGCCACTAAGGGTCACGTCGCATTGGAGGTGATTCAGGACGGTTTGTTGGTTCTTGTCTTGGCAACGTGAGGATAAGCTGTCGTTTTTCAAATGGAGGAATGTTAGTACTGAGTCTTCTTGTCTTGTTATACTTTTTTTTCTAGTCTCTTGCTAATATCTGGATCCTCACTGTGAGATCACTCACTGCTCCTTCATCTTCCAAGATTCTCCAACACATTTTTGGATGTCAAGAGATGGTTTTTGTCAAACTTCCAGCAATTTGTCTACTCGAATGCTTGGTGTAAAGCACCAATCTTTCTTTGCAATCTGACATTTAGATAACACAGAAGACAAATGGTGCTGTGACAACACTTCTCCAGAAGTTAGTACACAGTGACAAAGTAATTGCTTTTGATGTTTGGGTTAAGGTCGTAATTGTTTAAAACAGTAGAGTCATGTTCTTGTCCTTACACGGCGTGTTGTGATGTGTTTGTTGACGCCTACAGGAACACGCTGGATGAGAGAAAACTGCTGTTCTGAACAAAAATAAACAAAACAAAAATAATGGTACCGGTGGGTAAGATGTCTTATGTTTTTATCTCTGTGATGAGGAAAACATGGTTAAACAAAGTTTAAGGAAGACTCACAACGTTGGTTATGTATTGCAACTCCAGTCTCTATGAGTACATGAGTAGTAGCTTTGGAAGCACACTGTGTTTCAACTGCTTTTATTTGGTATGATTCTGTTTTAGGTTGTTCAACCATCTAAGCAACTAAGCAAAAAGGCCCTTTGTTAGGGAGGTACCCAGGAACCGAGTGAACACTCAGAGCTTCAGTCCTCTGCAGAGATAGGAGGAACCTGTCGGAATGATGCACATCTTAGTACTAACTCTCCATCAATCAGGCCCTGATAATAAATTGGTTAGATAAAAAAGCTAAACAGCATTTGCAGAGAGATTCTTTAGTCTCTCTGGGTGAAACTTTATACAACATGTCTGACATGAGACAATGCTAATCACTTTCTACTGCCATCCTTACTGTGAAAGCCCGGTGGTGGAAGCATCTTGTTATGAGGATGCACCCCAGCGACGTGCAGTGACATAGACCAGTAGTGAGGGAAGGTTGAATTCAGCCAAATAGAGGGAAGTCCTTGGAGAAAACCTGCTTCATAGTTCAAGTCAAGTTTAATCACCACTATAGCCAAGACAACAATGGAGTGACTTCAGGACAAGTCTCTAACTGTGCTGGAGTGGCCCAACCACAGCCCAGACTTAAACCTTATTAAACATCTGTTGAGAGACCTGAAGATGTCAGTTGACAGTTGTTTCCTATCCAGTCTGACGGAGCTTGAGAGGATCTGCCAGGAAAAATGTGAGAAGCAGCCCAAATCCAGATGTGAGAGGTCTGCAGAGACTTACCCAACAAGTTGTAATTGCTGCTAAAGGGGCCTCAACAAAGTACTGAATTAAGGGTCTGAGTACTTTTGTAAATAAATCAGACATTTGTGTTTTCACTGTGTCATTGCCTAAATGGCAGTTTTATCTATGTTGAATTAAATCTACAACACAGCAAAGTGTGCTACAGGTGAAGAGGTCTGAATACTTTCTGAAGCCTGGTACTTATCTTAGAAATGATCCAGATGTTTGGAATAGCACAGAAATAAAAATAAACAGAATAAACATCTAGTCAGAGGTATTAAAGTCGACCAAATGACAACAGTCTTCATGTATTTCTCAGTGTGAGTCTCTCTGCTGCCCCTGTCTGGTCTTCTCTGGTTGCTTCCTTTAAAAGACACCCCCCCAGTCCACCAGCTGGCCCATTGCTCAGTGTTATTATTGGATTTCAGAAAGCCGGGAGGAGGCATATATCACATCTCCCTTTGTCACCCCCCCCCCTCCCCTCGTTCACACTCATTCTTTCATTCATCTTTTTCCTTTTTAATAACTCCCTCTCTGCTCTTTGGCCATTAATAAAGATGAACTCACTCTGCTGTCGCCTCCTGCCTTCATCTCGCTCTCTCTCTCTAAGTCATCTCCTTCCTAAAATCTCTGCCCCACCCCATCGCCACCTCACTTACCTTCCTCCTTACATTTTCCTTGATGTCCCTTATCTCCCCCCCTTCTATCCCTGAGTTCACCCTCTTGTCCTCCCTCCTTTCCCATCACCTCTCTGTTCTCCTTCAATTTCTCTCCTCCTGACACAGCAGTCCATCATGCGCCGGGCTCTGGACGCCGGCCTCCCTCCTGACGCTCTCATTCATCAGGACTTTGAAAAGCAGAAATCACTCTCTCCTCTCCTCCGCTGGCCGCTGCCACTTATTGCGCTATCCATCACACCTGGCGGATGATCAATACAAGCCCTGCCCCTCTGCACCTCCCTCCCTCACCCTCTGCTCCTTTCTCTCCCCATATCTCCCACCTCCCCCTCATCCTTTACACTGCACTGTATTTCTTTCACATCTGGTTCTTTGCAGCCTGGTTTTATGTGAGAAAACTGAATTGCCAGTCCTTTTAGGACCTGAAACACAGAACAAGACCTAACAAAGTACATTTACTCATGTATGGTATTTATAATTAATACTAAAGTAACTTTAAGGTTCAGTTTATGGTTCTTCTACCACAACCCGTCATCAGGAGCAGGCATGACTGTTGTTTCCTTTGTCCTATACCAGCTCCTGAGGATAGTTTAAAAGTAAAACCAAAAGCTTCACAGTAAATTCAGTCATTTTTTGAAGTACTCATACTCTTAAAGGTCCCTTACGTCATCATTTCTTGAAAGTTTCTTGGAAAATACCAATTTACTAAGAAAAGAAAAAGTTATTCTAATCCTTGTGTTGCTCACTTAGCTTAATTTGGACTTCCAAAAGCTCCACTTTGAGCCCTAATGAATAATAATTATTGCTTTAATCATCCATGTATTGTAGTTGGACACCTTATCCTTAAATTCTCAATATGCCAGCTTCAAAATCACTTACTTGCGCTGGCAGCCAAATAGCAAAGCACTACATTCAAAATAGGGCTGATGGCATCTCTCCCATTGCCACTACATGCCCGGCTCATCTGTTTACGCACTATGTAACTTTGGAATCCCGTCCCAGAGACATTTTGCAAGTAAGACTTGCGTAACACTTTATGGCATCACAACAAATTCAACCACAGTTTGGCTGAACAGGAACAGATTTGGACACAGTGCTGGCAAATAAAGAACCAGTCAGTAATCACAAGCCAAACTCTGTGGCATTACAACAAAGTTATGTCTTCAACTGAATATGCTTACTCATACTTTACTCCCAGTCATCCCATCCAACAAATAGAAGAGCTAACGAGCAGCTCCCAATTTAAAATAACCATACAAAGCTGGGATTATCCCGACAAAAACTGAAACTTGGGTGACAACTCAACAGCCTTTTTGGTTGTGTAGATAACCAGAGGTTGTAGATTTATTTTTATACTTAGCCTGTATCAGATATAGATGTATGATAACATACTGTACATCGGAACAGTCAATAATAAAATTAATTGTACTTCAAATATTATTTCCACCATATTTGAATAGTATGGAGCACTTACTGCAGTTACGGGAGGTTTTGTAACCGTACCAACCTGCAATTCTGCTTCGTTTTTATAATTGTTTATCCTCAGGAGAACATGAATATCTGCACCAAAGTTCATGGCAATACAACCAATTAGCCATGCAGCTAACATGGCTAAATTACATCTCTGTAAATATTAGGAAACAAGCCAGAGGAGCCGTTTTTATTTCAAGAGAACTTTTTTCCCGGCAGGCTGAATTAATGTTGTTATTCCACCGATCCCTCTTCAGGTAGGACCCAGTTAATGGGGGCAGGCAATACGAGTGGCTAACAGTGGCTATAATTCTGCTGAGAGCAGCTTTGCTTTGTAAAACTGATTTGTTCAGGACAGAGGAGTCGTTAAGCACCGCGGCTGAGCCTCCCAGATCCTAATGCCTTTCTAATCTCCTTTAGTATCGCTAATTCTTTTCGTTCTATACCGCCATTAAACTTTTTCACAGGTTCTTGACAATGAATTAAATTACACTGGATGTATTGAGCAAACTAACCATAAATTGGCCTTTGCTGCCCACACTGGTGTGGGTGGAAAGCTGAGAATACACTGGTTAAGTGGCTGCAGCTGCAGAGCAAATGTAAAGGGGACAGAAAAATGCAGAAACCACCGTTACACAGGCTCCTGTACGTTTCCCCAAGTCTTAGTTTGTGTCGCTTTGTGTGTCATCATTACATCGGAGTCGAGTTTTTCTCGTGACTAAAGGTATTTCTCAAAGATAGCCAGCCACAAGCAATGTTTAACCCAATCCTCAGGTTTCTAGATTTAAAAATTATCATATCATATAAAAGAGTCACAAATGTCATTTCCAGTTATGATTTATATTTGATTATAATTAAATATTATTAATTATAAAAATACTGCTTGTTTGTTTGGCCTTGGGTTCTGAGTCCCCATGTTCCCCAAGGACATGGATGGATTATGAGACAAAGGGTCCCTGGACACAGACACAGACTGGTAAGAGCCCCCCATCCATTCCCAGTCTGAGAAGCAGTACATTTTAGTCTCCGTGTGGTTGGTTTTCCATTTGTTAGTGGTCATTTTGTGTCCACGTTTTGCTGTTTTTGTCTGTTTTTGATCATTTTCAACCATTTGTGGTCACTTTACATCTATGTTTGATATTTACTTGTAAATTTTGAGGTTTTTGTCATTTTCCTTATTTTGCATCTCTGTCTGGTAATTTTTTGTATTTGTGGGCATGTTTGGCCATTGTATTTCTATTTTTGTTAATCTTTTTATGTGTCTGTTTTTGGTTATTTTTTCTTTTTGTGACCACCTTTTGTCTTGTTCATGCGTTTGTGTTTTTTGTCTGTGTTTTTGGTCATCATGTGTCACTTTGTGGTCATTTTTATTGAACAAAACAAGCATGAACATAAATAATCTAAGTCCATTGGACTTTTTTATCCAGGTGAATTTAAAGAATTCTGTAAATATCTCATAAAATCTGTGCTAATACATCAGAAACTACCATGTTCGCCCTACTGACACATTCATCAACATTACTTCGGCTGTAGCTGTGAAAACTGACGTGAGCACAGAGTCACCGTGATGTGATGGGGGACTCGGCATAAAACCAGGCAGACAAACCTGCCAGCAGCTCAATTATCTGTCATTAGCAACCAACACAGAACAGGCACAGGGTAATTTGACAAGCTAAACTGATGCTCTTTCATACTGCGCTGCTTCACTGGACAAGAGTAAATGTATTCTCAGGCTAATGCATATAAATAGAAAAGCTATGTTTGAACAGCTGAGAGAAAGTGAAGGACCAGGAAGAGTGGGTGGTGGACAGAGTTGGCTTTGATGAGCCATCAAATGATGATAAATTCAGACTGCCTGACTGGGAGTTGACCTAAATCCTGTTTCTTTAGCATTGTGAGTGGCACCAAACATTATGATAATATCTTGGTAGATAGACAGGGGTCATTAGGGGTTAATCTTCTCTCTGTTCACACTGATTGTGAGCTTTTAAACTAAAATAATCCCGAGGTGTTTTATCTCCCAATGATTAATTCATGATTAGTGTGTGTGTGTATAACAAGCAGGTGCTGATGTTAAGACCCAGTCTTAACCTTTTTCCTCTCGGCCGTTTTCTCTTATCTGTCTGAAAAGTAAGACAGAAAATTACAGACAGGGATGATTTAAAGAGGAACTTCCTGTCGCCGCTTCATATTAATACATGTTTTTTTTTTCCATCAGTGCTCAAAATGTGTTTGTTGGTGTCTTTCCATCCCCATTTGATGATAACAGCAGATTTGTTTGGAGCAATGAGTGGAAAGTGATTTTTTACTTAAGCAAATCGTAAGTAGCAGTTCCACAAAGCAATTATGCAGAACGGCTTATTTCATATATAAGAAATAAATTTCACTCAGACTTTAAACAAAACATTACATCTGTGAAGCCGAAGAGAAGTTTATGTTATTTCATTGCTGCAGAGAAGAGTGCAATGTGATGATGATAGAAGGAAATTGTGTTTCCTTATATTCTCATTGTTGCTCCACATGGATAAAGCAACGTTTCCACCTCAGTCAAATGTAAAAACTTACATTTCAAATGCAATGCAGAAGCAGGGAGGGAGGGTTCTAGGCTGTAAAGGCAGAACGGACAGAGGGAGATAAACAGAGCGAGAGAGATGCATTAGCTGTGTCATTCTCGTGCCGTCTCTGCTGCCCTCCGCCCTGCTGTCTGTCAGCTGTCAGGACTCTGATTGAGGGGGGGGCACTTCTGTCTGACACACGGGGATCAGGTGAAGGGAGAGACATCAGGACAAATAAAGGAATGGAGTGACAGAGACACAGGAAGTGACACAGAGGGCGAGAGATGTTTCTCGGCCTCTCAGCACCTGCACATCCTGTGAGAAACCTCTTGTTTAAGTTAACACTTCAGACAATGATGCAAACAGCTCTAACTACATGCTGTTAACATCTGACTACCTGCAAGAGCTCACCTCCTAATTAAAACCAAACATAAGCATTTTAATCACTGTATATTTACATTGTTAAAAGGTGTATTTTGCTAATGCATGTTGACTTTTTACAGTAAATTTAAAATTCTGACTAAATGACTTTTATTTTTTATGCAAACAATGCAGGAACATAACATTGATTTTCTTATTCCGGCCTACAAGACATTGATTATGTGAATTTATAGATGTCACATAGTTTAGCAGTGACTGATGGGACAGTCCTCCCAAAATGAGTTCCCCTCTTCTTCCTTTTCCTCTCAATGACCTTTGACTCTTGGCGTTGTGTGACATACAGTATCAGGAGTGACGCACTGCTCAGACTGACCTTTTGATCCCCACGCCGTCTTATCCTGCCACTGACATTGCAAAGTATGAACACATATTTATATGCCTGGGAAAAACCTGGATTTCTTTCTTTCTCCGTGTTGACCAATAACAGGATCTTTCCACTTTTTTCCCTCTGAGAACATGTGGCATCAATTGTGTTTTTGGCTACACTCTCTCATTTTAATCCTTCATCTTGTGAGACAGTGCAAAAAGGAGAGGGAAAGAAAGATGGGAGTGTCAGCGAGGAAGCACACGGCAGCTGAGGGTCATTAATCACTGTCATGACGGAGAGAGACAGAGGATGAAAGACATGAGAGATGGAGCGCAGCAGACATGGCAGGAATCTCTCCAGAGATGAGATGAATCAACCCATTCAGCGGCCTCTGCTTTGTTGTTGATACGAGGCTGTGACATCACATCCTGAAGGGCTCTCGGTCGGTGAAGCAGCAGCGTCCTGGTCAAAAGGGAGGGGAAGTGAATGCATCACGCTCTGACCAACAAACGCATATGGATTGTGCATCGAATTACTGCCAGTCTAGCAGCTCCCAGAGGCCCTGAATATCTCACGAAGACAAGTGAGTTATGGATGAGGAAAATGTCCAGACTCCGGTGGGGAAGTAAGCTTATCAAACTTGGCGTTGACGTGTGCAGATACAAAATCACGTCATCAGAAAGGTTAAAGACCAATATAGCACCTCGTTTTATCTTAAAAAAAAAACCTTTACAGCCGCATCACATGGTTGTTCCCATGTTCCTGTTCTTTGTGTGTATGAACAGTATGAAATGAAACAACACCAGTGTAGAAATCAGTTTGCAACATCATACTGTAGTATAAGTATATGATTATAGTGTAAATATAATAGTATAAAAAAGTACTTGCAAAGCTCCAATGCTCAACAAGAATTTAAAAGCAGAGCTAATACTTTACATGATTCACACTATGATGTTGTGGCTTTTAATGTAGAGACTATTAATAGGTTTAGCTCCTTCTAGTTTATTATAAGTTGATAATGATTATGTCTGAAGGGTTTCATAGGGTTGCAGACAGTAGAAGAGCACAGCAGAGCAGGGAGAGGGCGAGCCGGGTGGAGCAGAGTGAGTAGATTTCGATCCTCGTGCTAGTGTAAGCTTTAGTTTAGTTAGTACTGGGAAACTATACTTACAGTATAGTAATGTTACAGCTGGTAATGATAGATTTAATAGTAGAGAAAGAAAATGGTGCAGCTATTAGACAGGGTTTTACTGCTGTGGTTGTTGGAGGTGGAGTTAATTTTGGATATTAGGAACTAACGCATCTTATAGAGACCTAATCTGTTCCCATTGGCTCACAGACCTGTGGTCCTTAAGGTGAAGTGCACAGGACCGTTTTCCATTAACGCAAAGATAAGAGGCGTCGTCACAGAGCCAAAAAACATAAACTATACATTTCTACCTTTTGAAGTCAGTTCTTTCTTACAGACATGTGACTTGCAGAGCAGCTATGTATGTGGTACAGAAAAAAGCAGTTTAATTTGAGTTGGACAGAGGAAAGGGAAAGAGGAATGAGCGTGATGGTAACTCCTTTCTCTTGCCCACATTTCATACCACGACTCCGGCTTGCTGCACTGCGGTTCACTCCTCAATATGAACCAGATACTTAAAATCACGATGCTTTATTATTCTGGTCATCCTGCAAATCTATAACATCCCTTCTCTTCAAAAGTGGAACGTGCAGATTGCATGTTCTGTATATATTTTTCTTCCCTCAGGCTGAGATGTCGGGGTGGAAAAAAAAAAGTCAGAGAATGATGAATGTGTTCTGGCCAGAGGAGAGTGGGTGGTCTGTATCTGTCAGCGCTGCTATTACAGTAGACAGCGGAGTTACAGGCCAATAAGACGCACTATCATCACCATCATCAGCAGCAGATCCCCTTACAACAGCTCTCAGCTGTCCACATCACAACCCTGACAGTACAAACATGTACTTACCCAGAGAGCTCTGCACTTCACTGTCTCACATTAAAAAACATTTGGCTGTTTCGCTCTAGGTTCTTAAAGGACCAGTTCACCCAAATGACAAAAATAAATTCTCACTACGTGCACATAGCAATTATTTGCCAAGGTTTTGAGATACATGTCTCCTCCTGTGTCTCTGTCTGACATTACTCATTAGGTTACTCAGACGTCCTCTTTGTCAAAGATGCCTGGAAATAACTCCTATCTTAATAGTACTGCTGCAGCTAATTAGATTATTATTGTTGTTATTGATTAATATGACAGTTCATTTTACAGCTAATTGATTAATAGTCAAAATGGTCAAATATTAATTTCCCAGAGCCCAAGAAGATATCTTCAGTGTCACAGTCCAAAAATCCACAGATATTCAAGAAAAAGCAACTAGTGACATTTTTTTTTTTGCAATTTTCATACATTTACTGGCTCAAGCTCACAGAAGCGAACTGGACTGTGAAACAGTTTGAACCCAAACTGTGTTACTACAACAACTATGTTCATTACATGCACACTGGCTCGAATCCCATTCACAATCACTGGCAACAGAGCAACTATAGAGTGAAAACATTTCTTCAAGTCTCACAAACTGCACTTTTTATTATCACTTCACTTTGATCAATTTGTTTCAGTATCATTTGCAAAGTCAACAAGAGCTTTAGGATTGCTGCTCTGTCTGTGCGTGCACTCTACGGGATGTGACCTTACTGTGGAAGTGATGAAGGCCAAAATCCACAGTCCTCTTTCTGTTCATATAAGCAGATGTGTATTCAAAGTTAATATGCCGTTTCAGCAGTCTGAGTTAATCAAATCAAGTGGATATCTTCCAAAGTCTTTTTAGTATAAAATTCCTTCTCTGTTTCACTGGACAGTGCTCCCCTGTTGAGTTGGGGTGGAAAGACAGAAACGAAAGAGGGAATTTGGTGCTAAAAAGTTTGAAATTTTGGACGTTCTCCACTCAGTGTGACTAAAATGGAAGGTTGAAACCTTTTATTGTCTTCAGATAAACCTTTTAACAAGTCTTTGCACAGGAGGAGGACTGTGGGTTTTGGCCTCCATTGCTGAAACATTTCTTACAGGGATCCCTTAAAGGCTAGTATGGACAGGAGGGCCAGTTACAGCAACCAAAACCTTTTTTTCAATTCAATTAGAGATTACAAAAACAGGAAATTATTTTGCATCGTTATTGCTGCTCTCGGTTCAAAAGAAAAGAACCACAACCCAGTAGAACTAGTCTGTAGTGAAATGTAGTGAGGTAAACAGTGATGGCGAAAATTATGACATAAGTAATGATTATTATAATGTTGTCGGAGGATTTGTACAGTTTAATGGCCACTGGGAGAAATGATCTCCTGTGGCGCTCTGTGGAAGACTTGCTTCAGTGTGGATAGAAGCACCTGACTATTGTTTTAAGTCAGTCAGACTTGAAAAACTGTCTATTATTTAATATTTAATTCATGCTTTTTATTTGCTGTTGGTCAGAAGCTTGAACATGGATGTCAATGTGCAACAGAGTTAGTTAACGTGATAAATTTATGTTGATTTATTTCACTCGAACAAGTGAATCCAGCTAAAGTACATATTCATATGAAAACTCAAAGAGGAGTGAATTTAAAACTAAGCTTTGTTTTTAGGCAAATCAACCCACTGACATACATTTTGTTTTCAGGACACATTCTATTTGTGATGGAAGAAACTGGCTGGAAAACTCAAAACAAGTGAAATAATAATCTGCATGTTCTTTCACAGTATCTTTCCAAGTCTACCTGTGTTTTCCTGGAGCTGTGACGCTCATTCACTGGAATTTTTATGAGGGATTTACTGGAGCAATACGAGACGGGGCATTATAATTACCAAGCTAAACAGGCGAGAGCTGCTATCAAAACAGTGTGACGTTGGTTTGTAGCACTGATTCATGACTGTGAAAACACGAGACACACACTTATAAAGGGTAAATGCAGGCAACACTTTGTTATCTGTGGGATTGGAGAGGAGAGTAATGAGGTCACCTGTGAGCCAACTCCACTGTGTTACATTAATGAGGTTTCTGTCTGCCACTGTGGCCAGCTACAAGGACACACACAGTAGATCACCTAGCATTATCTGTCCTCTGTCACTTTGCCTGGCACTCGTACAGAGTCGAAGAGAGAGTGTCGCCGAGCGTGGAGCCAGACTGTACCGCTGCTTTCTGTTTTTCTGCAGCTCGTGTTAGACCCTGTGACAACGCAGCGTTGATTTATGACTCCTGCAGACAGACACAGCCAGCAGACGAGTGCAGTGCGTGTTGTGTGCTCACGTGATTGATCATCCTGTCTGCTTCTTCTGTGGCATTTTTGAAATGTAATCTCTCTAAACAGCGTGAAAGGTGTGAGACCCCAGAGAAAACAACCCCCGCCCCTGTGCCCATCCTGCCCTGTATTGTATTAGCATACCTTTGCTCGGGCTTGCTAGGAAATTGATTTCCCTCTCTTCCTGTAAAACTCTCCCCAGGATTAAACCGTCACTGTGTGATTTACTGTACCCTTGCTATAAACAGCGTCATTCTGCCATGCAGCGCTGATTGATGTGCCAGGAAGTGTTTTGTGTTGCCACGTTGTCACGTCATCGTACAGTACATTTCATTTTGCTTTTGCAACAGCTAACAATACGATGGAGGTGTGCTTGGTTGTAGAGTGGGATTGCAGTGAGCAGTATATTGGTATAATTGGATTACTCAGATCCTTGACCATTTTTCCTGCTCCCAAAACATCAACTTCAAGAACTGACTCTTCACTTGCTGCCTAAATGGACAGAGGTCACCGTATGTTCTCACCGATTAGTGTAAATACTTCAAACACCTACACACAGTTTTCCTGTGTTCCTACATTTTTTTTTACTCTGTTTCTGTGCTTCTTCTAGTTTTTTGTTTCCTCCAGCATCAATTTTGTCGTAGCAAATTTGTCGTGTTCCCACATCTCAGTTTGGTGGGAACGCTGATATTATAACCGGTGACAATGATTCCTACAACTACCAAAATAACGCTAAAATCAAATTGAAAAGATCCTTTAAAGCTTCCGCACTGACGCAGTCCCAACAGCGACAACTCTGGCACCGCTTCTCATCTTTCTTCCTGCGTTTATGAGTGTGTCTGCCTCTGTGTAGCTGATGATAAATGAGCGCTGCAGTTCCTGAGAGAGCTTGCAAAGGAAAGAATAATGGGTATTTAAGCACACTTGTAAATTACCAACACATTTGTCTTAGACTGTCCCCTGAGGGATGTCTGACAGCACAGCACACAAAGTATATAAAGCTCACATACATCTGTTCCACATAGCCTTATTGGATCTGCTGACATCACTTAAATGCAAACTGTCACGCCATATACCATAATTCATACTTTGACAAAGTGCATAAAGCAGTCTTTGCTGTTTTTGCACCTGCATGTGTGTGTGTGTGTGTGATAGGGCCTGTCTCAGCAGGTGTGTGCCAGGTCACACAGAGTGCACGATGATGTTTATCTCTAAGTACCGAAGACAGGCATGCTGGACCGCCTGGTGGGAAAATGGGATTACAGCTATCTGTTCCTTTGCGGCGTGCTGAGCGCCAAGCCTCTGATTTTGCAGTTACATGCTTCCATCAGCTGCACACATGCTGTCTGATGCTTTGTTATGCAAACCTGTTTGACCCAGCAAAACAGCCAGGCAGAAAATATGTTGGCGATTATGAAATGTTTGGCATGTTTTGTTTAAACTTTCAATATTTAGTGACAAGAGAGATGGGAGAGATTAGCGGGAATTAGCTTTATTATTATTAATTACAGGTTGAAATATAAATCAGAAAACAACAGCTCAGTTCCGAACTTGATGACTTTGCTTTGACTTTTTCGTTGGACTGCTTCCTGCACTACAGAGTTGTTTTGAGTTGCCTGCCAGAGTTGGGATCATAACCAGCTTTGTGTTTCTTCAGTCGCAACCTGCTGAACAGCGTCCAGAAAAAAAAAAAAGCCCTCCAATTTAACATCCTCATTCATAAACAGTCATTAATGTTTATGACAGGTGTCGTGACATGTTTACGGCAGCATTATGTCTGCTTTACGAGACCACTGTCAAGACAGGTTTTATGACCGTGGCACTTGGAGGCACAGGGGGGACGGCTGGCAGCTCGTCCAAGAGGTTCTGGGATGTTTAATCAGTTACTCGATCACACTCACAAATAAAAAGAGAGAACAGTGTTTGGCAGGGAAGTCGGACTGTTTGACAGGGATAGCCATCAAACCTTCTCATTAAACTCTCTGGATCCTGGCTTCCCAGATCTTGAGGGCTTTTATAGGAAAATCACTATTCTCAATTTGCTAGCTGTTGTAAAAGTCGTGTTCCAGGTAGTGCTTGTGGGTTCTGGTGGGGGTTAAACAACACCACAGAATCCCCCAGCCTCCTGCTTTATGGCATGCTGTAAAGCTGTTGGCAGACCGACAGCGGCAGTATTTTTTTTATTCGGCTACTAATTTAAGGAAGAAGTTTAAAGCTGTGAATTACACTCGTGGCATCGACTCTTTGGTATTTGTTGATAGTGGCGAAGGGTTTGGTTTGAGGCGTGTGCAGCATATACAGCCACACTTCCTGTTCTAGTTATATGTGCATGTATACGCTGAGTTTCTTTCACATAACTAAGGTTAAATAACAATTTATAATTAAATTCAGATGTATTTCTGTATTAACTTGTATTATTTCTTTCTAATAAGACAAACTTAATAACTAATTTCCCATCATGTGAATTCAGCTCAAACAAAGCCAGAATTAGCACAACATTATAATAACCTCTGAAAAAGGAAGATTTAGAGCCCAGACGTCAACATGCAAGATTGTTTGCAAACCCTCTCACCACCAAATAGTTCATTGAGGTATGATCCATCCAAGTGAGTCAGGCTGATGGTTTAGTTTTAAGAATTTGATCTTTACACATGACAATGGGAAACATCAGTTGACTGATTCACCTCATTATTTCCACAGCAGAGCTTCTTTAGCCAGTAAAAGCATTCAGACAATACAATGAAGAATATCTCCCTTTAAATAGATAATGTTTGAATCTTTGAGTTGAATTAGTGGCTGTGTGTCACTGGGGCTCGGACAGTCATTGCCCTTCCCTGCTCCCTAGCAAGCACTTTACTAACGTAAGCAGTTTTATTGATAGGGTAATCCTAGACTGATTAATGACCCAATAATCAGTGGTAACTTGCAATAAATCAGCCCCTGATCAATACATCCTGTGCTCTGCAGCCGTGGCCATGTCACTGTATCTCCACCATTAGCACAGGACGGCTGAGCGCTAAGGAGAGGTAGAAGAGTGGGAGAAAAAGTGCTTCCTTTCTAATGTGTTGGAAATGGGATTGATAGAGTGGTCATTTTTTTATTTAATTTGTCGGTCCTGACGCCTTTCTTCCTCCCTCGTCTTTCAGACTGATTAATGGGCGTACAGCAAAGGCAGTGATAAAGATGGTGAGGGGTGAGCAGGATGTTAAATTATGATAACGACAGCACAATTAATAACAGTGGGAGGCATTATTCTTCGGCCTTTTGGCATATCACAGCTGCTACTGGCACTGAAGATGAGCAGTGTGCTGATGCTGTCGAAGGTTCACTCTTATATTCGGGTATCCTACAGATAGTCTGGCACCAAAACTTTGAGATAAAAATACAAACTCTTCTTCTCTGCTGCCATGTTGAGCCTACATGCACAAAACAAATAGCAAATAACCAAGATCACAAACTGTATATTTATGATGAAGAGACAAATCTCAGTGACTTTAAGCACTACCTCTCATCGGTCTCTGGAAAAAGCAGGTCAGTGGACAGCTGCTTCTGTGTTGTACTGTATGCAGGTCTCATTTTGATCCACACTATAGTTTTTAAGTAGGTTGTTTGTGTATTTGACAAACGTAGCAGAGAAGAAGACTGGATTGAAATCATGGAGCGATAATGTTTTTGCACTTCTCTTATTCCCTTTACCTAAACTTATTCATCCACTTAAGGTCAAAACCTCTTTCTCAGCTGATCTTGGAAATCTTTGAAGCTCAGACCAGATCTTCAGCCTCTTATTTTTGACAGTGAACGGGCAGCTAACTCCATCCCGTTTATTACTACAACCATAATCTGTGTGTTCTTATGAACCTTTCAAGTATTCCTTGGAACATTTATGTGTACCGTTACATTCTGTTGTCTACACTTGCTGTACAATCTAAATTTCCATCCAATGTATCTCATATAAACGATGACAGAGTTAGAAACGGTCGCCATGCACTTCTACTACAAGGTATCCGGAGAGTTAGAGCTGTGGCTATAATGTAATGCATTAGAAGCCCAAGATAGGGCTACCCCGGAGGAAGTGTGATAACTTTTAACTATTTCTAAAAGTTATTTTTAGGCAAAAATGCCACAAAACTGTTTAACAAATTTAAATATTTAGTATTTCCCCCTTTTCTATCATGGTAAAATCAGTATTTTGGGGTTTCTGACTGTTAAGGCAAAATAAAACGAACAAATCTTGACAAAAAAAAAAAACAAACAAATTAGGCATGAAATGAAGCTAACTGCTGGTAGCAGTCTTCTAGTACTTCAGTAATTTATTACCATGAACTTACTCAAGGTTTTCAGTGTGTTAACATATGGTGTGTTACTGAATCTGTTTCACGTCCTTTGTGAATCCTTGCGTCAATTTAATCTCAGCTGTGTCAGCTTAAAGCAAACTCAACATCAGATGGGATGTGAAAATGAGATATGGACACAAGCACAGCATTAAAGAAGCGTCCCTGAAATCAGAGATCAGATTAGAGGTCAGGATTTGGTCGAAGCGCATCACAGATTCAACGAGAAGATCACTCCGTGCATTGAGAGAAGGGATGGGGTCATAAGACAAAGGAAATAAGGATTAAATCAGCTGTGTAACAGAAAAGCGGCTAGGTCTGGGGAAAAGGAAGTAAGGATGACAAGGTGTACGGAGGGGAAGAGCATGTGGGGAGATAAGATAAAGAGAAGAGGAGGACGGAGAAGAAGAAAGGTAATTTGAGCGAGAGAGAGCCAGTAGGAGAGGTTGAGGCAGGGCTGACAGTGGGCCATTCATCCTCCATGCTAGAAGAGACAAACTGCTGGCAGAGGAAGACAGGCGCCATAAATCACTTGGTAGCACACACACATACGTGCAATCACACAGCAAAACACACACACACACACACACACACACACACACACAGACAGGAGTCCACATAAGAACAGAAAATACACATGTCCTGCAGCTTATTTCAACAATCTATTTTTTCATTCTGGTCATCTGGGGCTCGTTTGCTCTTTGGAACAGAGCCAGAAAGTAACTCCAGTACTGTACTTAGTGCAGGTCTGAGATGTGTGTATTTTTGTTCGGCCATCTTGTATGTCTGAGGATAATATTGTACTTTGTGTTGTAGGAAAAGGAGAAAAGATTTATCTGACAGCTATTATTAGCGCTGATGAATAACTGAGTCTGTCTCCTAAAAATGACCTTGCTAGTAGAGCTGCAAATCGATTAAATCATTTGAGTTAATCACAGTCATAACCTGCGATTAATCAATTAATTTAAAAACTGCTGCTATTGTTTTGTTGAAACTTGCCCCAGCTGCTTAGTCATGATATTATCCATCCATGCCCCCACCACACAGTCAGATCACCATCTGAGCTGTCGTTACAAGAAAAAGAAGGTGGATCAAACTTAGTCAAATTAATAATTTGTATTTAAAAATTTGTAATGCTTTAAGCAGCTTTAGCCCCTATATAATTAGATATATACACAACCTCAATGCTATTATGTTAATTCATGAAGATGACAAGTTGGAAATATGTTTATGTTAACTGTTTTTAAGCAAAATAAAATTAAATAACTAGTCACCGGGGCCGTTTCTTTGCATGACCTCAGTACCTTCATATACAGCATGTAGAATCGTAGTATTTCTACACAGTTTCAAACTAAGGAAGAACCTTGTTACTGTACTTGCTCACTTCCTTCTCTGTTTTGGTCACTCTATTTCTGTGTCCGTGTGTGTGGTGGAGGAAAAAGAAGCAAATATTCCTGTAACTTTTTGGATTTTCCGTTCTCCGTCCGGTAACACTTCGCTGACAGTGGAACCACCGGGTTGTTCTTCCCTTGTGTCTGTCTGCGGCCAAGGCCGGCCGCTCTGTGACTGATTGACTCTCTCTCTGTGGGTTCTGTCAGTCAGAAACCTCTCACTTTTCTCTCCCGCCCAGAGAGGGTGAGGAGTGCCAGTTCCTCTTCGCCCAGCCCTGACCTCTGCGCTGACATGCATGCCGTGTTTTGACAGCGGGCCACACGCTGACCACGGCCGCCGGGCAGGTTGGGGAATGGCGTCCCTCGTGTTTTCACTGGAGGATGTTCTTTTTCATTGTTATTTCAGTGATTCTGCAGCGATTTAATAAATGAAGGTTGAGGACAGCACTCACTCACCAACTTCAACCTGCCCTATCTCGCCTTTCAGAGCTGCTAATCCACCTTAAATTATCATGGCTATTAATGGAGACACTTAGTGCTGGTACAGGCTTCTCAACTGTGCCAAGAATGAAATTGCTGAAGTAATAGTGAAGTCTGGGAGATTAGATTGTCCAAAAAGAAAAAATAATCTTAAAAGACAGAAGTTTGGTGGATTTCTTTCAAAGCAATCTGCCATTTAGTGTCCATCTAATGTTCTTTTCCTATATTTACATTGCACACACATTAGTTTATCTCTTTAAATGCATTTATATGTTTGTTTTATACGAAAATATCCATAATTTATTCCAAACTCCTGTTGTCTTTAACTTCTGCAAATAAATAAACTATCTACAACCATCTAATTCATAAATCAGTCATATGAACACCTGTAATATTCCTCCAGGTTGAACTCAGGAGACAATTTGATCTAATCTCAAATGTTCAGATATGGTAAGAAACTCAAATTAAAGCAATTTAATGTAAACGACACGTTCAGGGATTAAAACCTGTGTCTTTATAAATCTTCAAGTTACTAATGCAATTTATGTTGTTATAAAAATATGTTTGAAAAGCTTTAAAGTGTTACTTGTTATTATAGTATTAATATCCAAATATACTATGTAATGCACAAAGTATAAAAAATTAAATTACTCAATATGTACAATGGCCAGAATGATAAATAGGCTGCTACATTGCTGGATTTTAATTATTGGTACATTAATGGCTGTGTTTTATACAGTTGTGTTTGAACGATTGTTGAGTGTCTCTGTGAAGGCAAAAAGTTAGAAGAGCTGCAAAACTAAGATACATTTCCCCACAATTAAAAATAAACAAACATCGTCCCGAGAGACCAGAAACAAACAACATAATTGTACGAAACATATAAATCCCATCAGAGACTCGGTGGCTTAAGATAGAAACTCATAAATCCAGTCAGATGTGATCTATCTTTGCACTTCAACTACATATGTGCATTAGCAGAGTATTTTTAAAATGCAGGAAGGAAATATGTTTACCATTATGTAGAGAGCTTTAAAAAAAAAAAAACCTTGTACTGAGGACAAATGAAACTCCTTCGGACCAGCCATGTCTGATCCCCAGTTATTTAATTTCCCTTGCTTCGTCTCTCCCCTCCGTGGTGTGGTTTTGATAGGGGTCAGTTATTCCATTCTTGACCTCTCCTTCTTTTCCTTTAACCATATGTGAACCAGTGGGGTCAGATCAGGGGCTGTGGGAGAAACACATGTACAAATCTCATCAGGGCTGAGCTTCTCCAACCTCCTAGTCCTGCTCTTCCTCTCCTTCACCCTACGAAACAGGTATGTGAGGAGATGGAGCTGCTGAAAATGGATTATTTATCAGAAATCTAAATAATTATAAGTTCAAAGAAGCTACAGGCTTCAGAAACAAAACACAAGAGAATATAAATCAATAATATAATATAATGATTCAATCAGTAGTTTAAACAGAAACCAACTAGACGTCCTGAACCAGATGCGATGAGAACGTCTTATTAGAGAGACGGTGACTTAAGGTAACTTAAAGATGTGAGCAGATGTCAGACACCGTAATGATCACAGCTAACGTTACAGCACTAAACAGTATCTGTCTTACACAGCATGTGATCCAACACTTCATGTGTGCAAATCAGTCAATTAAACGTGCAACAAATGGTCCGTCGCAGGTTGGTTGTCGTCAAAGTTGCCGTTGGTGAGTACAGTTGAATTAAACTTTTGGTTCATTAGTTTCCTAACACCTTGCCAAACAGTGGCAGGCTGCAACGACTCTGTGATTGTTTGCCAGTGCAGTCGCAGCCAATTACAGGACCCAAAAGCAGAGGCATTAATCAAGTCTTTAGGATGGTGGCAGACATCAGATTGCAGAAGTGTGCAAAACAAATACGTCACTGTCAGTGAGGCCATGCAGCAGGCATTTAGGGGATCAAATTAAGTCGATGGCTCAGCTGAATAGCAAGCTAAGCTAATGTGGAACAGGGGCCTCTGGAAACTATTTGCTTGACATGGTGGGCGGCAGAGGGAAAGTGAGTGGAGGAGTGAAGCTGGCGTCATCCTCTCATCCCTCATTTACGATCTATCCTTAATTCTTTCTATTTTTCCACCTTTTGTCTTTTTTATTTAAGCCGACAGGCTGAATACACCGGCCATCCCACAGGGCGTGGGACGGCCAGCAGTAGGGAGAGCTGCAAAGACAGAAACAATGAGGTGAAGGTGGAGGAAAAACAAATAGTCATGTGATGTTGAGGTGAAATGAAAAGGTTGATGTATTTGTGTTTTAAGAGCGATGGACGAGCTGTTTGGTATCTTGATGTTTGCAATATATGAATGTGAATGAATGAAGTTTTGTTTCAACATAAATAAAGACTAATCACAACAGCACTACCAGTGTTTATGGTAGATAAAATATTTATTAATATATTAACAGGTACAGTAACTAACTAACTGCACAAGGAGCTCGAATCAGTGCTGAGATGTAACTGTACGTCCTGTATGAGTGGTATCACCTTGATGACACAGTATGGACGGATGGGATAAGTCAAAGTGGGAGTTTATGGATCAATAGCTGTCACAGCTCTGGAGTCCTATGATCTGTAAAGCTGCCTGCTTAAAAAGATTATGACTGCACTGTGGGTGTTGGGCGACTGTGGCTACGCAGTGCAAGTGTGTATGTGCACGAAAAAGAATAAATTACAGGGTAATGATATTAAAAGCACAAAGTCGTTAAGATGCCAAGTTAAGACACAATAAATCCACTCACGGCTTCTACAGCCTGTCCCCACACTGGGTAATTAAATTAGATTTATAAGCCATATTACATCAGTGCTAGATACTTCATCCACCCTCAGCTCCTGCACTGTCCCTCCATTTTGCCCTGCTTTATTAGACGACCTGACAGCCAGTGAAAAATATGGAGGAATGTTCCAGGTCCCAGGCTGCAAGAGCTCAGCACTGGGTACTCTGTCTTTGGTGGTGTCAGTCGTGTCTACTGATAATATATTAAGCACTCCACTTCTCTGCCGAGCAGGGTAGTTGCAGAGCTGCCTATGACACAGTCAAACAGCTTTATCATCACCCACAGTCACTGTTGCTGCCACGCCGTCTCAGACGCCTTCACCCTTGTTCACCTCAGTGGACGTGTCTGAGTACAAAGAGGCAGCAGCTGAAACTTCTCAGTATTGAGTGTATTTAATACGTCTTAGG
This sequence comes from Anabas testudineus, assembly GCF_900324465.2. NCBI lineage: Eukaryota > Metazoa > Chordata > Actinopteri > Anabantiformes > Anabantidae > Anabas > Anabas testudineus. The sequence continues at coordinate 3,312,551 of NC_046621.1, forward strand.
CATCCTGTGCTAACAGTGTGTGAAAGTGGTTTGTTTACATTGCAGCTGTAAAATAAGGGTCTCTCTGCACATTCTGCATTGCTCAGTGAAGTATTAACCCTTCCTGTCGGTGCTGTACTAAACTATCACCTTTCCTAAAGTGCTAATGCTAATAAACGTAGCTCACTACTACTAAGGAGTGTGATGAGACAGCAAACAATGTTATTTATGTATATTTTCACTTGGAAAACACTTAGTTTGTTTGCAAAAAGCTGTTGTATACTGGTCCCTGCCATACTGTAGATACACAATGCATCAAGTGAGTACTGTTTAACTGGCGGTTCCACATCCACAGACAAACTGTATGAGGAGAACTGAGCTTTTCTTTGCCGGGAACGAGCTTCCTCCATCAATTAGAAACACAGATTTTCATTTGCAAAACATGCATGAGACAAAATCTGATGAGTTACACATCAGATTCAGTTGTTAAGGATGTGTGTCGAGGAGTGTTTTTGCAATTCGTGCTGTTTTAGTGGACCCCAGGAAGACTAGCAGCCACTTTGTGGACGCTAATGGGAATCTAAATGAAGAATATAGTTGTTCCCGCTCTCCTGAAAATTACGTTACACAACTACACTGCAACTGCCTTTCCATTCAACGTAATTGTTATGTTGTGGTGGAACATCAACAGCTCATGTTTTGGGTTAAATTGAATACAGACACCGTGGGTATTAAAGTCTGTTTTGTTGTTTATTGAGCCAGATCACAAGCTCTCCATGACTTTGCTGTAATGCCTGAACCCAAAAATTCAAAACTTTACCTCTAATCTGTTGCTTTATTTGCTCTTATTGCCATATTTTATATGAGTAGGGACAGATAAAACCAAAACAAGCATGGTTAAATATCTATAAAAGGTTAAGTAAAATGTAATTTAGTTGAACCTTTAAAGTAGAGGCAGAGAGGCGAGAACATTAATCATTAAAAAGTCAAACATGAATGGATGGATCAGTGTCAATGTCAATCAGTGAGCAGAAAATAGCAAACACATTTATATGATACTGTAGATGAAGACGTGTGTGTGTGGGAGGACCCTTATCTGCTCGCATCAGAATGAATTGGAACAGACAATAAGTGTTATAGCAAGTGCAAGATTAATATTTTCACATGTGGTGTTGCAGACGTCAGCCAGAAAACTTCACTGGATGTGACATTTAAATTAGAGCTTTTTAAACAGTGTAAACGGGACGAAAATCGCTGCAGCACACGGGAGGAAAGAGGCAGCGAAGCAAAAGCACTGGAGAGGGTAAAAGGAGCTCGAGCTCAGCCTTGTGTGGCTGATTTTAATGAGCTGTGGCACTTTTATTATCATTATTAATTAGCAGTTTTCAACCAGCAGGGAGTGATCAATAAGGTGGAGTCAAACAAATTTCAATGGGCCATTGGAATCAATCAGAAAGCGCTTTTATCTACATAACTGCCACTAAGCCCCGCTCGTTAGTGCTAACATTAGGAGATGAGAGATTTGCAGCATTTTTAATTGGAACGACATAACTGAGCAGCCATATTTCTTCTCCTTCTTCTGCTCACATCTACTGTCTGCAGATTTTTCCTTTTGTTTCCTGTGTATCACTAGTTTTCCTAATAGGCGTGTACATGTATGCATGCAACACACCACACATGTGTGCTCACGCCCTAATCCTTCTTACCTCTTAATCAGACAACCATTAAATGAGATTAGGGACTGAAATTTCACATTTCCAAGCAGGAGATGTTGTCCTTGTTGACTAAGCTGTGATTTTCCTCCTTTACAAAGCGACACAATCCTTTAGACGTGACACTATCACAGCGTCGGACCATTGAGACCACATATGGGATTCTAGTGTTTTTCCCTGCGAGTCTAAAGCACAAAATACTACAAATACTACTATTATAAGACTGTGTGTAGTTTCCCATTTTTCAAAACAGGAGGTAACTATTTTTGGACATGTTGTGTCCACATTGTTTTCATAGTGTCTACAAGCGTAATGTACCTCACAGAGCTCCCAGATTAGAGTCTAGTTATATTACATTTTCTCAACAACCCCTCTCTACTGTTCTATTCCTTTATCACGTCATATTTAAGCCTCAGGGAGATTGTTAACTGTCTTTCCGGGGTTGAGTCGCATTTTGGTGGACAGTATAGGATAAAATAAGAAAATCAATCTTCCTTCATTCACCAAAACTTTAACTGTAACTTAAATGTGTATTCATCACATACTGTATTGATTCCAGTGGGGAAATTGTTGTTGGACAGCAACGTTGCTCTACAGTGTACTGTCACAGGTCAGGTATCACATGCTAACTGATTGCACCAATGCATTACGTTAATTTCAGGCCAGTCGAGTTGTTTATGATTCTTTTGTTACACCCACCGACTCACTGACTACATGACGAGTTGAGCACATGTCTGCTTGTCTTTTATTATCCATTTTCTGAGTTTGATTCACAGTGGTGGTATCATAGGCTAATGTTTGAGTATAGTCTGGTTACTCATATGCGATTCTTACATAGCGTTATGAGATAATGATCCTTTTAGCAGGGTCACATTTGTCCCTCCAAAGTCTGTCTGTAGTCCCTTTTAGGGTATTTGCTGCAGTCATTTAAACAGTGTAAGGGGCACGTTGGACTAGAGTAACAGACTTTTAAAAATAGATCAGGAGCAATTATAAAATATTTCTTCCTCTCATGGTGTCTCTCAGGCTCGTAGCAGCTGCCTAGGTGACCTATAGCTAAAAACAGCTGAAAACTCTCAGCAGCAGAGAGCAGAACCTTAGCTTTCAGTTCATTACCCAGAGATGCAGTAACGTACTGTATGTCAACAATCTGATTTGTTGACACAGTTCTCACGGCTCAAAGGCAAGTTACAATATAATCATCATTAACATCACGTGTACGAGCCATAGTGAAACTTTTGTTCTATGGGGAAAAAAAGTTAAGATTGTTTCTGTCTGTCTTCTATTTCTTGTTCTAATGATGATTAGAGTTTGTAAGAATCCAATGTTTGCATGATCTCACAGCCATTCGTCCTTCATTCAGTGGAATTAATGACTTCAGGGCTCTGTTGTGCAGAGTTATGCACAAAGTGTAAGCAATAGATGTCAATGAAAACAATATTACGAATGACTTTGTGCAGATACTTTTGTGCAAAGGACAAATTCCAGTTAGAAGTCACAGCCCATGGAGAACATCAATGTATTAGGCCCTGTTCGTGCAGGAATACATACTTAATTCTCAGCAAAAAATAAACTTTAATTCCAGTTAAACTTAACATCTCCCCTCGTGCATCTCCCTCCCTCTTTCTCCTTCCTCCACTCCTCCCATGGCAGCCTGCAGTGGAGGGCTACTTAGCACACAACAGTTAATACCTGTCTAATTTATTAGCCTCCTGCCCCAGCCCTGAAGGGCCATTAGCAACACACACTGACACAGCACACCAGCCTGTGTCGTAATTTATTGTCTTATTACAGTGCTGCAGCAGCATCAATTAATTATCCATTAAAGCGCTGCTGTCCCAGGATTTATGGACGGGACTGTTGGGGCTGTGGGAGCTACAGTAGGAGAGGAATGAGGGAGAGAGTGGCTAGATGTGAGGAAGAGGAGGAGGCTCCAGATAAATGGGAGAGGATGAATGATGGATTGTTGTTTTTGGGGTGCGCTTGGGTTTGAAAGTTGGGCAAAACATAAAGTTAGCTTTAAAAGCTTTAAATAAAAGGAACAGACATAGAGTCAGCGGTTTGTTTATCCTGTAAACAAATATTGCCTAATTGAGAGATCGTGAATCATAGTCACAGATGAAATATAATCTTTTCCAACCCTTTATTATAAAAAGACATAATGCATCATTTACTGCACGCTCCCAGTCCAGTCTCCACCCACTAATACATCACAAGGGTGGAAAAAGAAAAAAGTATGATAATTTTTTAAAAGAGCTTTTCAGATGGAGGCTGGCTGCTGTGGGCACTAACATCATTACAGTTATTGCTGAAGCTAAATGACTGTGTTCTCAGATGTCAATAAACACAGCCTTAATATCCAGTTTGTGGGTAGTTTAATAGAGTCACTTTTTAAATCTACTATCATGCCCACCAGACAATTTGATTCACATGTAGAACTGAATACTAGTTTATTCAAGATGAAGTAATCACATGCTTGAGTAAAAGTTGCAAAACAACAAAGTTAAAATACTTCAAAGTTTTGACATTCAGTTGTAGTCGTGTTCATCCAAACTTAAAGCTGCACTTATTATTTATAGCAATTATTTTATACTAAACGGAATTAAATGATTATAGTTAATAAGAAGTATAACCTAATTGTGGTTCTCCTCATATATATGGAGCATTTTAGCATCTTTGAGCTCATTTCTGTTCTTCAACATTAATGTTTTGCTTTCACTGGTCTCATTAGCTTAATTTCCAGCAGCAGAAAGTTGTACAGTACGTTATCAAAACAGCAGACAAGTTTGGATTTGATGTTAGACACTAAACTGAAGCTAAAAAGAAAACGATTAGTGGGTGAAAACACAGCTCAAGATGACTTCTAAAGGTCAGCTCATGTTCACCTCTTGCCCACTGACACAAACACACTTCTATTCAGACTACAGATGCAGATATGTACACAGCAGAGGACCTGTTCACCCGCTCCAAGCTGCATCAGGCCTCACCACTCATTATCACTTTGTGCTCAACTCAAATTGCACAAATACTCTCTGCCTTAACCCAAACCTTAGAAATAAATGTTGTACACAGGCACGCTACAAAACATGATGGTAACCCTGAACTATGGTCTAGGTGTTAATATAAAATGTTGAGATGTCTTTCGTGCACAGATCTGCAGCTGAATCAGCTGATTCTGAGGTTTTGGGCAACATTTATAATGAATTCTTGACAAATTGTGGTTTGATTTTATCCAGTCAACATTATACTAACAAACAGTATTTCTACCTAATTCTGCCACATCTCTCTGTTTATTTATTTATGTATACAGCACCAATTGGCATGGTCTTTCCAGCATATAAACATGTAATTTACATTTTTTGTATTTAAACATTTAATCTATAAATTAACTTTAAGCTGTCAAATAAACTATTAATCTGTAACATTCAGATTAATAGTTATTTTTCTCTCCTGTTAAAGACGAACCACTCTGGATTCTTAGATGAGTTTTATTCTCTGGATATGTTGCATTGTAATATTCATGCACTTATAAGCATAAGTACCTTACAAACCAGTGGCAACATCTCCCTCTTTGCCTCTCAGTCTCCTCCACAGCCAGCATCTTCCACCCAAACACAACTCGTACAGAAAACAAAGTGTTTTCCAGGGCTGACAGGCAAAATGGATTACTTCCATTACACTCTACAAGAAACACATTCTGTTGAGATGATAGGGTTGTAAATTATTGCAGAAGCTGCTACTGCTAACAAGTCTGGTGAGCCGGGGCTAATGGGGTTCACACTCACTAACTGCATCCAGGAAATGTGACAAATCAAACGCACCCAAACAAGCATCATCATCATCATCACAGTGGCCTGGGCAGCATGCTGGCTTATGATATCCACAGCAGTTCTTCCCAAGCTGAAGAGTGGAGGAGAAATTAAACAAACTATAATAAAATTAAAGTAGTAAATTGTCTTTATCTATATGTTATGTTTGTGTTTGATATGATGATCAATGTTAATTGTTGAATGTACAGAAAACAAAACAGGGACCTACTTGAATACATGGTCACACACCCTGATAGTAAGGGAGGTGTTTATATAGTAGTAGTTTGAAAAAAGTCCCTTCTTTGTTTTAACTTTCAACCAAACCAACCCTGACACCAACAAACCCATCATCAATGTTTCCACGACAACAGCTTTATCACAGGTCAGAGTTCACATTCTTACAATCGTCATTCCCGTGTTGTTGTCATCTCTTTTCATCAGCTCAGACCAAACCACCATGAGCACAGTCACAGTAAATTCACGTGTCCTTGGGAGGAAGAATATATCCAAACATGTAAAAATGTGATCGTCCCTCACACCTCGGTTGTGCTGTCGTCCCCTGAGTGGCGCAGACAGGAAATAGGAATGACTGCTTCCTGCCTGAGTCGGCTTTGAAGGCAGACTGCGAGGGACGATGTCATGGTGGACCACTGTTCCTGAGCTTTCACCAGGCTCTTTGTAATGTGTGATTTACAGCTTCCCCCCTGCTGTTTCATCTGTGATTTAGTGTTTCCTGGCTAGATGGCTATCGGCTGCCTTACACGTCCGCTCCGTTCCTGCAGGACAGCGAGTGGAAAGAAAGTGACACAAGGAGCGCTTCAGGTCACAAACAGAGCTTCGCATATCAGTGTTTCCTATGCACTACAGTGGGTGTCTTTCTGGTAATAAAGCAAGGTGACCTACATTTAAACTGCTCATCTTTAGTGTTTGTAGAAGTATTTAAAACCTTTACATAAAACTCACACAGAAAATAGTTAATATGTAAAAAGTACAACGTGAAAGCACTATTTCTGCAGAAAAGAGCCCATATTACCAATGCATCAATGCATGTGCAGGATTTTACTGTTAGTGGAGCTGGGTTCAGTAGTAGTCATGACACAAATAATATTTTTCTCAGATCTTTACATTTTTAATTTGGGTCTTTAACAGTTAAATTAAACCATTTTATATTTTCAGAGCATGATAAATATATACACGTTTATAAGATGTCATAAGCCAAAAACATTGGGATTTACTAATCTTATCTCTGGAGAATACACTTATTCAATAATCTTATATTTTTTTATCTATTCTGTTCAAAATCTCCAAAGTAATAGTTACAGTAGACATTAGATGTCAGATAAATGGGGTGCAGTAAAAAAAGTGTAAATTTCTCTTTGTGCAAGAATAAAGTAGAAGAAAATGGAAATATTCAATTACTATTATCTTAATATTTTACCTTAATCTTAACTCTTCAGTTCTTGTATTTCGTTCACATGCTTTTTGTCTTACGATTGTTTCACTACCTATATGTAGGCCCACGTCTTTGAAACACACACATTCCTGTTAATACCTAACCTGCCTTAACCTCTGTCCCTTAACCTTAACCTAACCCTAACATACACTGTAAACCTGCCTTAAAAGTTCAGGTGACTAGAAGTTCAAGTCATTAAATGGCAGTTATCTAGTTCAAAGGCAAAATCTTCACTTCAGGTGGGAACCAGCTGCGGATGGTGGTGATGGAGTAATATTTACATGAGGACTTTTTAGTGTCTTGGGCTCCACCAGCGTCCTATTATTACAAATAAGGTGTGTCGGAGATACAGCTGTTATTTCGAAGTGTCAGTTGAATGTTTCTGTAGAAAGGCCATGCCGCAGTCTGAATGCACGTTCCAACATATGGAATTTCAATCCACGATCACAGTATGTGCGTTTTGTCCAACAACACATTGATAACATTATAGAAACAGTTTAATCAACCACAGACCACCATTTATAAAAAAAACTAGTGACTAAAAGAACAAAATGACCAAAATTATTAACCTGACAGACACCAGATGTAATGATCAAGATTAATAACAGATTTCATATTTAACATCCTTGATGCTGAGATTTCAACAGACTGTGTTTTACCTGTGTATTAAACCCACGAGTGATCGATTGTGAATGACGCATGGAGGATATGGAAAGGCCAAAGATTTTGGCACATGTTGTAAACAGCATTTTCTCTCTTTAGTTTTGGAGGCATTTGACGACAATGATCAAGTTTCACTTTTTATCTAATGTTGTAATACACTTTTCCAAATTAAAACCACATTGTTTTATATTCAAAAGGTTTGTTATTCAAAATCCAAACTTTATTATGTCTGGAAATTAACTTCACAACAGAAAATCCTTGATTAAGATGTAAATTAATTGATCGTAACATCTGTTTTGCAATATGATTTTTGAGCCATAATTTCCTGGAGGGGAATTAAACACTGAACTCAAGCACAAAGAACAAATTGTTTAGGCTCCAATAGAAAGTTCATTAAAGGTTGTTTGTCTCAGAGATTCAAAAATATTTATTTTAACTTTTAACTTTTACCCAAACCTCACCCATCCTGATTCGAAATTATAAATTGTAACTCTGTCTAATCTGCACATCTAACACATTTAAATTATTTTAAGGATTTTAAGGAAACATACACAACAAGAGTAAGAGGCACACGCTCAATGTTAACGTCAACGTCAATGTTGAATGTCTGAAACTAATTTTATCCATCCAGTTGTCACAACCTAATTGTGGCACTACTGGATGAAATATGATGGCAGCCCATTCAGTAATTGTTAAGATTTTCAGTCTGAGTTAAGCCGAGAAGCCAAGATGCTGACGCTGTCCTTCTGAGTAAATGTACACACCCTGTACTGAGGCTAGGGTGGACTCTTTTAATGAAGCCCTGTCAGAATTGGAAGAGACCAAAGTATGGCCTTGAGCTTCTGTCTCCCAAAAACTCAAACACAAACTTTTCTTCTCACTTCCTTTTCCTCACAACTTTCCCCTTTGCACAGAGGTCTACACTCCCATTTCTTTTAGTTCTTCTTTCTCATGTCCTTCTTTCCCTCTCGTCACTGCCGTCCTCCCACTCTTATAGAGGGCAGATGGTGAGACCCCCGTACGTTTACGAAGCCTCTGTTGCTAAGTTTGTTTAACTGTGTCAACATTTAACAGCTTCTCTAGGTAATGATGGTACATTAGAGATCAGTGTTCACCAAGTGGCAGCTGATTCCATTCATACATCACATTAACCTATTTTAATATAAATAGCTAAATACCTTAACTATAATTACACTTGCTAACTATTGGACTTCCGTTGTTATTTGCTAATCGTTACCACATTATCTTTTTAGCTATCACACTTCTATTATTGTTGGTGAACCGTACTTTAAGATAACTATTTTATCTCCACGGTTCATACGTATGTAACCTTTACCTATTTTAATTATTTTATAAATAGGCTTACTTTGACTAACTATATCCATCATTCTTAGCTATTTAAAAACTATTCGTTTATAACTTTTTATCTAATTGTTATACTTCCATTATTCTTTGATAACCATTATTCAACTGTTTATTACTTTAAGCTCTTACTCTTAGCTAACCTTTACGGCTATATTTGACCTTTTCTATAAGTCTTTATCCATTAATTGTGTGTTTTAACTGTTTAGTTTTTACATAACTTTTAGTTCAACCATGAATATTAATGGGTATACATTTAAAGTTCAATAATCTAGTATTCTTACTATTACCTATTGAATTCTTAACACACACTTTATTACTATTTTAACCTTTAATGCTTCACTTTGGCTGAATTTCATGATCGTGCGTGCATGAATATTTACTTTTGTGTGAGAAAGTCGGCCGGGCCGGCCTGGTTTCGGATCCCTCCCTCTCATCACGGCTGTGTCTGTTTTTAATCTGGGCCAGTGATTTATGAAGGAGCTGGGATTGTGTATATCTCCTTACTTCCTTTCATTTCTCCAATGGTTTGTGCACCGCGGGATGATAGATTTATCTACACACAACCCCTGCATGACTAATTAACTCTGAAATATCAGGGCCAGATGTGGAACTGAAAGACAGACTCCAGAGTGCTTTCTCTCCCTCTCGATCTTGCTCTTTCATTTTTCTAACTGTTGCTTGTGATTTTTCTTCTTCTTTGCTTCGTCTGTTCTCAACATTCAGCTATAATTCTGTTAATAATATGACAGGGATGTAAACACTGTACGGGCTGGGAAAGCAAATCGGCACAGTTGGTAGTTGTAATTTTGAAGGCGGCTAAATAAATGTATTTGTCTTTAAGGAAAGAAAGTGTCAATACTTTCATCTTGTCCAGTTATCAGGTCAATAATTGAGTTTGTTCAGTACTTTGGTTTAGGACCATCTGTCTTATCTGTACTTCGTAGTTATCAACATGCTAACACACTAAACTAAGATGGTCAACATAATCAACATTTCAAGCATTTTAGCTTAAAATATGCCTAAGCAGGTTTTCCAGAGTTGATTTTTGCACCTTGTTCGCATCTTATCAGTTTCCAGTTCACACTTCAATAGCATTCAAGTCAGCAGCAAAGTGAAAATAATGACTGGTAAAGTTGAATTTTTCTAAAGGTTGTGATATATCTGATGTAGAAAAGGACGTTAGATAAGTGGTTTGCTGATGCACTGAGGATTAACAATGAATTGTTTGTCTATTTGTCTTTTTAGTGGAGTCTGTTGCAAAATGACCACAACTGTACCGCATCCCCTGAAATTGGCTCTAAAACTGGTGAGTAAGATACATTTATCTGACCATCACTAAACTAACTCAGAATTACAATGCTACCGTCTTAGTTAAGTATGTTAGTGTAATTACAGGTGAACAGGTCTAGATCATCAAAGAGGTGCAGACTAATTATTTAATTGAACCTGTTATGTAATATTAGTCAGTCCTCAAATTTCCTGCTCTCCTGTCAGCACAACTAATCTCTGAAGGTAGTCTTCACTTTCAAACAGACAGATGGCAGTTTTCAGTCTCGTCCGTGTCTTTTTTCTGTGTTCTTCTCATTTCCACTCCTGTTTAAAATGGGTGGCTATGACAAACTTAAGGAGAGAGAGAGGGAGGGAGGGAGGTGAAATTCTTCCGGGCAGATCCACTTTAAGAGAGCCAGAAGGGCCCTTTGACATGCTGACAGCTTGCCATGAGTGACGTGTGATCTGTACAAATTTCAGAACTAATAAATCTACCTGTCAGAGGAAGGAGACTTGAAAGGGCCGCTGCCCCGCGGCACAGCTTAAACGCAACTGCTGTTGATGAAATTCTGTAGGCTGGAGAATTACAGCTGTCAGGAAAAAACGCCTACATCAGATGTGACGGCTCGCCTGCCTCCTTCTCTAACCTGTTCTCTGTCAGCCACTCGCCTTTCCTGCCTCGATATTTTTTTCTTCTTGCTCATTTCCTCTCTGTTATTGCTAATCCTAAATATATGAGACACAAACTTTTTTAAAAGCCTGGCGTGGGAAATATCTCTCCGAAGAGCAGCAGGAAATATTCCCTAAATTTTCTTGTTATTTCTCACAACAGAACACAGCAAAAGGAACAAAAATCTAAATCATATCGCACAGCTGTTTTGCTCCTCCATTACAGAGCAGCTCTATTTTCTTATTGCTTTGTAGTTCTGCTGGACTTTAGCCAGTAAGAGACATTTTCACTGCTGGTCTGTGACAGCTATAAACATCTGCTCACCCTTTCCATCATCTGAAGAGAGACGCATAAACCAGCTGAGCATGTTGCTGTATTTATGGGTAAACGAGTGGAAAAGCCATTGCTCTCTCTAATCTGTCATAAAGGGGATTTATGGGCGTGTGATGTGAGAACCTTGTTCAGACTTTGTATTGACTCGGCTCATGCAGACCGACTCCATGAGGCATGCGGCTATAGCCAAGTTCCACATCAGAGGACAGAGAATTCAATATAGAAATGAAGAAGAAATACAGCAAAAACTTTGTATTTTTATTAAGAGATCTTGCTCCAAAATTTACTATTGGTGAGGTGGCCTGTTCCCTTTAACTGAAGAAGTCTCAGGCAGTTGTGATATGAGCTAAATGTTAATGCTAGCATGCTGATATGCTCAGTAGTGACAGTTTACCATGTTCACCATCTTAAATTAGTGCGCTAGTGTGTTAATATTTGCTCATTACCACTAAATACAATGTACAGAGGAAGCAAGATGAAACTTAAATGATATTATACAGTGAGTGTATATGTATGCAGTTCATCCCTAATCGGTTTTAGTCGTTCTTCTGTGCATGAAGCAGGTATCTCTATCTCAACATTGTGCAGAATCTGTGCTGGGTTTTACTTGCTTTTAAGTTCCCATAGTTGGCGGAAGAACATTGCAGTCCTCTAAGACAAATGAGCCATCAACAAGAGCTGTGCTGCAGAGTCAGTGCAACCACAAACTGCAGTGTTTTAAATTTCGAGAGGCATGCAGCAGTCCACAGACCGGCCACAATTACATAACTGTGGAGGTTTTTTGGGCACATGCAGGTATTTCGAACAAAATTTCAAGGCAGTCGATTTAGTAGTTGTCGCAAAAAAACAAAAATAGCAACTTTTTTGTGGTGCTAAATGAAAATTGTCAGTAACATCATAGGGACTAAGGAAGATCTGAACCAACTTTTAAGGCATAGAGTGGGTGTTGTTGAGATATTTTAGGACTCACAAAGCCACATATCAAGCTTTGCTTAGAGTTATTTTGAGGTAGTAAATACTGTAACTAACTAAAAGTAAGTTGTGCATCTGTGTTACCCCTCTTTAACCCCTCTGTCACCTCCCTGTCACACTGCTGACCTTTTCCCCCTGGTTAAACTCTCAGCATGCCCTAAAGCTGGAGGTTCACGCCTGAGTCTAGACCAACAAACAGAGTCAAAGGTCGCCCTTTATTTGCTCATGTCTTAAGGTGTGTGTGTGTTTGTGCTCCGAGTCTTGTTTTCACCTTTTCAACTCCCCAAAGACCCTGCTGGGAGTAAAAGAAAATGAAAACTCCTGCTTCCACCTGGATTTCATTTTCTACTGTGTGTTTGAACGGCTTTGGTTGAGTGTGCAAACGTGCACTCTTTGGTGCATGCGTGGTCGTGAATAATGATGTCTGCTCGGTCTCTGCGTTGTAACTGTCATCAAACATCTCAATGACGTGTGTTCTGTTAAATTTGTGTATACAGTATCTGTATTTTTTGTGGTTATGTATTCACGTTACCCCCTCTGGTCTCAGTGACTGAAGCATGACCCCCTCCACGATGCTGCGTCCTGCTGCTCTGACACTCTCCGTAAAGTTTCTGTGGTTGTTGCTGCCTTCGTGTCCCTCTCAGGTAATTTATGGTTTTCAACCCTAGAGGCTCTCAGCCAGCGTCGGCCATAAACCTTACAGGAATTCAGCACACACACACACATGTGGAGGGTGCTAAGAACTGGGTGGTGTGTACTATAACAGGCACTGGAAATTGTGAAATCTTGGGATTTCCATCTCACAAGTAAGTAAAGTGTGGCCACCACCACAATCTCGAGTGTAGGAGATGAGAGACACATTAAAACCATGTGTTTCCACTCCACACTGTGACCTGGGGAAGTCTCCAAAATCCCCAGCACAAGCCCCAAGCGCCTGCCATCAAGCATAGAGTCGCCGGCCTCTGAATGCCTCGCTTCAAACCAGATTGTCTACTTCCCGTGCCAAGCTGCTGCCATATCCCATTTCTCATCAGACCTTGATTGACCTAATGTGGGAATCCATTATCACACCCGTACCATTTGCGGCTTCACTCTGTTCTTTCTTCGCCCTCATCGACTGTCATGGATCCTCAGTCTTCGGAGCCCCCAGCTCCCTGCCTCAGTCCTGGGTCAATGTCTGCTTTAGTCCACTTCACCCTTGTCAGAAGACATTCTCTTAGTGTCAGTACGTAGAATACGAGACAGTAGGTTCAATGTAATGGGCTGGGATCTAAATAAAAGACGTTTTGTTGGATAGCCACAGTTGATTTTTCAAGGCTTTGAATAGATCTGTCTGTGCTACAGTTAGTTGACCTCACTCTGCCCAAGTCTGAAGAATCACTCCTGTGTTTTGAAAACCGTCAAACTCTCAGATGCTTTCTTCATTATAGTTATACTACTGTACATAAATATACCGCACATACAGTAAAATTAACTGCCGCTGTATGTTTCTAGTCTTTTCTCCTTCACTAGAACTGCGTTTGTTCTTTCAGTGAACTCTTCACCTCAGCTGCCACCAGCAGGCTGTCATGCTAAATTATACCTACAGTATGTTGTTTTGCAGCCTCTTGCTTTGACGGACAGGCAGACTGTAAGATCACAGAGGTATAGATTAACTTGCTGCTCACGCCTGGAAAGGGTTGTTCCACACTTTGCAGTTCGATTACAGCTGGTCTGAAACGCCAGAGGGACAGAAAAATAACGTATTTGTCTTCTTCATTTAGTTTAATGGCACATCATCTATCATCTGGTTAAAAAGAGTAAGGGTTGGTTTAGTTTTCTTGAAGCTTCATAATAAGTTTCACCTCACAAGTTGACTCTTTTGGTTCCCTCTCATCACTCTGCAGTCTTGTTTTTAATGCAGCAGACAGTGGTAAATAGGTAGGTGTTCAAATAATAGTTTCGTAGAACAATAGATGCATTTTTGAACGTGTCTACATCAGAAGAACTCTGAATAATAAAGGAACCATGTTTGCTTTATTTGCACTAAGGCAACACCTGCTGACCGGCTGTGAGGTCTCCTGGCCTGCATCCCACTTTTGACCAACTCAGAGAACCGTAATAAACTGTGTTAGCTGCTCCTTTGTCAGACTGTCTCGTGCAGTTTGAGTGATTTACAGCAGCTTTTATGAACTGTAATTTATTGCGATCTGCCCTGAAAAGCATAAGCTGATTAAAGAAGAGCAGCGCGCAAGGTCTTCTGCTGGATTTGAACGACTGGCCAGCTGAATTTTGAAAACATCGTTATTCTAGACGTGCTCACTCCTTTCAACATGTGCTCACTCGCTACTGTCAAGCAAGTTTTGTGTTTGTTTAGGTGAAGTAAAATAAGATAAAAGGAGGCTAAGGGGATTTCTAGACCTGCGCTGTTTAGCTTTTTAAGTCATACCGTGGCTAATCTTCTCTGTTGTTACAATTTTTAAGCAGATATAAAGACAGAGATCATACTTGGATCACAAAACAAAATCGAAACAAACTCTATGACTTCAGATTCAGTCAAATGCATAAAATACGAGTCCATACGTTGTTTGGACCAACAGGTTATTACAATCAGGATGATTGGATTCCAAAACCCAGGACTTTCCCACAGGAGACAGACGTTCAAGTCCAGTATGAAAAGTTCGGTGCCACTTCAACAACACTGGCCACATGTTTATTCTTGTAAGAAGCCTAACAATATAGTTTTTATGCCTAACCCTAACCAGTTGTGTTTGTGCCTAAACTTAGCCAAGTTGTTTTTCTTCAGCGTAACCAAACCGTGTTGGTTTCACCCTCTTATCCTTGTGTTTGAGAGTTTTCCAATGATTACTAAGTAAGAAGGTTTAGAAGCCACCATCATTGTCATCATAATGTGATGTGATTCATCATTACAGTAGGATACAGTATATTCTACAGTTCACTGTGAGCACAGGCTTGTTTTGGCTTCTTCCTCTTTGACATTTTCTCTCCGCCCACCTCCTCCTCAGGTGAGTGTCCTCGATTCATCCCGTGAAGCCTTCCTTGAGTTGAGAGAGAGGCCGCTGTCTTTAAGTTGCTCTCTCGGCCTCGGGACATGTTCATGTGAGGATTCAGTTTAGGGTGTGACAATGAGGATCATCTGGCTGAAATCAGCTAAATAATCATGGTTCAGTAGCCTCAGACAGACAAGTTGGCCCAGACATGCCCAAGAGAGTCTGTGACAGTGCCATCAAAGGCAGTCTCCATCTTTATACTTTAGCAGATAAGAAGACGGTGAATTAATTATGCTAGAGGAATCTCTGAAATGCTGGATAGCTTAATGCCTTTCACGGCACAATGGTGCTGGCAGAGAGATGTTCCTCTTGTTGTCTTCACCACTGAGCTCCTCTTCAAAGGTTATCAACTGAAATTCCAAGGCAGGAATCGGAGAGACGAGGAGGATGAAATGTATTTGAAAAGCTGTGATGAGAGACTTGTGATGAAAGAAGCTTTCGAAGCACAAAAGGCTTCTCCTTCTCCAGCTCTTTTGCTTTCTGTCACTCTCCGTGCACAGGATCTGCCGCCAGTGCCACGCTGTAGCTTTGAGCTACGAACCAAAACTGGTGTTGTAGCAGATTTTATGTACAACACCGCATGCTTGTCTCGTTGTGTTTTCACCATCTTCACCCTTTTTCTTGAAAAGTCTGCCATTAGCGTTGTGTGCAGAAAGTTGCAGCAGAAACCCCGGCGGCGTCTTAATATCAAGAGATGTGAGAAGTGATGAAAGGAGAAAGAAAATAAGTAAGATGTCATCTTTAATGTCAAACGCCAAACGTGAGCTTTCATTATTTCCACCCTCCCTTCATCTGGCTCCTAAGCAGCGCTGTAACATTAGCCGTGTTGCTTGAAGCGACACCCTGTCAGGTAGAGTTTAGAGACTCCGACACAGTATCCAGTAACCCCTCAACAGGGTGACTGTGAGCCAGAGAGAAACAGCAAGAGAGAGACAGACAGAAACGTTGAGAAAGGCAACTTGAAAGAGGACTGGAGATTGATGGTGACAATCTGGAGCTGCTGTTGTCTCATGTGACCGGCTCAGTTATTCTTTACATTTCGTTCACAGCATGGTTGACGTTTTTCCTCTACAACAGGACTCCACACACTGGCTTTAGACATTTTAAAGTTGGCCATGTGTTCTTACATCACTTTAAATTCCCATTGGTGATCTAAGTATATCAATATGAAACCTACTAATATTCAAAATATTATCAGATTGACTTTAGGTATAAATATGTCATTTGAACTCTTGTTTTTCATTTTAAAAAATTTAAAAGTCAGAAGACTTATTTAAACATGTGTTTATCCCTTCACCAATGAATCTCTTTTAGATCCAGATGTAGATTAGACTTGTCAAATGAGAGTTTACTTTACAATGACACCATGGAAATGCACATCTACGTTATAGTTTTTAGAATTATCAGCAATTAAAGATGAAATTAAAGGTGGAGTTTAGCTAAAAAGGTTTTATCTCAGTCAGTTTAGAGTCAGCACATTTGCTAAGTATTATTACTATTATTACTTTTTAAAGTTTTATTATCATGATGCTTGGCCATCGAGTGTTTTCAAGTTAATTGACCTTGGTTCAAGGCTCTACAGAAGACATGTGATATGACATATGCATGCTGCTATCCAGAAGGAGACATACTAACCAGACCCTTTACAGTTTCTGTCTTGTCTTCGTGAAAAAATTCAATTTCCATGCACAGAAAAAAAACTACAGCTCCCATGTGGCACTGTCATTGTAACGTCTATCCATATAATTCACTATAAAACACTTGGTGCTTAAGGTATTTCTTCGTCTTCCTGGTTGTAATCTCACCACAGTGCAGAGGCTGCTGTTTGTTTCGTCCGGTCGTGGCAGCGATTACTTGAAATGACGCAGATGGATAAAAGTCCAAATGTTTTATGAGGAAAAAAATGTTTGACCTCTTCGTGACAGGTTTGAGAACTCAGCCCTCGGGCTGGTTTATCTATGAATACTAGTCGCTTGTTTCGCTTCGCTCACAACAGAACAGCTTTTTCCTCCGTCTCAGTCTAGATATTACCTCTGCCGAAAAGTCTCAAATGAGTCTTTTCCCTCTTTGTTCATTTTGCTGCCTGTGCACAAACATGTCTGCTGTCTGCCTGCCTGGCAGCCAGCAGCAGGCTTGAGGCCTATATTTAATCACCACAAGGCTTAACTCCCTCCGTCAGTGACGGCTCATTTGACGTGGCGGCCCTGAGCTCTCTCTTGCCGATTCTGTGCCAAACACAATAACTCCTCTCTTTCGTTACCCTGCTGTATTTTATAATTTTGCTATTTTTCAGCGTCAAGGCCAGGTCTTTTGAAGAGTTTTATTTAATTTCCTGCTGGACCCTCCTGCCGGGGCCATTTTTCCTCCCAAGCTTTCAGCCTCAACTGTCCTCCTGTTTGCATTTTCATCTATTTAAAGACAGTAAAATAGGAAATAAGAGCAGCAGTTCATCAAATATTAAAGCCAGGGTTTCATTGTTATCACCATGTCTGCAATAAACTGAAGTCCCAGCATGCAAAAAATAAAATCCCCTGCATATTTAGTGTTGTAGGTTCTCGTTGCCCGTCTATCTGCTCTTGGTAATATTATCTATCCCGCTTCAGTTACATGTGTTCACAATTCTTAAGCATTATAAATCTTCTGCAGAGCTGTCATCTGTGTCTTGAAACCATTAAAATGCCTGTTGTTTGACCAAATGGAAAGAGAGTAAATTCAAACAATACTTCACTCTTCCTGTCTCTGAGTTCACAGAAGTTAATGCATTTGGCAGTAGCAGATGCTGTTCTCCCTTCTGAGTTGTGTGAAAGAATGTCACCCAAGTCTAATCAAATTATGGCTGTTATAGCAAACGTCAGCCCTTCACTTTAAATTTCAGCCCCTCGCTGCTGACGGTTCGTGCACTTTCTTGCTCCCTTTTTGTTGTGATAAAACAGAGATAAGATCTCAGTGACAGCATGTATGGGAGGGTGCGTTCTTTGATAATGCGGCTGTGGATCATATGGTTAAAATCAGTGTGTTTGGAAAGTGAGGTCTCTCTCCGAGTGTGTGCGCATCAGCTCTTGTGACCTCTTAATATCACATCACATGTCTGATCTTATTCTTGTCTGCCATCTGAACTCCTGTCATGTGCTCCTTTTGCCAATCTGTCACACTTAATCTGAGCGGAAAGAAAAACTTAAGAGGAGAGCCTCCAGTGCCCCGGGAACGCTTGGGGTTAGCAGAAAAAAAGCGAGTGGAGAAACAAAGGAAGAAGAAGGAGATGAAAATCACAACGGCGTAGCATTTCAGGGGCATGAATGGCATCAATGATTCACTGAGGGGGATAAATGGGGTGAGAGAAAAGAGGGAGAAAGATGAGACAACAATGGGGCTGTTGTTCTTTAATCTGGAGTAAATCATCTGTCTCTCTCTCTGTCAGGTGTTAAGCTCTGCTCTCATCACACAAAGCTTCAAGGGTTCGCCCGGTACAGTGCTGTCCTAATGATTTAACCAGCTCTCTCCCTTCGTCTCATCTTCCTTTGGTTGATTTTAGGAGCTCTGAAGCTGAAGGTTTCTCTCTCGTAGCACTTGTTGTGTTGACAGATGCGATCATTCTGCGACGGTACTGTACAAGTATGTATTTATTGAACTTCAAAGAAAATATGTTTCAAAAAGTACCGGCTTAAGAGTTAAAAAAAAAAAAAAAAGGTTTTGCTGAGTGCATCAGCAATTTTTGTCTCTGCAGTTTGTTTTTGTCTCTCAGTCATAGTTTCGTTCTCTCTTTAGTCATTTTATGTCGTTGTGCTCATTTTTTTGTCTCTACTGTCGTTTTTTGTTTCTCTACCACAGTTTGTTGTGTCTCTGTGGTCATTTTATGTTTCTCTACCGCAGTTTACTTTTGTCTCTTAGTTAGATTTTCTTTCTCTCTTTAGTCATTTTATGTATTTGTGGTCATTTTTTGTATCTACTGTTGTTTTTTTGTCTCTCTGTGCTCATTTATTGTGTCTCTACTGTTGTTTTTATGTCTCGCTGCCATAGTTTTTGTGTCTCTGTGGTCAGTTATTGTCTCTCTATGTTCATTTTTTGTCTCTCTGTACTCATTTATTTGTCTCTACTGTCAGTTTTTGTCTCTCTTTGTTATTGTTCTTTTTCTGTAAAGTCATCTGAAGCTTTTGTCTCTCTGCAGTGTTTTGTCTCTTTACATCCACATATGTGCACTCTTTTTTTTTGCATCCCTCTGTTTTCCATCTCTCACAGTAGCTTTGTAGTTCTTCGTAGTCCTTCTGTGTCTCTTTGTGGTCGCCTTGTGTCTTTTAACTGAGCTCTACAGCTGAAACAAGAAATAATAACAGTAACCTCCAAGAGAGGCTGCGGTTGAAGGGCCCCTGACCCCTCTGGCTCCTGAGCCTGTGCCCGTTCGGTAATTCATCCACAGAGAGCAATAAGACACATTTATCAAGTGACTGCTGGTAGCTGAGGAACAGCAAATCACAGAAATAAAAAAATAAGTGAAGTTTTGCATCACACTGAAGTGAGTAGTGCAGATTTTTATATATTAGAACCTTTAACTGATTATATAGTAACAGTAGAAAATGTTTTCACTAACTGCAGGGAGTTTTGTATAATGTACTGCAGTACACTAATTTGATTTGTATTTTATGATATATATTGTAAAAAACACTTAAATGCCATGATAAATATAATATATTAAACTAATATGCACGCACAATACTTTATACAAATATATATGAAGTACAATAAAAAGGAGAAATTCGAAATAATCGTAATTAATTAATGGTAAAAACAATTAATAGTTACCTTCCACCACGGGTCATTTTTAGCCGTGACTTTTGAGATCTTATCCTCTTTAACATTTCCTGTGAAGTAAAACATGCATTGACATTGTCCTGAGCAGTCAGTAGGACTTATTTCTCAACTACCAAACTTCTCACTGGTTTACATTTGTGTCTTTGGACGATCATGAAAGTCGGACGTGTTCACATTTAAATCGTTGCAGTTCTCTAACACAAACCATGACCCGGCTTTGTGTTCGTTTGCCAGATGGGACAGCTGCTCAGGCTGCAGCTGAGCTTCACTGCACTTCTCTCTGGGTGAAATGTTCTTTTCCAAAGTGCCGTAAATCCATGTGGGAAAGCAACATTTACCTGAAACTCATTACTTTTCATTAGCTTTACGTCGAAAATGCATTCACTGTAGGTCACATCTTTTAAATAACGTTATATGTTTAAAGGGATCACTCATATGAAAACATTCATAAGTTATTTATAATTAGCTTTTAAATTGGAGCAGGTGATGAAGATAGTGACAGGTTGGAGGCTACGAAGCTTACAGGTTTAAATAAAGTGCTGTTCAATACATAGGAGCAACAAGTTTGTGCGGTTTGATGAAGCTGACGTGTAATTCTAGGACAAAGAAAGAAGGTAATTAAATTTTGACATGAAGAATAATTAGTGTTGTTAAGCATTTGGGCATTTACAACATTTATGTAAGAACTGAAGTACAGCTGCACCTCCTCCTGTTTCCCCACGACTATATGTCATTCACAGCTTTACAACGAGGTGAAAAACACTGCATGGTGCTCTCATTTATAAACCCACTCCGTTTTGCTCCATTCAAAACCCAATTAAATATTTTATGAGAGGACCTGAAGTTATGGACTTCTACAGAACTGAGAACATATGGCAGCATGTGGAGCTGCTCTGCGTTTGACCTGAGCTGTTGGCACCAACAGCTTGTTTTAATATATCAAATTAACCCAACAACACTGCTGACAGAACAGTGTTGACCTCGATCTGAGGAAATATGTTGTGCCCTCTTTCTTCTCTTGTGTCACACACAACTGACAAATTTGACATTTTTTATGCTTTTCACTCCAATTTATGACATTTTTCTTTCACTTAGCATCAGCATTTATAATTTGAACGTCTCAGAGAACGAAGGGGGATCGATGAGGAGAAGTTAGTCAGCTCAGACAGCCATCACATTTTCCTACTGAGGATTTTTATGATTAGTCTGCTCACCAAATATTAGCACATTTGGAAGAAGCCCTACACGGTATGGCTGTTAGATTTGGTTAATTCAATTAAGTTTTTACTATAGAATCACAACATAAGTCACCTCAAGGCACTTTACAATGTAAGTTTAAAGGAAGAGGCATTTGCAGCTCTTTTTCAGACATATTCTTTATTAGAAGAAGCAGTAAACCACCTGTGGCGAAGAACGATGGGTTTGACATGGTAACCAGTAACAGTTTGTATCTCCACAGTCTGTTTTCTCTTTTCTCTGATGGTTTAAAGTTATTTCTTCTCATTCAACATGAGAACATGCTACTGTAGCTGGTCACTTGCTGTAGTCTTGGTGTTTTTATGTCACGTTTCCATCCATTTTTTTGTCATAAATCCACCCTAACACCAACTAATACAAGAAGTAGTCCCTGTGTCGTGATGCTTCTAGCAGCATCAATTCAGCTAGGGCATACGTCACCACTTTCAAGTGTAACCAGGCCTCAATTCATCTTACGCTGTCCTCTGTAGCAAAAAGAAAAACACATGGAAAGAAAAAAATAATGTGGCAGGTGTGTGGCTAGTTTAGGACTGTACAGCACGTGTGTGTTCATCTCCTCTCCCCTTGCTCATGGGTGTTGATATGTCGGCCCCCTGTTGCTGACGAACAGTTCACAGAACTCCATCAAAGAGAAAACAGAAGAACAGAAGAGAGGAGAAGGAGAACCGAGTGGGGGAGGCATCAAAGGCCGATTCTCCCCACTGTTTCCACATGCTGCAACATCCCAGCGCTAACAGCTGACATGCTCCTCTATAAACAGCCTGCTCAGATCCTGCCAGCAGGATGCACCCATTCAAAAGCATTTTGCTCCCTGAGCTTTGTTTACTGAAGCGCTGCCTGGACAGCAGGCTAACATGAAGAGGGGAGAGGTGGGTAGAGTCAAAACAGAGATGGCTAAGGAATTAGAAACATAAAGGAAACAAGGAAAAAAAACAAGGGTGATACAGAGTCCTGTACAAAATCTCTGATCGAGCTTCTTCAGGCTATGGAAGGATCAACTTGGCATCAAGAATAAGTCACCGGATGCTGATTCGGGTCTTTGCTGCACTTCTTCTGGTCTTTACAAGAGGAAACTCTGAGAAACTCCTCATCAGATTTAGACTTTTGTCCTTGACCTCTGCATATTCCTTACAATAAGCCCTTTAAGGCCTTTGCACAGTACTCTATTTGACCTAAAGGGATCTGAAGATGCTGCTTTTTGCTCTCTGTCCAGTGCAGAACTTCTCTTCTTCGCTCGCCACAGATATTTCAGTATATAATCTCTAAAATCCCTGCTCAGCTTCAGATAGCAGACAAACAGAGTTAGCACCTGCCTGGTGGACATAGTGGAGCAAGAAGCCACAAAGAGTCAGATATTTCCCTCAGGAGAGAGACCAAAACCAGAGCTAAAAGATTTGCCAGGATTTGGATTTGCACAAGACAAAATATGAATAATGATGTTAATGTTTAAATAAGCAACTGTTTGCTAACAAGCTCGTTATATCAACTTTAAAATGATTTTTAACAGCTGTGTTCACAACTTGTCTCCGCCGCCTCGGAGACATCATAAAGGTTTACACATTTAAATAAATAAGACAGTTTACAGTTTGTCTGCCTCCCGTGCTGTCCAAACAAACACATGTCCAACTTTTTGTGGTGTTTCTGTCACCACCTCTTGTCCCACTTTTCAACGTTGCCTATTTTCAAGTAACGCAGCTGAAAAACCAGAATGATAAAATGAAAAAGAAAATGTTTTCCAGATGTTTCTGTCAACGTGTGTAAACATAATAAAAGTCTGGGTTTTACTCCACCTCTGTGAGCAAAAGGTGTGACTTCCTCTTTTCTCTTTTCAACACATCAAAGGTGAAGATGTGCTTTCCACTTTTAAGCAATACCTTTTACTGCTTTATTTTCACTTCTTAAAATCCTCCTCTACCTTCGTGCCTCCTCCTGTTGTCTGGACTTGCTTCATGTTTGTCTTCTCCCTCAGGATGGAGGGTTGAGCAAGAGGAAGAGCACGAATCAGCTCTGACAAGCAGAATAACAAACAAAGGAATACACTCCTGCAAATCCCACTTCTTATAACAACTTCCACTTTCTTTTAAAGCTCCAGACTCGAGTCTTCAACCGGTGCAGCTCTGCTGACGCTCCTGTGTGCGAGTGTGTGTCCCTCACACTTCAAAGATCAAAACGGCGAACATGACAGAATGAGACAGAGTTATATTCCTCTCAGGTGATGACAGCGATAATCCACAGGCAGTCAGGATTCAGCCAAGCAGAGCTGACGAGGTTAGAGTGACACACTGGCACATATAGTCTGAAACCCACCCATTTGCCTCGGGCCTTGTGTTGGAAAGAAAAAATGCAGGCCACGGGTGAAGACTATGTTGTCTTTCCTGCTGCAGCTGCATGCACACAAATGCACGCAAATCTCAGCATCTACAGGTCTAATCCTTCCTGTCAGACGTTCTGACAGCATGACGGACAGATGGAGGGAGGGGGAAGTAGTGTTCGATGTTAAGTGGCAGCCAAAATGACATTCCTCAGACAACACACAGATAAACACAGAAGTAGCAAAACAATAATCACATAATCCCTTTAATGCTTTGCACCCTTTACTGGCTGCAACTCACCAGCATGGTGTGATTCACATAAATCAAAACATCATCAATTCTTATGTAAATTAAATCATATACAAGTTGAATTAGTAGATACTGAGTCATAACGATGATGAGATGTGTCTAAAGTATAAACGTATGTGAGCTTTTGACTTAGACCAATATAGTTTCTCATATTTTTTGCTTTGTGAGGAAACTTTTAATTTAGTTTGAGTTCCAAATCTAAATTTCCCAAATATTTTAAATCTGTATTTCATCATGGTGACTCAGCACTTCATAATTTACTCGTAGTATATACTTAAGATAGTATCATCATATATACATACATTTATATGCTAAAGTCACATGTCTGACTCTGATTGTAAGTATTTTTATTTAGTGGCTCAAAAGGATAAAGGATACAAGACAATACACATTCATACCCACTGTTTTCATAGAATCTTAATTGTACAATCAAGAGTGATTCTTGTGACATTCTCTCTAAATTGCTAAATCAAAATTCTCACTAATCTCAGAATTGTGAATAAATAAACAGATTTTCTAACCTATAACTACTCTAAAGTTGATTTTAGTGTCAGTAATTTAAATAAAAATTAAGTAATTAAAAACTTTATAAGTGAAAAATATGTATTTATTTTTTATCTAAATCTATTTTTCAATGACAGATGTTGGCTTCTATATACACTTCAACTTGTTTTGGGGATTGCAAGTCATATCCTGTAACTGGTAGCCAACTGAGAATGATAAAAAACCTTTAACGATTCCAGTAAAGCACCCGTGCTGGAAGTCACGGCTCCCTAATACCTCCCTGTTCTCTCCACATGGATTGATGTGACAGAGGCAACACCCTCATTTGTGACTGTTTCAGAAAGATGGCTGCTCCACTGGTGCTGGTTGGGACAGAAGTCACATCCCCGGATGGAGCTGTGTAGAACAAATGGTGCCTCTGTTTGAGAGACGTTCATAGAAAGGTGATTTATCCACAGCTCTTACATTTGGCAAATGTTAAGCTCAAATATCAAAACAAGGATATGTGGTTGGTAGTAATGTAATTTCCGTACTTGCTTCCAATTAGCTTTTTTCAATTATGCATTAAGTAGCATCATGTATGATACTTTAAGTCAACTGCTTAATGTTTGGTTGAATTTTCAATAATGAGATTATTGTCAGGACATAAAATATCAGGAAAGAAATGATTTCAATAGTCAAATAGGACACACACACACACGCAGACACACACACACACACAACACAACCTGCTCTTGTTGTATCTTGCCTAACCCCCTCCCATCATCACTTCTTTTCCTGCCAAATCATTTCCACCAAATCCGTTTTGATACGACATCACAGCGCCCCACGAAGTGAAGATAATCCTTGACATTTTTATCATTCACCCCCCTTTTATTTAGTCTGCGCTCTGCTTGCCTGTCTTGTTTGCTGATAAAATCTGCCAGCCGATGCAAGCCTTGGCAGATCACACATCAAAAAGGTCCATTTTTCCCCCGGAGGGTGACAGAGTGTCAAAATAATATTCCTCTGTGTGCTCTGGATGGCAGCCTAATTTAAAAACTTAATTTGACGATTGTAACCATTTACATGATGTGCTGGGCTGACTGTAATGTCTGGATTTCCTCCTATTCTGATTTACTACATGACAAAATAATTACAATAACAAATAAGAAAGATAATAAACAATTAGTCCAAACACAACTTAGACTAAATATTCTGCTCAGGTCAAATGGGCGTACAGAGTTATTAAACAAGTATGTAAGCCGATTGTAAAAGAAAAGCGATAACGAAATTTTGACATTTAAGATTATCGCACTAACACTAGTAGTGCAGTACGGAGGATCACAGGTGTCACGTTTAGTTATAGTTACAACAACTACTGAAATCCATTTTTACCAAGAAAAGAAAAAAAAGAAGAATGATAAATGTCATATACAGTATTTAACTTATTTATTTATAATTATTTTCATTGACATTTAATTTAACAACACAAATTAATCCATCAATAAATTGGTTAAATTTATAAAGCATTTGAATTGGTGAACTGTCCAACTTCTTTAAGTTAAAAAAAAACTAAATAAATTCTGTACTCCAGTAACTTTTTTATAAGGAATTCGACAGTATAAGAAACACATGAGTCATAGAGTCCAGATAGATATAAAGACGAAGGCGTATGAGCTGGGGGGTAAAACGCCAGA
The DNA here is from genome assembly GCF_900324465.2 of Anabas testudineus. NCBI lineage: Eukaryota > Metazoa > Chordata > Actinopteri > Anabantiformes > Anabantidae > Anabas > Anabas testudineus. The sequence goes on from NC_046621.1 coordinate 3,338,693, forward strand.
GATCTGTGGCCAGAAATCCACTCATAGCCTCAGTTTTGACATTGGGACTTGATGGTTAATCTCATCTGTCCATATTAATACAAAAAAAAGCCTCTTTGTGTAAAAAAATCTTATAGCTTTTGGGCCACTGTTTCCCAACATTCGGGGCTTTCCTGTAATAAGGCACACATTTTTCCCAGCTGGTTCAGTGGAATGAACTGCCCAGGCCAGCACGGTTTTGATTTTAACAGCAGCGAGCACAAACACTATAAATTTACAGTCACAAGAGAGAGTTTTTTAATAGGCACTCAACTTTGCAAAGGCAGTAACTCTCTCAGTCTTACTTTCTCTGTCTGAAATGCTCCCAGTGTTTGCTGAGCTAGCTGAGGCAGCTGGCAGTGCTCAGTACTCGGTTTGACAAGGTGCTTTGAAATACCAATCACAGAGTTTATACAACAGGGAGGACTCGTAAATGTGTCGAGTGGAGAAATATACAATGCCATACAGTTTTTTTCAGTAAAATAAGGAGAGTTATGGTCTCAGTGGTGTGTACACCTTACAGGTGATATAATATACGCCCAGTCTTGTTCTGAAAGCCATTTATCATGAATGACAGTAGAGGAAAGTGCTTTTAGTTGTGTTATCCTCATAACAATCCAGTGTAACCACTCGCCAACACCACCCACATGTGTACACACATGCACATAGATGTACATGTATACATGACACACTGGAAAAACCGATGCCAATTGGATGTGGTGACTCTTTGAGTAATTTACAGCATTGTTTTTGTAGGAAGTAAATCTAAAACCTACGCTGTTGCACACAAATGAACACTTTAAAGTCTAAGTCTTTTTTACCAGATGTTATCAGGCTTTATATTTCTAGCCAACAACCACAGAGTGTTTTTTCTGCTCAAATGGCAAACCGTGACTCGATTTTTTCCAGCTGTAACTAGCTAGCTAATTGAAATTAGCTCTGTTAATTACACGATTTCCAGTTGACCCTTTTAAAAACAAGAACCCAATGATTCAATACAGGCTTAATTTCAGACAGATGTAGTCAAAAACATAGCTAGTGATTTTTCCAGCTGAAAAGAGAACTGTTATGCTGTCTGTGGTCAAATCTCTGTAAGCAAGAATCCCAGAATATACTGGATACTCAATTAAAAATATATCATATCACAGGTGGCCCTGCCTCTTGACGAAATCAAGCACAGTTTTTCCCCATGTGAGAATGCGTTTGACTCTAACAATCTAGAACAAGTCCCTCTCATGAGTATGTACCAATAATTCCTAGTGGCAATTGAATTTTCAACATTTTTGCTAATATCAGCATTTGCCTGTCATGAATCAACAAGCTTTGTACCTACTATATAGCAGTAGAGACAGTTCTGAATCTCCACAAAAACCTGCAGCAAAAAATAGTTGCAGCAACCACAGTGTTACAACTAACATCCAAAAGCGTGCACTCAGATACAAAAAATAGAAAACCTAAATACTCCTACATAATATTTTATGTTTAGGAGTTGTGTAACATCCCCTTCCTTTCGATTATGTTTGTTAATATTACATTTTAATTAATATTTTTACCAGATCAGAGCAAAATGTCAAAGAGGAAGAATATACACTATAGTCTACTGTATTTACATGAACGAGGGAGCTAAAACATTAGTTTATATGATGCTCTACACAACTCTACCTCATACTATGACCTAAATAATAAACATATAGTAGAATTATCCCCTTTGTGACAGTTTGAACAAAAACTGAGAAATATAACCTTGTAAATGTAGAATTCATAGCAGACCTGCTGTAGATTTTACAGGTGTAACTGTAAAATGGGCTGTGATTCTAACTCAACATCATAGTCAGAGTAACATAGTGAGAGCGGAATAGTCCACACTTCAAAGATATCAGGAGTGATCTGTATTTAGGATTGTGTGGAAAATCGTGACATTATGTCACCCTCTAAAGTTCGTCGTGCATTTGGAGCTGGAGGGGAAACTGTCCTACTTCAGCAGAAATCTGAGGTCAGTGCAGAAAATATTTCACAGCATGTCAGACCGCTCTGCACATGGTGAGTAATGTTCAACATGACACCATAATGCTTGTTCAGGTGAAAAACGGTTCCCTATGCAACTTTCTGGGGCAGCGGTAATAATATTCCATCTGAGGGTACGTGTGTGTATGTGAAATATGGCACTACTTCACATTCATGTATTCGTCCTGGAGAGATAAATTAGACCCAGGACATTTCAATCGAACTTCCTAAGTAGAGCACTTTGTCATCACAAGCGAAAAAGGAGGTATGGTGGGTGATCGGCAGAATAATTCATGATTCTTTACATTTCAGCGTTATGGGTGACATGGCTACACATGATCTTCAGAATTAGCTGCAAAACACACTGTAAATAATCACCGTGCACAACAGGAAGATGAAATGCTGCTTTAATTTGAAATAATTCTTCATCCTCTACAAAGCTCTGATGTACTGCACTGCAGCCAAGCAGAAACACCAACTGCATCCTTGATCTCGATCTGCGCAGTCACATATCAAACATAAAATTAATTAGACTGGTGAGGGGTGATGATTATTTGTTTGGAATGACATGACTGATGGGCTTTGATTTACTTCCACAATAACAGCCTTTTAAGTGAGCTCTTCTGTCCTTTGTTACATCAAAGCCTGACAAGTGGTTTGACACTTCCTGTTTTCTTTGCCCTGTCTTTGACTGACAGGCACAATATGGACACCTTCATCCCTTTCAGCTTCTTTCAACTGTCACGAAGCCTGAAACGGGACACCTTTTGCCTTTGGGACATAGTGCACGTCCAACAGAATCTGAAATTAAAGAGGTTATCCCTTCAGTAACTGCAGGGCAGTTTCGTTTTATTTAGGGGTACTGTGCAACATGCATGCTCTGGGTTTGATTTATTTGTAAAGACAGAAATACAAATAAAGAAGGCAATCTCATTTACCACCTTCCAATGTTGCCATAGTCTGTTAAACCACAAGTCAAGTGTTATGACAGACTTTGTCTGCTTTGTTGGCATGTCTTGAGGGAGAGCCGAGTAGGCGTGTGGTGTGTGCCGAGTGATGACAGATGTGGGACTGACGCTGAAATGCATTTCTCCTTCTGTAATAGTGTGTTTGGGGTTGAAACACTTGCTGCTGACCGGTGATTATGTGGCTGTATGCACGCAGAAACACAGCCTATGTTTGGTGTAGCTCACATTTGGGCTCCTAAATGGTGCGTGGATTCATTCCTGACATTTATGAATGAGGGTTGTGCTGAGGGTTAAGTAAATAAAGCCATCAAGGAAGGGAGCATGCAGGGAGCAAAGAGGCTCCTTCAGTGCTTCCTCCAGCATTCTTTCATTCTGTTTAAATAACCCACAGGGTTTTCTATCAAAGTGACTTATTGAACTGGGTGAATCGATGTGTGACATAGATCCTGGTTCAGTGTTCTGTTACAAGTTTTGAGGCACGTTTCTACTATAAAATATTAGGAAAATAAGTTTATCTAACAGATATACATGATCTTTACTCCATAAACAAATACAAATTCAAGCCTTAAAGATACAGACTGATCAACCTTTCTCAATATTGCAGTTTGTTATTTCATCCTTCATTTGTTTGTTGATGCTCTCATACACCTAAAGTCGTTCTCCCATCCCAATGAAGTTTTTATTTTTGTCTTTTTGAGCTTGGGGGAAAACGTCATTTGTGATTTACAGCCTCAGTCATACATTTGTTCACGTTGTTGCTTCCTCTGTTTCGTAACACAGCCAATTAAAGGCTCACTTCTCTTAATGATGCGAAAACACCATTGGATCAATAGCCATTTTCTGCACAATGATAATTTCCTCAAATCCCATAGGTATCTCAATTCAAGTATCATCTAGAGAAACAACCCATAGCAAAACTCTGCTATCTCTGCTTTCATTACCCTTTCATAAACTCTTTAGGTGTGATTTTCTTACCCCATACGAGTAAGACGAACACAAGCTTAAGATAAATCAGTGTTATAAGCTCTGGCAAATGTAATATGCCTCACCGTCTATTTGCATCTGTTGAAGTGTTTAGAACAGAAAGGAAATCAATGGTAAATGATTACTTAGCTACTGTGTGGAGTGAAGGCTACAGGGAGCAATGGAAAGGTTTGTTTAGTGCCTCCGGGGCGGTACAGTCAAAATCAATTTCATTGGAGCAGTCAAGAATACGTCCAGTGGACCTCTAAAACACCCTGCAGAGTGAAAAGTCATTTTTCACCACAGAAAAAATAAGCGTTAAAGTCAGTCTGTATATGTGTAATGGATGTACTATAAACACAGACTGGTTTTGTAGGCGCCCAGAAAGGCATGTGTTTTTAGACTGTACCACATGAGTTTACAACGACAGCAGCAGCAAACTTGTCATTCGGATTTAATGTTAATTATTTTGAAACAATGGCGCTGATATAAAAAATCTGTTACTGCTAGCCGGCAACCAAACACTTTTGCACCGCTTGCAGATTTTATCAGCTGGCTAATTAATGATAGATCATAAGTTTATTTATAACATTGATTCTATGTCGCTGGTGGTGGACTTTAACCAAATATTTCATGCTTCTCATTAATATCTTGTACATTAGGTAGTACGCTAGATCTACGTTAGCTCCATGACCTATAAAAGAGTTTTAACAAGGCATTTAAAGAGTTCTTCATTTAATTTACTATGAATATTTATTTATTTATGTCTCTAAACTCAGCCAAACTGTGATGTTTTCATAACTGTAACCACGATCACATCACTCCCATAAAAATACTGATTCCAAAAAGCACCTTTAGCACCAAAAAGTCCGTTTTTGATCAAGTGGGAAGCATCGTTATGGAATGAGCACGTGTTGTCCAACCACAAATACAAGATAAGCTTTACTTCAAGAATATTTGGTAGGTAGGATTAACATTAACATTTGATTTAATAAAAACCTGCATTCAAGCGTCAGATGAACCCTCTGTGGTGCCCCAGTCTTGTTATTTGAGAGTATACTGTTGCCAGCAGGCAGCTTTGAGTTTTTGGAATAAGATCCTCAACAAAAAGCCAAGTCTAGAGGGGTGTGAAAAAACATCTTTGATGTCAGATGAAATTTCACTGAACAGCACAGTACAATCTGATTGCAGGCTGGCGTCCTCTGGCAGCCTGATCTCTCTGGATCCTTCCACCCACAGGACATGCAAAGTGCATCTGTGCTACTGCGAAAGTGTGCATAATTGTGAGACTTTGCTCCTGTCGGCATTTACAAAAGAGTGGAAAAGGCATTGATTGTGTAAACATTTGAGAGAGGATTTCTTGGACAGGTAGACAGGCAGCAGTGAAGATGCTTGAAAATGATAAATGTGAGAAAGCTGCTTTTGTTTACGTCTGTGTGAAATTGAAGACCCATTGTTTCGAAGTTTATACAGATCTTCATCATTGTAAACTCTGTATGCATCACGCAGGAATGAAAAGCTTGACAAGCATTACAGGAGGCGATGAGTCAACTGACTTTTAAAGAAGGAAACAGCTTGAAAAAAATCTTTACATGTTTCATCTCATTTTAGAATAAAGGAACAAAAGGTACGATGAGGACACATCCGCTGATTAGAGTTCCATAGATGACGACCTATTCTTCTTCACAGGCTTATTAAGTGCACACATCAAAGAGAAAAATGAATACACTATTAATCACTCTTTGCCTCTTAGCACAGTACAAACACTATTTATGATATGCTGTTGTACTGGGAGTCCTTAAGACCGGTTTTTGCCCATCTCTCAAATTTGGTCCTATTGTTTTGTTATGTGCAGCCGCTTTGATTACATTTTTATGACACGGGAACATGAGGAAACCCGTCTCAAATTAAGCAACAACAGGAAACAGCTCACAGAACCTGTGCCACTGCTCGCTAATGACCAACTCCAGTACAAGTCGTGAGAAGTGGAAGAGAAGAGCCCTTTTGTTGAATGTGGCCTTGTTCTCAGTCTTTGACCTTGTTCTCAGTCTTTGACCTTCTTCGGCTTCTTGCTTGTTTTTCTTTTTTTTTGTCTGACATGATTTTAAAATAATAACTTCCATTACAGACATTTAATTGTTGTGCACTTCAAACATAACAACACTTGCTTTTGTGTGAAGCTGTGCTGTTAGCGGTGTTATTTTTTGTTTTACATACATGATGAGTAGGAAATTAAAATATGTGTCTGGTCTCTGTTGCATGTCACACCCTCTCTCTCTTTCCTCGCTCTCTCACCAGCAAACTATCTAATAAAGGCTTAAATGCCAAAAGACAATCTAGAAAAATCAACCATCAGCCTCAACAGCAACTCTTATTTCTCTCTGTGACCTTTTGCACCACATCACACACAAGTCTTGATGCTTTTAGATGCAGATTAATAAACTTTGATTTCAGACATTTGCCAGAGAAGCTCTGGTAACTTACTCTGTAATTCGTAGAGGCAGCTACAGTATATTGATCAGTTTAATGCATTTTTAAATTATTAATCCACTTTCTACCATATGGTACCGACATGTGATAACTGGAACCATTGTTCCTGCTGTTTCTGTTTTCCCCCAGAGCCAAAGTGCTGTCTCCTCTTCTGTGGCGCAGACTGTGACCTTGTTTCTTGATGAGGTGGTGCTCCCACTCTCTGCTTCTTATCACAAATTAGACATTGATGGATGGCTGTGAGTAGCTGTTCTGCTGTTTAGGTCATGAGGTCAAAGCAACAAGTTATTTTAACCAAATGTTTTTTTAAAAATACAGTGACGTATTGCTAATTTCAGGTCGTTAACAAGATCTGTAGACGCAGTAAAGAGAGGATTTTCAAAATAATTTTTGAATGAAAAAAAAAATTTTTTTATTACCCTTTCATTATATTTACATGTGAGCCATGTATTATGAAGACTAAAGAGGGCCCTGCAAGATATATACTACAAATATCCATCAGCTAATTCACATTATGCAGCTTTTTGCCCACAGGTTATGAGGGATTAGGAGTGATTTCGACTCAACTGAGGCTGCAGAGGATTCAGAGAATCAAAGCCCCTCCGTCTCAGACTATTTTGGGATGCTGATAATAGTTCTTGTCAGCCATAATTTTTAAGTACTTTAACCAATTCATTGTATAATTAGGTTAACAAAATTAGCTCATTGCAAAGTCAGTCAGATGGCAGTAATGCAATAAAGTTATTAACATTCCAGATTTATAGAACCATTAATATAGAGGCAATCTGTCTTTATCATATTTTTCTTCACTGGTAAAAATGGCATAAATTAATAAAAGAAAATAGACTCTGGTGTGACATGTTCAGTGTATTTTATTGATTTTCTTTCCTTTTTCTTTTTTCCATTTAGATCTGCTCAGAGCAAAGCCAGAAGACAAACGATCTGGCCACGCACGGGTCAAAATTAAAAGCATACCTGAACTTTTTAAGTAAAAGGTTAAAATTAAAATGATCAATAAAAGAGTGGATGTCGCTGAAGCTGCAATAAAATTAAAAATGTTCAACGTAGCATTCAGTTTTTTCTTTATCTAAATGAATCTAAATGTAAATGACAGCCGCATGTGAATAGTTCCTGAATTGTCATGTCGTTATTTATGGTGATGATTCATCGTGTGGGGCCTTCGTTTTTTCATCTTTACTGACTTGATGTAATCTCTCCTTAAGTCTGTCATCAGAAACAAAATACATTCTTCAGAATTTCCTTGAAAGAAGCTGTGTGAACGTTTGATGATTGAGCATGAAGCATTTGTGGGACCTGTTAGTTTATCTGTCAGTTGTATCTGCTTTGTGTTTGTTCTAGTACTGCACATCCTGTACGTTAAGTAAAGCACATACACCGGTATTGCAACATCCAATCCAGTTTTCACACCACAACTGTACATAAGAGATATAGTTAGTTGAACTCACTGCCACCACATTTGGAAGGATACGCGTTTTCTGCCAATGTGAACTAGTTCTGGGCTGTTGGTTCAACTGGGAACCAGTTTGGGTTTTATTGGGCTTGATGGTCCCAGTAATGGGCAGTATGCTGGTGTAGTGGTTAGCGCAGTTGCCCCTTTGCAATAAGGGTCTGGATCCACCGGTTGGCATGTTCTCACTGCTTCATCCAGGTGCTCCCACTGTCCATAGGCGTCAATGACATGTCCAGGGTGTACCTCTAACCGAGTGACTGCTGGGATTGACTCCAGCGCCCCCACAACCCATAACCGGTGCAGCCGTTAGGATGATGGATGGATGGATGGTTGCAGTAATCCCACCACTCGCTCCTGACATAAGCGGTTATTTTACTTTTCACTCGACTTCATTTTTTAAACCTTCTGTTTTTCTTTCCAACAGTCTCCTGCAGAACCTGTTGTCAGAAGTTAACAGTGGTAATCGATGATTTATTTTTATCCGTCCACTATCTTAACCGCTTTTCCTGTTCACGGGTCACAGAGTTGCTGGAGCCAATCCCAGCTGTCACTGGGTGAGAGGCAGGGTACATCCTGGACGTGTCGCCAGTCTATCACGGTGCTGACATATAGAGACAGACAACCGTTCACACTCACATTCACACCTGAGGGCAAATTAAAGTCCTTCTAGCTGTGAAGTGAAAAGTGATAACCACCACACCATCGTGCCACCTGAGTTATTTTCAGCATCGGAAAAACTACAGCTAGGTACATGACATTTACCTGCAAACATCAAAAGCTGAATCACAAATAGCTCAACATCTGAAACATCTCGGCAACTATCGGATTAATCGGCACAAATTTTGCACAGACATTCATGGTCCCAAGAGGATGTGACCCACATTGAGGTTGACATTTCTACTTTTGAATGGACTATCTCAGTAATGGTTGTATGAACTGGCAGGATGGTTTTTACTCTGTCATCTCCCCTTGTGATGAGCTGTCGTAGACTCTTGACGCCTGATTTTTTTTTAGCCTGTATTTGTTCACATGTTGACAAATTGCCACCATTAAAAACTATACTCTGGAGGATGACTGAGTTATGACTCAGAGGACTTAAAATCTCCCAGTTGGAAAACCTAAGCCATGACAGAGCCATGGAAAAACAAGCATCTGGACTAGTAAAACCACTTTAGTGCCTCACATGTACTCATCTGCTTGTTGACAACAGTGAAAAATGACTCATGTGGCCATATGTTTTACTTCCAGTGCTCACTGACTTTGTTCTCTGCATCGTCACACTTGCACAAAAAAAGCATTTTTAGTTTTAATAAGGGGTTTATGCACCGCATCCCGATACACTCACAGAATCGGCCTCTGAAGTTGCCAGTGAACTCTGTTTGGTGAAAGTTCATGCTCAAGCCTTAGATCTATATTTCATGAGCTGGAAATTGCTGCATATGATCCCATCTGACATTTTGAGCAAAGTTTAGCTTTCCACAGCTTCGTGACTGTGTGGTTTCATTTAGACTAACCTTTGAGTTGAAACACTACGTGGTCATATTTCAAATATTTTATGTTTAACATCTAAAAACAAAACAAAACTGCACTCTAAGATTAAACTGTGTGACTTGTGCTCCGGAGATTGTAGTTAATTATCCAAAGTGACACGTTCACAACGCTTTGTTTAGACCAAATTAGTGTGTTCTTAAACTTCAACAATCATTAAAATACTATCCAGATCATTTTTATAGTTTTACTTGCATAGTTTATAATGTTGGGGAGTTTAATTTCTAACAAAGCTTCATTTATAACCCTTCATATGTTTAACATGTAACTAGTAACTAAACCTGTCAATGTGGTGCTGTATCACATTAAATAAAGTAGAATACTTCACATTTGTACTGCGAGTATTTTCCCCCACTTGAAAAAGTACAATAGTGTAATGTAGTTGAAGTAAAAAGCAACTAAAAATGGAAATACTCAAGAAAAGTACTCCAAAATTCTACTTCTACTTCTAAGAAAACAGGTATCTGTTGTTATTGTGCGGTTTATTCTTAATAATATATCCTTATTTATTAGTTAATCATATTTTTATAACACTCTATTTCTGCAAAAAGTAGCTAGTTGTGTGAGTAAAAGTAATAGTACTTTTTAATTTGGGTACTGCATTCCTTCACTGGGTATCATGGTTGAAGGAGTGGGTGGTGTTGTCACATGGAGGACGTCGCCCCGCCTTTACGCACGTCCTCCCCGCCCAGCTCGCTCCTGGTGCGGCCACCCAGCGGACAAACAGCCGCTGCTCCACTTTGAAGTTGCTGCTGTGATCAGTGCGCAGCTGAAGCCCGGAGCGGAGAGACGCAGTGGGACTTTTCCTCTCAACACTGGGAATTTATGAGATAAACTCTATTTTTTCATGCCTCTAAAAGAAAGGACAGTGTCTCCTACAGTGGACTTTTCTTTTTGGTGTAAAATTAAAAATTGGACTTGGAGCCGCGTCGGACGGAGATGAAGATGCACCAGGACTGAGGCTTGTCCGTCCTACGGGACATTCAGGGGCGTCCAGCCGTGTAGTGGGACATAACTGGCATATTTATGGATTACAACAAGCTTTAATCACCATTTGGACCAGTATCAAGTAACGCACCTCCCCAAGCGCAGCGCTCTCTCTCTCCAATGAAATATCTCCCTCCTGGACCAGCTGCGGATCGTCTAAGCAAGCGGATCGAGCTCAGTGAGGCCACTGACGGTAAACACTCTCGCCCCGGTGCTGTGGTCTCTTTGTTGACCCCTTTGGACCCACTTCGGCAGGCAAAGCGTCTCCCTATTCGAGTTATCAAGATGTTGACTGCGCACACTGGACACTTGCTACACCCGGAATATTTACAGCCTCTGACGCCCGCACCAGTGAGCATCGAGGTATTTATTGTGTTTTACACCTTTTATACTTTTATAGCTTCTCTTGTTTTTCACATCAGTGTCTCTGGTTTCACTGCAGTGTGGTACAAATGTAAAGAGAGTTTTTAATATGCGTCTTATGACGACGAATAAAGACAAAACTCAACATAATAAAATATCTGTTATATACAAAAGTAAATGTATTCATTACATCTATAACCATTAGTGAAGTTATATGTTCACTTTTTTGGATTTTAGGTTTTAGCTCGGTGGGAATAGAGTTAACACAGATTATTTAAACATAGATTCATCAGCTGAAATACTAAAGAAAAGCCTGATTATTGCAGATGCCCAGAGCTCAGATTGTCTTCAGACACCTTTATTAAAGTCCAGAAAGAAGGCAATCCTCTATTTGGAGAAGCTGGAAATAGTGAATTTTTTGTACTGTTTTTGTTGGGAAAAGCCAACAGATTATTATAATAAATGATTAATGGGCTGATTTAATTGGTGCAAGTCTAAAAAACTGATTTGAAAACAGGTTGTGGAGAACTGAATTGCAAATGTTTCACACTGAATAAGTATTAGTAATCCAAAAATAACGTAACAGTTTTTTTGGAAAGCTAAAATCTCTCTTTAGTGTAATAAACTAAATACAGAGCTAATCAGAATCTATATTTTGTTGTAGCTCGATGCCAAGAAGAGTCCACTGGCCCTGCTGGCACAGACCTGCTCTCAGATTGGTAAACCAGACCCTCCATCCTCCTCCAAGCTGAGCTCCTCCTGCAGCCAGGGGGACAAGGAGCCCAGCAGTCGCTCATCGGTCTCCAGCCTGAAGCTAGGCGACCACCGCCCCTCCCTGGAGGACAAATCCAGCTTCAAACCCTACAACAAAGTCAGCGGAGACTGTCGCAGAGACACAGTGACCAGCAGCTCCAACAGCAGCAGCGATAAAGTCGGGTTCAGAGTTCCCAGCAATAATGTTACCTCTAATGGAAATTCATCTAATGGCCAGCAGTCCTACCCCCCCCACGCTGTTTCACCCAGCTCTCGAGCCAGCAGCGGCACTCCACCAGGACACCCTCAGCAGCCTCACAAACGGAGTCAGTCTCCTGGTGGACAGCCCACGTCACACTGCCAGACTGCGAATGGCGAAACGGCACATGAGCAGGGCAGTCCCACCAGCACGAGCAGCAGCAGCAATAATCATCATCCCAAAAAAGACGCTGAAGTAAACAAGGCCAGCTCAGACAGTCCACACCTTGCAAACTCAAGCCACGTTCGAGCCAGCACAAACTGCAGTAACGGCAGCTCTGACGCTGGTTCCAATCACGAGGGAGGTAAAGCGGACTCAGCCCAGCCTACCCAGGGCCCTGGAAACATTACACCCATTTCTCCTTACAAGACCAGCCAACCACTTTACCCCCTGCCCTCTTCTAATATGGGCTACCATGGATCTGTCGTGGGGGCCTATGCAGGCTACCCATCTCAGTTTATTCCTGGGTTGGACCCGACAAAGTCGAGCCTCAGTGTGGGAAGTATGGGAGTTCCACCAAAGCACCCAAGCTCCAGTCCTCTCACGGGTGCCTCCCCTCCTTCCTTCATGCAGGGTTTATGCAGGGACCCCTACTGTCTAAGCTACCCAAGCGTACCCCATCTTGGTGGCAGCAACTGCAACTCCTGCATCCACGACCCTTCCTCCAGCCTTAAGTCAAGCTTTCCATTGGTGTATCCCTCCCACCCGCTCCACTCCCTCCACCAGAGCTCGCTGTCATCCAGTGCGTCCTCCTCCCTCTCCCATCCTCTCTACACGTATGGCTTCATGCTCCCTAACGACCCCCTGCCTCACGCCTGTAACTGGGTCTCAGCGGGGGGGCCGTGCGACAAACGATTCGCCACATCAGACGAGCTCCTGGCTCACCTCCGCACACACACAGCCCTGCCTGTGGGAATGGACAGTAAGCTGCTTTCTGTTTCCTCCTCTGGACCTGCCTCCTGCCACCTCCACCTCCCCCATCAGAGCAGCCCGGGCTCCATACCCAGCTCCCTCTCACTCAGGGCTCCCCCAAGCTTTAGCCTAGCTCGCTACCATCCCTACAGCAAGGTCCATCTGCCCGCTGCCCCCTCCTCCATGTCTCTGCACTCTCTGCCCACCACAGGCCCGTACTACCCTCACTACGCTCTCTACAGTCAAAGACTTGGATCCGCATCGGCACTGGGCTACCAGTGATGCATCATCGTCTTACAGAATTAAAGGAATAGCTTGACAGTTTGGCAAATGTGCATATTCATCTGCTGGTGGGGAGTTAAATGAGAAGACTGTTACCACAATGACATCATTCTTAGATATAATCTTTAATATAAAACTACAGCCAGCAGCCGACTAGCTTAGCTTAACTTAGCACAAACACTGGAACCTGCTAGCTGGACAACATAAACTAAAAAATAAAGTATTAAAACTATAGTTCGTTGTTTTATGGGACGTGCAATGATACTCTTACCCAAGAACTAGTCCCAAACCGAACCACAACAACAGATTGTTATTTAAACTTAAACACCTGCTATCATGAATTAATCTGAGTTTATCCTTAATTCATCTTCTAATTGTTTAGACAGGAAAATAGTTTCAACTATCCAAACTTTATTATAATTATAATTTTCTTGCAGCTTTTGTGTTAATTCGTTTCCAGCTGAAGTGACCTTTTACGTTTGGACACAGCCAGGTTCCCTCTGTTTTCAGTCTTTGGCTAAGTTAGGTTTATTAGCTGCTGGCTGCAGCTTCATATTTTCTGAATGTGGTATCAATTACTTCCTCTAATTATCTACCAGTAAAGCCAATAAGTACATTACCTGAAATGTCAACGCATTACTTAAAGTCAGTACTTAAGTGGACGAGATGCCGCTCTTTGTGTGGAACTATGGGAGCCCAAGTCCTGGATTTTGACTTGAGAGTATCTTCTCACTTTCTTTACACGTTATATATGATATTTCTAATCAGGCTCCACTCCTAAAGATCAGAGGACACGTGTGGTTCTTGCATGTCTGCACATTGCTCGGATACTTTTGCAACAGACACGACTGTCCTTGGGCGACTTTTGGCAAATTGATGGTTGGATGCTGTGTGTAATAGCTCTTGGATATTCAGGGTTCTTGCTGCAAATGACGATGATTTAGTGCAGAAAACTGCAGTGTGGCAGGGATGGCAATAAGCTACAGCCGTGGGCTGATGTAAGTCTGGCCACTGTCGCTTTCTTCCTGCAGCTGATGCATGTAAGCTTGACACAGCACACACACTTAACTGCTTCTTCACCCTCATGGTTTGTGATGATTTGTTTTGGTTCTTTATGTAGTGTTTATTTCTACTGAGAAGTTGTATTTATTTTATACCAGGAACCTGGCTTTCATGTTGTCCTTTTCCAGTCCTCCGAGCAGACATGTGGGAAGCCAGATAACAGATGTTGAATATATCATGTCTTAACACTTCTTCAGAAATGAATGTTGAAATCACATCTCTCTCTCTGAACTCCTCAGCTTTCTGATTTTCTTTTTCTATTATTTTCACAACAGATCAATAAAACCGAGATGTGATATTTTTTGTAAAACTGGAACAAGGGGAGGTCATATTTTGTTAAATAAATCACACTGAAGATGTATTTTTCTGTTGTCTTCATTTCTTACATTGCCAGTTTTTAGCCCACTTCACTGTTCGGGTGGGCAAAAGCGCCCACTACTGGTTTCACTTACACAGTGAAGTTATGAGTTCCCATGACAGGAGATTTAATTATCACCATCTAGACATCAATATATCTTTATTAGTCTCTATAATACCCAACAACCAACTTATATTGATGCACATTTTTGCAAAAACAGTATGGAAAAAAATAAAGAATAAAAAGAACAACAGTATATAATGATTAAAAGGTGACTGTACAGGTACAGTAGTAAGATTATAACAATAATGTGTATTACACAACATTAACATTCACTTTTCTCTTACATTTATTATCTCTTTGCTGTTATCCACTTTAATTTGCCTTCTTCTCATTAAAGTGAGTGTCAACGTGGTGTCTCTCTTCACAAAACTTCTTAATTTACATTTTTTATTTAAAAAAAGACAAGTTTGGACTCTAGTTCTTCTGTGAGAACGTGGAAACTGTCCTCACCAGTCATTCACATTGACAGGACTCTACCTTTAAAAAGGAGAAGGAGGCGAGGAAGATGTGTGCTTTTGTCAGCAGACATGTCAGCCTGGTTGTAATGGTGAGCGTATTTGAACAAGCGGCTATTTTTACTGTGAGAGAATCACGTGATGGATGACTTTGGGTGTGCTTTACCTCCACTATGTTTTCACTGTGTCGACAACAGAGTCTGTTTGCAGACCACAGGGGTTGAGCTCCTCTGTTCTGCACCGAATGCTTTGTCACCTTAAGGAAACATCTTTATTTAAAGCTCATGCATTTAGTGTTTTATAAAAACTAGTACAGCAAAGTCCAACCTGTGAGGATGTGAAGTATACATACTGCAGGATCCTGATAAGCATCAGAGCCACAGTGCTGCTTCCTGTATGTGTTCAAGATGAAGACCTGACGTTCGCTCAAGTTACTACGCCTGCCACGTGATTGACAGCAGTAATATGCCATTTCCTAGCAACATGACACTGTGACACCCCTGGCGAAGTATAGATGACCCACGCTGGTCACTCACAACTTTGACAAGAGACCCACAGGAGTCAAAACAGCCTGTTCTCACTGTAACAAGAGAAAGCGCTCCTGTTTCAGTGGTTTGAGATGTTGTTATGTGGCGTCTGGGTTCGTCAGGAGGGCATAAGATCCTGTTGGCCCACTCTGGAGGGTTCACCTTACAAGATATGTCCCAGAAAACAGGCACACTTAATTTATTAAGTCTAAGAAATGAGTTGGCTGCTGATAAGACAGTGTTTCAGTCGTCTCAGTCACCACCAGGCTTCAGGAATTGATCTTGCAGGAGATTTTGTGGTAGAGATGTTTTTATTATCTGGTGGATTTCAGTGAACTTTAGCTTTTCAAGTATTTTCAGTCGGCTGTATCACCTGTAACAAAGATGGGAGGATAGTCTTGGATTGGGATTCCACCTACTGGTGCCAATGAAACCTGCTTGTCATTCAAATATCATCACAAGAGGGATCATTATTTACGTATGCCACTGAACATGATGTTAATGTGTGACTGAAGTATGTTTTTCTTCTCGTATTGATTCATGTGTGTCCGTGACAAGTAAATAAAAGTACAAAAATTGGCAAGGCTGGAAAATGGAGGCGTATGACTATTTTTCTGCTTTGAATGTGTTTATATAATTTAAATATTAAGGTTTACGTTGGACTACAGCGTGTTTAAATACATCCTATTTTGACTTGCAGGTTTCAGCCAGGCTTTTAGCGCAGCTCGATGTTTGTTGGTGCACCACATTGGTCCAACAATTACTATAAAAATCTTTTTATTGCTGATAAATAAATCTGCAGAACTACTAACACTCCTGTTGAACATAACTGTACACACAGAACACTGTTCATTTGCAAACGTGAACTAAACTAAAACTGTTTTCAGGTATCAACTACAACCCTGAGCTTATCTAGACATCAGCCAGTGCAGCCGTTTGGCAAAATGCAAATGTCTGAATCAGTTGGACCAGACATTAAACGGACTTTACTCAGCCAGTTCCAAAGTCTGTGTTATGATCATTTGAGCCCACGTGTTGCTTGGATGTCCTGCGACCATCACAGTTCACTTTCCACAGAATACTTTTAACTTTACTTAAACCAGCAGCATCTCCAGTTGGTGAGAACGAGTCAGAAAGTTCTTCTTAAAACTCACGTTCGCTGCTCAAAGACGACTCAGCAGTTGTTAAGGGAGGGGGTGCAGGACACTCCTTTACTTTTACCACCCACAGTCGACCAGAGGATTCATCCATCACATGCAAATTCTGTTCCTCTAATCGCCCAGTTACCGCAGCTCTTTTTATTTAGCGCTCTAAATTAAACCCAGAGAGCACAGGACATATTTTACTATAGTATATAAAAAGTCTGTGGGTGTTGTTCTTGGAGGTGAGGGCTGTCAGCCTGGTTGGTCTGACTGAGTCCTGGCTGCAGCCTGACAGGCCCAGTGATTAATGATGACAGATTGTGGAGCTGCTCCTTCATTACATGACAAGCCTTGAACCTCTCTATCAGCCTAAACCAAAAAGAGGCTAAATAAAAAAGACTGAGCTTGATTTAAAGTAGAAGTTTTGTTTTCTTGCACGTGAAGAACTTCTCTTTGGACTCTTTTTTGTTTCTGCTCTCAGAGATAGAACCATTCTTTATTGGATTAAAGTCATTAAGCGCAGTTCTAAATTGCAAACATGTGCCTTGATGCTTTCTCTGAATTGTCTGTGAGATACAGATTGCAAAGTGTTTCCCAGAAATGGACTCCTCTGCTTTCATTTTGTCTTCTCTCCAACTTTATCACTTCATCCATCATCCTGCTATGACGTCTTTTCAAGTCGTCCAAAAATAAAGAGGACACGAATGTCAGCTATGCTATATTGATGTTTCTAAACCACCATAAACCCATCACTTACATCTACCCACAGGCTGGGAGAAATGTTGAAAGTACACTTTTCTCATTTACAGAAAAACACTCCACAAAACCGCCGTCAAGCCAAACGGATGCGCTCCAGTATTCACATGTGAAATTACCCACATCTAACAATAAATTAGCCCTCACTTGAGCAGGTATTTTATGTCTAAAATGGGAGCTTCTAATCCTACCTCACTTTCCTCATGTTTGAAGCTCTGTCTGATGTAAAAAAAAAAAAGTCAACAGAGGGAGTTTAGCGGTGTACAAGAGGGCAAATGCAATTATGGTTTCTCTGCTAGTGTGCACGGCCTCAGCTGGTTTTGATCTGGCTGTGCTCTGAGGGCTCCGAGCTCAGTTGTCAGCTCTCATGCATCACAGACCCAGTGCTTAACGGAAAAACGTGCTTTGGCAGCGACCTAGCAGAGGCCCGGAGGCCAGCGGGCGTTGGTGGGTAAGCCACATGCGGGGGGTGACACCATCCTCAGCCGTCCGCATCTGGATCCTCATGGTCACATTTTCTCGGTCCTTATGGCTTTTCGCCCCCTTCATGAATGTAACCGGCTGTAATTGGCCAGCATGACCTAGAGCCATGGCACAGATTTAGGAGGTTAGAAAAAGGATCCAAAATACACACACATGGATGGCAACAGAAAGGAAAGAAAGTGAGAGAGAGGGAGTGAGCATGAAGCCGAATGAGATGCTTGCATGGAAATAAGCAGACATGATTACTCAAATACAGTCATTAAGGAGGAAATGTTGTTTTTCAAGCTGTCAGGATGATTAATGAGGGAGAGCAAATCCGCTCAAATGCTGTTGTTTAGTCTAACCAGCAGCCCTGATCTCTGCCACTAACTTAGAGCAGACAGGATGTGTGTGTGTGTGTGTGTGCGTGTGTGTTCAGCTATATATGTGTGGAAAAAATGCTGAAAGCCAAAAAAAAACAAGGAGAAAAAAGTGGTACGGCTGCAACTAATGACTAATGACTAACTAATGGTAATTTTTATTATTTTAGAAATTGAAAAATGTCCACGCTAAGTTTGCCCAACCCAGCGTCTTTATGTGTCCTGTTCGGTCCAACGGACACTCCAAAATCCAAAGATAGGAAAATTAAGTCTGCTATTAAAGAGGAATAATATTATATATTATAAATATTTATATTTGACAACATGATATCAGAACATTTCTTTCAGAAGCTGTAAAGAAACCTAAACATTTCACCCTTTATTCACCACAAACTCATGAAAGTATGTGTGTGTGTGTGTGTATCTATTATGCTTCTTATGCTTTTGCTGGAAGAGGAAGTGATGCACCTCACGTCTCTCTCCACTGACTTGTAGAACAGAGAGTTCCCAGACACAAGGTCTGCAGATGGATCCATCTTGATAAATCTGCCAATGTTACCAGTGCAAACTGCATGTGTGAGATTGAAAAGTTTGACATGTAACAACAAGGTGTGTACAGCTTAGCGGTTCCAAAAGTACTTTTGTTTATACGCCTTTAAAATATGTCAGGTCCTGATGAAAAGCAGTCTAAGACATCCTTTACCGATTTCCTTCATGAGCACCACAATTAATGAAAACACATTTATTGCTGCAATAGATCACCTGGTGTGTGGTGTAGATCTTAGTGTCAACACATTAGCCTTCTTTGTGAGTTTTGCGGCCCATTCAGTGCCAAATAAGTCCTCAGAACTCCAGATGTTCTCCAAATAATCCTGGACGACGGATAAGGAATCAGCTTTCAACGGATGTCTTGTGCTTACACCCGATGATTTAGTAGCTGTGAATGATGAAACAGTGTTCCACTGTCTTGCAGCCTGACTGGCTTTCATCATTATGCAAGCAGCTGCGGGTCTGGATGATGTCATGTCAGCCGATGAGATGGCACTTTAGCTTTTCACATTTTTGTGTCTTTGCGTGTTCGGATTGTTTTTGGACGTGAACGAGTCGCTGTTTACTGAAGTGTGACACACAATCACGAGGACGTGAAATCTGGAGTGCAAATGAAAGAGCTTTGCAGCAGAGAGTGGAAGTTCATTCTTGAACACATTAATATGAAGTCAAAGTCGTGTGGAGGCTCTGCAGTCCCAGTTCTGACACTGAGCAAGAGGCAGGTACGTCCTAAACACGTCTAGAGACATCCCATCCCAACAAATCCTCCAACTTTAACCTCCATATGCATCATTTGTCTCTACCCTCTCATTCCCATATGAGCATTGGATTTGTAGACGGTCCCCATGTATGGAATCAATCATCTGGAGAAACTGTACCCCTGTTAGCTTGATTAAATGAAAGAAATTACTGAATAAATGTTTCCCATAAACATTACTGCTTCCTTAACTTCTATTGGAGTAACGTCAACAGATGAACACTCACAATGGACTCGATTTGCCGTGTGAAAGTGTTTTGTTGACCCATCCACTGCCCGTGGCCGAAAACGTTTCTAGCTTAGTGTTTCTGGAGAGCTTTTTTCAATGTGAGTCTGTCGGAGCCAGGAGCTTTTGGAGCCATCACTTTGAGATACTTTGGTCTCAGCTTCAGCCTCCAGTCGTGGTAGTTGCCACCTGGTCTGACAGCACAAATGACTGACACAAACAGTGAGGAAGTTGGACAGATGACAGCCACAGGCGCTGGGAGTGGGGGCGAATGAGGGTCAGCACATCGCCTTTGCATTGAGTGTGGCCCGGCAGCTGTATGCGTAGGGGAGCCTTGGCCTCCTGCTCTGCATGTCAGGGGCCGTGATTAATGACCCGCAGGCCTTGCTTTTTACCCCTCCTGCCCCACAGAAGCCACTGCAGCCAAAGCTCATTTAGCTAATGGACACAACCAGGGACGAACACACACACAGGAGATGAGGGGGTTACATACCACTGCACATACATGTATGCAGGCACACATGAAATGAAAGCAATTTACCTCTTACAAAATACCACTTTCCCGGGTAATTTCGGCGTGAGAGCAGCGACTTCTTCCATTTCTGTGTGCACGGCTGTGTGCCTGTTCAGTGTCGAGGCTGAGACGGTGCCCGTGCCTGTGTACTGGTTCCCAGCTTGTCAGGCAGCTGTCGAGAAGTGATTTATGACCACTAGACTCCAACCTGTCTTCGCTGCCAGTTCAGTATTGTTACAACTGACAGCTAATGAGGCCAGACATGCTTTCAAGCAGAGCACTTAACAGGACTTCAATCTTCCCCCGTCACAAGTACCATTTTTGCACTCTCTCTCTCCCCCTTGCACACACAGCACCCTCCTTTCTCTTTGCCTTCCTTGTTCTCTGTCTTTCTGTGGTGGAATATCTGACAGGCACTGAAAAGACTTCTGCCTACAGAAGGAGATGTTTCTAAGAAGCCAAAGGCAGCAGAAAGAGTCACACTCTTTGATACACACACAAATACTGGCAGTGGGCGT
Source organism: Anabas testudineus (assembly GCF_900324465.2). Lineage (NCBI taxonomy): Eukaryota > Metazoa > Chordata > Actinopteri > Anabantiformes > Anabantidae > Anabas > Anabas testudineus. The sequence continues at coordinate 3,359,480 of NC_046621.1, forward strand.
CAGCTAATCCTCCATTTAATCTAATAATCTACCATTTTTCATTGGGGTTTAAGGGAATACTTATAGAAATGTGCTTGGGATTTCTTGCAGAGAGTCAGACACAATATATAAAAGAAAATGAGGTAATAGGCAGCTTTAAATCTCTTTCTGTGTAACACTCACAAGTGTGAGGAAACCTAATTCCCTAAAACAAAGAAAACAAGTTTATTTAATTATCAATTTTTAAATATTTTGCTAGAAAGTTACTCAGTATATGTTGAATATGTATATGTTTACATCCTCAGCTGACCTGCTTTGTGGTCTATTTTTTACTTTATGACCCACTTTTAATTAGATTTAGTTAACCAATTCGATTCTGCATCTGTATCTGACAATGAGTAGAGGCAGGCTAGCTGTTTCCCTCTGTTTCTAGTCATTGTGCTAAGCTAAGCTAATTGTCTCGTGGCTCTAGCTTCATATTTTGCCTGCAAACATGAGAGTGGTATCAATCTTCTCATCAAACTCCGGGTAAGAAAGTTAAAGAGCATTTAATGCTGAACTCGTTCTGTACAATTAATACAATTCAATTTAATACAGTGGGGGTTATTGTTGTTATCTTGTTTTTAACTTGTATTGTGTTAGATCCTCTCACATAAAAGCCTCATCTGGGCTTTTGTTTTCTATTTAAATTGTAATTAAAGTGATTTTCTTTTCAATTGGAGCTGTTTAATTGCATCATTGTGAAAATATGTTTTCTATGTTCCTGTAAATCAGCTCTGATCACGTTTATTTAGCACCCTCAACAGACAGCTTCTCCACGTCTCCCAGTTCTCCTTTTCTGCAGGATAAAATCACTCACAGAGTCTGTGGCAGCTTTCCCACCTTTAACCCCTTGTTCCTTGTCAGCCATGATTAATGACAGGCTAACTAGCTGCTCACTCACAGTGCTGCCTGTGTCATTGTCTCCTGGATACTTAATGAACTCTGAAGTCTTTTGCACTGATGCTTTCATTCAGCGCGGCAGCAGCGACTCCTGGAGGTCCAAGAAAAGAAGTGGAGACAACAACAACAGTTACCACCACTCGATTGTATCTTCATCATATCTCCATACCTGTTCCTGGGTCTAAGCAGATAATTCATGGACACATTCAAGTGTTGTGTTATTGTGGGTGCAGGTGTTTGAGCTCAGTCGTTTGCTGTGTAGACAAAACAATGACTTTACTCAAAGGTTAAATTAAATTCTTGTTGTGCAGCCAAATGCTGTTCCTCTCAAACATGAGACCAACACTGTCCAATCTAAAAACATTTAATTTGTATTTTTTATTTAGATTAACTTTTAATTCACTAACCTGAAGGACTTATACTTGTATTTTTATACTGTGCTGCTACTTTCCACCATGCTGTTGAGAGAACTCGCCTCAATATTAGACATAACTTAGACTCTGCTGCCTCCTGCTGGAAATCTTTCTCTAATACACTTTGTTGTGACCATAGTCTGAAAACAAAGATCTGGAAATGAACTCTTTTTGGTTATAAGATTCATTTCAGATTTACACTTGGCAGTAAACAACAAAATGTGTTAACTACGGAGGACACATGGAAATAAATAAATATTAAAATCTAAATAATAATACATTTACAAGTTGATACAAACGAATTAATAAATGAGCAATTTCAAATTAATTTCTTCCAAATCAAATAGAAAAACATGCGAAAATGTTCATTTATTTATTCTTATTTGGCAACTGTTAATGTATTAATTTTAACTTTATAACAGGCCTAACTTATTTATTTATTCCATAATAAACCAGCTACTCAAAGTTTGTGGGACCTTTGTGCTGATTACGCACATTTTACGCACATTTTACGCACATTTCAACCCTGTGAGCGCTTTCTTTTAATTATGTGTTTGGATATTTCTGTTTCCATACTGTCTCTGTGTTATTACTAGTTATCACCACAGGGTGTATTCCTCCAGTGAAAGACTTCCAGCCCCAGACAGAGTCGGCTCCTTGTTCCCGATGTTGCTCCCAGCTGCTCCCTCCCCTTTTCCCGGCTCCTCCTCTGTCCTTCTCGGTCCATCGACTGATCCTCCTAAACTTTCCGCCTCAAGCCTTCCTGGAGCGTCTCTGCTCCATGTTTACCAGCGTCCACCGTCGGGAAAGGTGTGAGGTATGAGATGTGAAACATGGTGGTGGTGACCGAGCAGGGGGAAGCACCTCTGACCCCGTTACTCGCTTCAGAACAACTTTCCAACAAGGACTCCCGAGGGAGTCGCTCGACGTAAGTCCGAGAGTTTGTTTCCCACGTTCAGAGGAGGCGATTCAGGCCTTTGTGTGCTGTGTTTATGTGCATTATATGTCCCGCTTTTATCGATGTATATACATTAAAGGGCGTTGCTGACTTTTAATGGATGGCTGTGACGCGTACGTGGCACAGAAAAGGACGCGATAGAGTTCATTTGCATTTAAGAAATTCCAGATGAGAAACATTTCCCTTTATCTCCAAGTCCTGCTGATCTTTGTTTATACTTTACTTCTGTGTATGTGCGTGTGTTGTGATGGGGCCATTTACAATCTACAGCTGTAAAATGATCTTTTCCGTGTGATTGATGCTCAGGGAAACAGAAAATAATGATCTTTGTAACGACTCCAGGTGTGAAGTGGAGAATGGCGCCGAGCGGAGAGCGAGGAGGCGGGTACGGTCACCTGGAGACCTCCAGCTGGGTCTGGACACTGAGTCCGAACCATCGGAGACCAAGAAGAAACCACCCAGCATGAGGTAAAGGAAGTGATGGCTGCTTTACTTTATAGCGCACGATATGTTGTGGATGCAGATGATCTTCTGCTCTGAGGCACATTTTAGAGCATTAACTGCATTTTGCTCATGAGTTGTGGATAAGTTATTAAACTTTATCAGTTCACAACTACTTTATAATGTGTTTATTCACTGTAATGTAATGTAATGTATATATATATATATATATATATATTGTTATTTCATGTCACTTTGGGCTCTAAGAAACTATGATGATCATTTTCCACCAATTTCTTCGTTTTATTACTTAATATAAAAATAAATATAATATAGTTATATAATTAATACAATTATTATAATATAAATAATTATATATATATAAAACCTTAGCAGATTATTCGGTAATAGAAATAAGCAGTAGTTGCAGAAAAATATAAATAAATGTACACATGCAGCTATTACTGTAGATTCTTGATGGTTGTGTTAAATGATAAAAATACTTAATAGTTCAATTCAAAACATAAATCATTTTAATATTTTGAGACAAGCAGTGTTTCAAGTAAACATAATTCATTTATAAAGAGTTGGAATACCCAAAGATCAGTAGCAGTGTCCATAACTGTCCATAACACAGGTATATTACATGAGCGCAGGCGCTTTTATACACAAGGTGACAATTTCTCATACTGTGGCTGTTTACAAGGCTAATGGCTTCTGGAATAAAACCAAACCTGTGTTTGTTTTACATACAGGCTGGTTCAGTATTAAAGTCTACAGGGCATCTTTGTGTTTTGCCAATAACAGAATGTGTTCTCATCCTTATGACAAAAGGATATAAACCAGTAAATAGATGAAAAGGTGGAAGAAATATCACTTTCCTGAAAATGAAACCATAAAACAGCCTAAATTGGACTAATTGTACTGACGTTTTGAAGGTTGTAGCACGGTGCAGTGCTATAATTCCTGCATGTCTAAAATGCTGTTTACATGTTTTGCTGTTTGCTGTGTTTGCTGTATTACACAACCACCTGTGACACATGTACAAACTGAGGCCACTTGCATTTGTCTAATAACATGTCCAGAGTGGAACAGGAGAAGTGAACATACAGACTGTGCTTTATCATGAGACTCTATCCTACATCAGTTGACATAGCTCACCTGTCCTTCTCAGGTGTTACCATGCTACTTAACTATAAACACTGATCTTATGCTTGTCAGATTGAAACCCGCAGCACAGCTCTCACCAAAGCTGAGTCAACGTGACCTTGAAACAATGATTGAAAGGAAGAAATCGCAGCCGACCCAGGTACGAACACGTTCGTCACACCAAACCTTTAACAAGTTTTATATGTTTTTTTGATTTTTAACAATAAATAAATAAAAATCTTCTGTTTTTTTCAGTTATCAAAGACACATGCTCAGTATCATAAGTTATTCAAGGAAGTCAGCAAGGATGAGTTACTCAAGCAGAGTAAGTTTCGTGTTTGCTTTTTCACACGTATTTAAAAAGCACCGTAATGTTAGATGCTTTATTCCAACTGTAAAGTGCTGTTGGTGCCGACAGGTTACACTTGTGCCCTGCAGAAAGACATTTTATATCAGGGCAAAATGTTCGTCTCTGATAACTGGATCTGTTTCCACTCCAAAGTGTTTGGCAAAGATACCAAGGTACGATACTATAACCGTAATAAAGCCATTATCTGTGTTTGATGCCAGTTTTGTTATGGTTCAATTCTCTGGTGTAAAATGCTAAAATATGTGTTTTGTCCTCTTCAGATTTCAATTCCAGTTCTGTCGGTGACACTTATTAAAAAAACGAAAACTGCATTATTAGTGCCAAACGCCCTCGTGATTGAAACCACAACGGAACAAGTAAGATGACTTTTCAATCCGTTTATTTCCCATTTCAAATGATCATGAAAATGACTCTAAATTACTGTTTTGCAGCACGTGTTTGTGTCCTTCCTCTCTCGAAACACCACCTATAAATTTCTAAAATCAATCTGCATTCATTTGGAGGTAGGTAACAACACCTGTGCATGTTATTCTACCATGAACTCGTTGTAATGAAAGTCTTTGATTGTAGTCTAACCCTAACCACTGAGAACGAGAGAAGGTCTGACACAGTTAGTTAACTCACAGTTAAATGAATATCTGGAAATGATTTGGTACAATTTTCAGAAATTTTACAGGATAATTTCTTAGATTTGTTAGACAGAAACCTTCAATTAAATGTTTATATCAGTTTATAGACATAGCAAAGCATATAAACATACCTCAGTCCCGCAGATTAAACAACAACAAACACAAACTGCAGTGGCAGCTGCAGAAGTTGGTGGAGACCAAAACGGAGTCAAAAGACAAGTCAAAGTAGGAGAAACACTGGTTCAAATGATCGGAAGTGTTGCTTCAACACGTTTAAGATATGTATGAATAAATGTGTCCAAAAACACAACAAACAATGCTTATGTTGCTGTGTGTTGGAGAGATGGCTAATCTCAACAATTTTATCAAGCATAAACATGACGGCATGTAGCTAAAGTGGTTACTCCCTTTAAAAAGAACAGCAGTATATTTATTATTCTGCACATTAAACTGTGCACTCTGTGGTTCCAGGTGGATAAATCGTGCAGCAGCCACATCACTTCCTCGTGTGAAAACAGCTTCAGAGTCAGCTGCCCATCTTCACTTCCTCTGGTCAGTTCAGGGTCCTGTTTGTCTATTTTCGGAGATATTTTTAGTGGACAAGAGGGTTTTTGTTTCTTTTGCATTTTCCATTGTGATTAAATATCCGCACACAACACTCCTCTCCACTCATTGTATATTTTCCTGTGTGTGCACTGCAGGACTTCTCTGACCTCGATGGAGTTGTGCAGCAAAGACGGCAGGAGATGATGGAGAGCAGCAGCTCCGGGTCTCAAACTCCAGATTATGAAAAAATATCTGGTTCGTGCTTCAACATCCACTCTTTACAAAGCTGCCTCATACTTACAACAACTGCACACGTTGTGCTTTTCTGCAAATGTGCTTTGGGCGTCCGGTTTCACTGTAGCACATATAGTCCTTAAGATTGTAGATAGTTGGAGTGGAGCCAAGTGTAATTTGAGCCACTGAGGTTTGGTTTTACCTTTTGTTCTAGCAAAGACAGTTGGGACAAAAGCAGCGATGATCCCTTTCAATAATGAAAGCACTTCCCTGCTCTTTGTTTGTGCAGCTCATAATATCATCGTGCTAGATAACGTGCTGCAGATCTGCAAGGGTGTTTGTGATTCCTTTAATATTTACTCAGGCTCGTTGTCGACACCTGGAGTCACACGTTCTCTCTGTTTATTTGTGCAGACTTCACCAGCCTCCCTGACACCTTCCTAACTGCAGTGAAGAGTGGAGGAGTTTCAGTCCATGCAGACATCCACCTCCAGACTCCAAACCAAAAGCATGGAGCTGCCCTTAAAAACGGTAATTTAATAACTCAGTCTCTCAGACTAAAAAGATGCTTTGTTAGTGCTGGTCTAGAGTTTCAGTTTTAGTTCTCCTGAAGGAATTCAGTGCCAGTGGAAATATCAGTTTCTAAACAAGAATAATCCCTGTATTCACCACTGACCTATTTATAAGATAAGATAAACCTTTATTCCTCCCACAGTGGGGAAATAATCGATGCCACTCTCATGCCTTTAATTTAAATATGAATATTAAATTGGCTTTGCTAAGCTAAGCTTTGCAAAAAAAATATAGTTAACTATAAATATAACTAGTTACTAGTTATATCCAAAGGTAACAAAGTCCACCATTCAGCATCCCTGAGGCTAATTATTGTCCATTGCAAATGCTTAACCTAGGAGACATCAGGTGGGAAGATTGATGTCACTTTAATGCCATTTTATACAAAGCTTAGCTTAACTCTAAGTGTTTACGCTTCAGTTTTAAATTCACTGAATACAACAAGCTGGTGTTTTATTGTACAAGGTTGAGGTGCAGCTAGTTGTTTTACCCCGACTTCTTAATGCTAAGCTAACACTTATGTTACAGTTATTTTTTCAATTATTATTATTTTTTAATATATTATTTTGGGCATTTCACCTTTATTAAAAGTAAGTTAACTAACATCGTAACGCTAATTGACATCTTCTTCCTTAACAAATACTGAACTTTATGAGATTAAAAACAATGTATTGTTCAATGGACCTATGTTTTGCTTTTATTTGTAGGGTCTGCCAAGCCAAACAGCGACACCAGTGATAAATCCTCCCAGCCTAAGTCGTTACATGTCATCTTCTTCATCTATTTGTTGTTGTGAGTACCCGGTCATTGTGCAGTAATATGAGAAACTGGAGCAGGCTACAGGACAGTTTCATTTTCATCATTTGGGTGTGTTGGGCATTGTTCTGTGTTGTTAGTGTTTGAATGCTCATCTGTCATGTGTTTGTGTGTCTTGACAGAGTTAGCGTTCTTGTATTGTCCTCCTGTTACATGGCTTTTAAGATTGTGGCTCTTGAGCACCGTTTGAACTCCTTGGTGTCCATGGGGGAACAAATCCGTAATCAGTAAGACCTAGATTTTCTTCAGTGTGTTTAAATGTAGAGCACTCTTCTCATTAACACAATGATGTCCCTGAATGCATCACATTTCACTTGTTGCAGAAATGCTGTAAGTCACGGGTCCCGGTATGAAGTGAATGCTGAGATCTATGGAGAACTGTCCACCAACCTGTTCAAGCTCGAGAAGGTACCGACATATCTATTCTTTAACCTACAGCAGTAACGTACATCATAAATGAGAGCGTACTCCACAGCATTTAGTCAAAGAGGATGTGACATCAGACGCAAAGGTGAAATGTTTCAAATATTAATGTATTTTACTGTGTTTTCATATTTTTACATTCTAGATTCAGAGAAACCTCCGCAAACTACTTCAAGAGACTTAAAAGACGACTTGTACTTTTTTTGTGTCTGCACGGAAGCTTTACTTTTGTTTTAAATGTTGGTTGAACATTTACAGCTCATACAAAAAGACTTCGTTAAACTTTTGCGAGCTTAAGTTGTGCAATAATTTGCTTTTTTCCACTTTTCCACTCAGGATTATGACTCAGTTAAAGCTAGAAAGTTCTGCTAGAGGGTGAACTGATGTTAGTGTGTGTAATATTAATCTGTGAGCTTTTATTTTGCACTTCACAATATGGATTTTTTTCTTATGGTATCAGGTCCAGAGGTCTTTTTCAGTGTTCTCCAAACATTTCTTAAAAGGTCAACTCATGCTCTTGTTTTTGAATAGGTCACTATGCAAATTATATTTGTAAAATATTTTTAATTTACATGTAAAGCCAACGTTTAGACTCTAACTTTTTTTAATATAGTCAAGTTGCTCGGGCTTATAGGAGTTTGTTTAGTGAAATCCAGTCAGAAACTACTTCCACTGTAACTTGTGCTGCTGTCCAGTGTTTATACGTCAGGTCATTCATTTCAGGAACAGTACAAGCTTGTGTTTTTTACTACGTTTGTTTAATGACCCCTGTTTACAGATCACAGAATGTGCCTTATAGTAACAATATCACGTTAGAATTACACTCCTGAAATTAAATTAAAGGCTTGTATGAGAGTGTGTTTGCTTCAAGAGTGTTTTTATTCACAGGGAGCAGGTGACGTAACACTGGCTCAAGAGAGGGAATATTGCCTTTTTAAGGTAATGTTTAGATATAGTTATCTAAAGTGCATCATATCAGTGTGGTCACAGATGGTGATGTGGAGCTTGACGGCCACCTTAAGCTCTGTCATGCATGGAAAGGGGAGGTGTTCAGATGGTTGCAGCCTGCCAGACGCCACTAAATCTCTCACACTGTACTTTTAAGTTAGAAAAATGCACTTAAAGATTTGCAGAATACAGAATTATGTCAGTATTATGATGTGCAGTGTGATGTATTACCCTAGAAGAAGCAACTGAATGAGCTGGTGTGGGTAAAAAATTCTTTCAACACATCTCACGACCTCACAAATTAACCAGCTACACAAAGTAATTAACGCTGATTTTGTTGTAAGTGTGTGGATGTGCAGAGCAGTTATTCAGGTAAAGCACAACATGAACAGTAAATCTGCTGCTCTTCTCTCTTCACTCCCACTGCAGTGACTCATTTTTATTTATTTCTCTTTTCTGCTGCAGATTTTTTAAAATACTTCCCGTCCAAAAAAAAAAAGTCACACACTGTAATATTTCATTGGACCATTTAGATCATTTTTACGCTGTAAACTGTGGTATTGCTCCTTTTTTGTACTTTTAATTAAATGTTTTCTATATTTAGAAATTTGCCCTTTAGTTAGAAGAAAATAAAAAAAAGTCTAATAATGAATAAAAAAATAAGTTACTATAAAGAAATGTCGATTATATTTTGCGACAATGTGCATCTGCAAAGTAAATAAAGCTGCAAAATAAAGGTAATAAATAATAATTAAACAAGTTAAATTGTCCAATAAACACTATTGTACTTGAATATATAGTTATAATAAGTAATAAATACTCTAACAACCTGCTTTTTCAAGTACTTCACCACCTCCAGTGTATAGTTCCATATTTTATACATGATGCAAATTCAATAAATAAAAATAGACAAGACGATCTGTGGGCTGGGAGGATTTCAAACGTGTGCAGCTTTTCATCCGCCCACTCCGGAGTTTTGCACCAATGACATCCGCCCCTCAGCATCTCGTCTGCCCATCAACCCGTGTGCAGCCCCCCGCATGACGTAACACCCAGTCTGAAAGTGCAATGGCGATATTGGACAATAACAGCCGTCGCTTTCGGGGACGACATCTATATTATGTGGCCAACGTTAAAGAAAACACCTCCAGCCGGCTGCAGAACCACATATAATAGCGGCACAAGCACGAGCGTCAACCTGCGACCGGGAAAGGTGATTTCACATCCTCTCAACGCGATGACAGTTTAGACTGAGACGCTGGTGAGTGCAAACTCCGCTGGTTGCAACAGCGTTTGCTTTTTCCTGTAAATGGTTCCTTGCAGGCAGCAAGCTTCAGATTTCAAAGGGGTGTGGCGGCGTGCTGGGTACCACTTCACACTAAAGGATGCTGATAGCTTAGCAACAAGGAAGGAGGAGGATGGCGAGGAGAGACAATGGATGTGCGATTTGTCAGCATCGCTACAGGGCAGGCTGACCTGAGCGTGTATTGTCTGAGTAGAAAGAGAAGCAGCCGGATCACGGTTAGTCCGTTTGTGTCAAGTCAACTACAGGGATGCATGGATGCAGAGTGGAAATGTAAACAAAGGGTGTGGGCCTCTCAGCTGGCCTGTGATGCTCTGCTACTGACTGGTGCTGTTTAAAGGAGCAGACTGCACACACATGATACACTCATGTATTATGGCTGACTGTGTGTTTAAAGGCTCAGTGGTGCCACAGAGCTGCACACATATTATATTCACGCACGACAGCACCGACTGGTGCCCGTGTGTGTGTGCTTCTATGTGTCATCTGTGAAAGTAAATAAGAGCTAAGGATAAAAGGAAATTTGACGCCACGATCAGTATATTTTATATAATATAATCAGCAGATTGATCATCAGTGTAGGAGCTGCCACATGGTTCACGTGCCTGAAAACGTAAACGTGTGCAAACATGTACTTCTTCTCCACAACATGTGTTCGACATCTCTACTAGTTTGTGCTTTACAAGTTCACAAGATGAATAATATTATTATTAATCCATTCATTTACTTTATAGTACTCCTGCTATACTTCTACACTTTGCCCACAATGTGGTATTTCTACTTGTACTCACAGTATGTAGAGTAAACAACCTGAGTTCTTCCTCCACAACTGTAAAAACTTCAGAAATCAGACGTTTTCTTAGTAACTGTAGTTGTAGGATAATGTTATGTGTTTTTTCACTCGCCTACATAGATTCTAGGTACTTAGTATATTTTAATTACTGTCTTTGCTTCTTTTTCATGTCCTTAACATCGTACATGCCTTTTGTAAAAACTGTTATGTGGAAATTATCCACAGTGTAGTGTCTTTGTCTATTTTCGTCACACATACAACGTTTTTCTTTTAGTAATTGATTGTTTCGTTTGTAGTTAAATGCAGAACTTTAATAAAATGGTAATATTTAAAGTGCAAATGAGACAATAGAACTATATAACTACAATCAACAGGGAGCTTTCTTTAGTTGTTAACTGTTGTCAGCTTTCTTTTCATGTTTGTGTCTCATGCTATAAGATTAAATAACATAATTTTAGCTACAGTAAAGTCTCCAGACTGGATCTATAAAGTAAAAACACTAATTTTCTGTGTCTTTTTAGTGAAAAACTTAAAAAGCACTTAAACTACAGCTAAATTTTAGGAAATTATGATTGAACCTCACATCTTATTAATTATTGAGCTCTTCTGTGTATTAATTGCTTGCGTCCTGACATGCTGTTCCTTCCCCAGGTGTGACGTGTGAACAGACACCATGGCCACACAGGAACCGTCCCCTCCTTCTTCCATGGAGAGCAATAAACCCGGCTTCCCCAAGAAGATCCTGGGTAATAAGCTGGAGGACAAACACCTGTGCAACTGCTGTCACAACATACTCAGACGACCGTTTCAAGCCCAGTGTGGACATCGCTTCTGTTCCTACTGCTTCAACAGGACTGTGAGGTGGGCAGCACAGACAGACGACTGCACCGAGCACCAATCAAAACTGGAACCGCACTCAGTCGACAACTGAGCGTGTGCGGATTTGTGAGAGCAGAACATTGTGAGGGGGGTGAGCAGTAGGGAATCTCACCCTCAAACTCAAACGGAGGGCAGAGTGTCACCTTTTCACTGTGGCCTGGAAGTGAAGGGTCATCCTATTAGATAGTTCCTTTTACTTTCAAAATAAAAGCAGGGACAGTGGCATTTATCACCACTAGATGGAGCCAAAGAGCAGGTGTTGGCTTCTGATTAACCTAACAATCATATTGTAATGACAGCATTTAATTATAAGTGTAATAGGATATGGGCTGGTTAGGTTTAGGATGCTGATTAAAACATTTGCATCAGCATTCACAGAATAGGTGTGGCAGTAGAAACTAGGTGACTGTAACTGTCGGCTGAATTCAATCTACACTGAACATTCATTAACCCACAAAAAAGGATTGTAGACACAAAGCAATGAACCAGAAACGTATTAGGTTAGAGTAAATATGTAAATATCTAAATAGTCATATGATCTTGTCGTGAGAGGACTTTCTTTCATATGAATGTGTGGTGCATCCTGGAGCAGCTTGCTTGTCAGAGACTGTTGGCAACCGACCACTTAAATGTTTTCCTTCAGCCAAAACAGCTGGAGGAAAACAGCGAGAGCAGTCCCAGTCCCAGAAAAGAGTGCACACGTGATCAGGGATGCACGCTCTAATTCTGCTCTTACAAATCTGTGCTTGTGTGCCCTCACGCGTTCACATGGAGACTGAGCAGCACTAAAAATCCTTTCCATAAGGAAGTATGAGTGTGTTTTGTTGGTATCTGCAGTGTGGAAATACGAAACTACAAGATAAAGTCATAAAACAGTTAATGGGAAGTTTGGTCTGAATTAGATGGAGCTACTTCTATACACTGCTTGTTGGCCTCACTTGTAATAATGTGTCCTCAGCTTACACTTGTAATTTACCACTGTTATATTAATGTAAAGAAGGTAAAAGTACAATTTTTGTCTCTGAAATCTGGTACTTATAGTCAGCACAGTACCTGATCAGATGTACTGTCACTGTGTCTGTAACTTATCAGTATTTTGTTGTTTTATTGCAGTAATGGACCCCAGAAATGCAATGCCTGTATTAAGGAGGATATTTTTGAGGAGCCGACATCAATTTTGAAACAAGGATGTGTGAGTATGAATGATTTTTTTGCAATAATGAACCAAAATTAATCAGAGCTCACCGACTTCCAGCCATAGTTTTGATTTTGAGATCTTTTACAATAGGACAATATAGTACATATATATACAAATTCAGACACAGCGACACTGGGACACCAAATCTCTGTGTTCTCTCTCTGTTTCAGGCTTTTCCAGACAACGCAGTTCGACGAGAAGTTGAAAACCTATCAGCTGTTTGTATCAATGAAAGCTGCACCTGGACAGGCAGCATCAAAGAGTATGAGGTGAGGTGATCTTGGTTTGTGCTGCTGTTTCTGTCCTGCACCTCACAGATGCTGATATACTGCTCTACTTTTCACAGCTGGACCACGAGGGGAAGTGCGAGTTCATGTTCATCCCCTGCCCTTCTTGTAAAGAACGAATACGCTTCAATGAACAAGAGCGGCATAACGAGCGCGAGTGCCCGGAGAGGACGCTCAACTGCAAGTACTGCAAGGAGCCGTTTCACTTTAAAAACATCAAGGTTAGAAATGATTGATTTAGGCTTCAGATGCTTGGCTTGTCTTCACGGCAGCTCTTTGTGTGTCATTAAAAGAAACGCTCGCTCGTTTTCAGGCACACGATGAAATCTGTCCCAAGTACCCGATGATCTGTGAAGGCTGTGCCAAGAAGAAAATACCCAGAGAAAAGGTAGATCTGCAAACAGCACGCAGACAAGATGGAAACATTTAGCTGCACATTCCCACATAATTGCTTTTCTCCAGCTTGTACCTCAAGTAATTTCATTAAAGACAAAGACCTTTGTTTTCACCGAAAAACATGTGTCTGGAAATGTTGTTTACCAGATTCAATACAGTTAATGCATCGTCCCAGTTGTGAGATACTGAATCCAGGAAGCAGAAATGACCAAGAGAATAGAAGGGTGGTGTAAAAAAGTGACATTATAGGACTTATCTTGTACATTCATTTTACTTAATGGCCTTTTATTGTTTATTTTTCCAGTATGTGGACCACATTAAGTTCTGCAGCAAATTCAGAACTCCGTGTCGATTTCATGTCGTGGGATGTGATATGTCTGTAAGTACCCTGGTTTTAAATGCACACACACTCAGTTTAGGGACTGTGTTGTGGACCATTCCGCCTTTTCACATAAGATAAAATGAGAATTGATGGATGATGATGATGCACAGAATCAAGAGGCATGCTGTGACATGGCTGTGCGTGGTCTGTTAGCTTCACTGTAGCAACAGAGAAGCGTGATTTGTTTCTCCAGTTTTGATCTTAAGTCTGTCGTCTCTTTTCATGGAGGTGGAGAAGGAAAAGATTCATGACCACGAGCGTGCCTATGCCTACGAGCACCTCAATCTGTTGCTGCACTACATTATGGGCATGAAAGTGAGCATGGAGGGCCTGCAGCCCCAGGGACTGGAACTAGCCGGACACAAACTGGTGGAACTCCAGCAGTCCCTCAGGCAGCTCGAGGCCAGAGTCTCCCAGCTAAGCACCACCTCCTCTGGGCCTCCCGTGCAGGGAGCCGCCGCCTCCTCCTCATCCTCCAGCTCTGGTCCCCCCGGTCCACCCACTTCAGCTCCTCTTCCTCCACCTCCCACTCTGGCTCCCACCCTCTCTGTGTCTACCTCCTTCACACCGCTGCCCAGCTCCGTGGGTGCAGCGCTGGAGCTCCAGCTCCACAGCGAGAAGACCAAAGTGGCCGAGCTGGGCCGCAGGTGTACGGAACTTGAAGTTAAATCCGGCACGTTTGAAAATGTGGTGTGCGTCCTGAACAGAGAGGTGGAGAGGTTTGCCACCACCTTGGAGGCCAGCAACCGCCAGCATAAACTGGACCAGGATAAGATCGAGGCTCTAAGTAATAAGGTAGAAGAGCATCCCACAGTCTGCACCATGAGGCAAATGTTAAATGGACTGAATGGCAGTTTTGTGATCTTCCACTGTGTGTTTATGTTTCAGGTGCGACAGCTGGAGCGGACGGTGGGGCTGAAGGACCTGACGGTTGCTGAGATGGAGGGCCGACTGAGGGAAATGTCTGCCACTACCTTTGACGGCGTCTTTGTCTGGAGGATTTCTGATTTTGCTAAAAAGAGACAGGATGCCATCGCAGGACGAGCCCCCGCCATGTTCTCACCAGGTAGCGTAGAGTAGAAAGTAGAAGCAGAAGTGGGAAATCTGCTCTGGGAGTGGACTTACTCACAGACTGATTCTCCGTTCCCTTTCGTTTCAGCCTTCTACACCAGTAAGTATGGCTATAAGATGTGTCTGCGGATCTATCTGAACGGAGATGGGACGGGGCGTGGCAGCCATTTGTCCTTGTTCTTTGTGGTGATGAGGGGACTGAGTGACGCCCTGCTCAAATGGCCATTTAACCAGAAGGTAAAAGAACTGCAGACACTGAGGGATATTGATATGTGCAAACCCTGAGCAGTCAGCCTGAAGCTGCTGAGTGTAACGTCATGAAGCGTCTGTTTTGTCGCATGAATATGTGCCTGCTTTAGTAAACGTCCGTCTCTCTTTGTTTATTTTCGTACAGGTGACCTTGATGCTGCTGGATCAGAGCAACAGGGAGCACATCATTGATGCCTTTCGACCTGATGTCACTTCCTCCTCCTTCCAGAGACCTGTGAGTGAGATGAACATCGCCAGTGGATGTCCTCTCTTCTGTCCGCTCTCCAAGCTCGATGGCAAGAACTCTTACATCCGCGACGACACCATCTTCATCAAAGCAATCGTGGACCTCACCGGGCTCTAAGCGGCCCCACGCGGCGGTACAGTTTGGAAACCAGGCAGCTCTCTGACCATTACAGCTTCACTTTGGCTCAGTCGTGGTCCGTTTAGGGCTCTGTTCAGGCATCTTAATGTCCCTGCAGCTTTAGGGAGAAAAACATGCTTGCAACTGTATGCTGCATGTGGCAGCAGCGTGCTCCGTCCAGACAGCGCTGGCATTATCACACCTGGAGAACCACCATCATTGCTGTACATTATGGGTGCAAAACTTATTTTCTTTTGGCATCACAGCACCACCCTCACGGTGATAACGTGCCACTTCTGTTGTGCACATGGGTTTTCACTTTACACGGAGGTAGGCACCACTGCATCGAGGTCAGTGCAGAGTAAGCAGATATGTAAAGGTGAGGAGTTTTATTGGAGGGAAAAGAGAGTGAGCGTCTTTATTTTTTTCACCTCCGACTCGGGATGTTCCAGAACATGGAGACTGTGTTGGAACAGGACTGTAGATTACAGATAGTTAACGTGATCATTCTGATGTCACTGTAGAAAGCTGGCAGTAGACTTGTAATAGAGTTAGAGCGTGGCTTGATGCAGTTTTTGCTTTTTCTTGCAGATTGTGGATATTGTGAACTTCTCAAATCCAGTGTCGAGTGAATTTGCATAGACAAACGTGGAGTTATGTTATGAATATGATTTATTTTTTGCGCAAACTGCTGCATACTTAAAGCGTACTTACTTTTACAGCACGTACATACTTAACATTGCTCCTTAATTCGATTGAGCTTTATGAAGGTTCCTCGTTTGTTGTTGAACTTGTTAGTGATTTAGCCATCCGTGATGGTGGACATTGCCTGCATGTCTTTGGAACCAGGCTATTTACATGTAAAGTTAGTGTTGCGTATTTGTTCCTCTTAGGGGTTGGTGGTTCTGATTGGTGGTTTGGTACATCTGTGGAAGATACAGTGAAGTTACCAAGGAGTCAGGGCAGCTTGCCAGTCAAGCTTGAGGCATAAAACTTACACGTGTGCTTTGTTTCTGACAAACATGCATAGCTGGAGTTTTCCTCAGGACATGCTCACTAGCTCACATCTCAACACATAGTACTGTGCCCCACCACAGATTGAGGTTAACACAGATTCCATGAAAGGAAGGAATTGTTCATTCCTTGTTTTACAGTGTTATACAGTGCGTATGTGTTTCTGCTGCTCTAAGATAGAATACTGACGTGAATCTAATATATATGTTGGTGCAAATATACATGAGGTAAATGTGTGTGCAGGTCGAGAGACTGAAACCAAGCGATTGTGTTACTTTATTGTGGGCGATGGGTCGTTTTTGACGATATTTATTGCAGATTGATGTTCAGTGCTGCCTCAGATATCTCTTTAAACTTTAGTGTTTTAGTGTGCTCTCACTGATTTCCAATAAGGCACCACGAAGTCGAACACAAAGTCTCCGTGATATCAAACTGAGATGTAATTTTTCTACGCGTCCACCAGAGACTGCTGTTCCTCTTACTTAGCATGCATGCTGAGGTTTTAATGTTCACGCTGGCCTGTTTGAAAACCAGTCTCGACCTGTATTGAAACCTCTCTGTGCATGGGAGGCTTCAATTCATATTCACTATGGAGTTTCACACTGGTTTACTCTGTGAGCCACGTGCGAAAGGGTTTATTTGTATTTGTTTGGATGAAAATACGTAATTGTAGAATAGTTATTATGTTATATCTGGCGCTGTTTCTGTTCAACAGAAGCACCCGCCTATATTCATAGCAATTTATAAATATGTACCTTTCATATCATAATGTTGAAATAATCTATATATCAATGTTATATACGCGAGATGTTATAATAAACATAGTATTACTGAATACTTTATTAATTCTATATCTATATACCAACTTTTTGTTTGTCAAGATGGTTTGAACAGGCCAGGACATCCCCTTTGTGCAGTAAGGACTTAGGATTTCTTCTAGAGTGCAATATATGATTATGTCTGTTAGATTTTAACCACATGTTGGCTTTAAGGGTTTACAGAGCTCACACTCAAATTATTTGTTGCCATTTGTTTACATTAGTCAATATAGCGCCGAAGCTCTACAACCAGTTTTGAACTTTCCAAGGAAATATGCTGCTTTTCCTTGTCATTGAGCATACATCACTAAAATGGGACTCTCTGATTCTAACTGGCTAAATGAGCCGATGATTCTTTTAGACCATTTTAATATTGAGGAATTCATGCTACAGACAGTAAATGGGTTTTTATTCTTAACTTTAAAACCTTTCAGTGAAGACTGAGTATGTAATAAATAGAATTACATGAACTTTTTAAACCTGGAGTGTTCTGGTAATGTGCCAAAATCAAATATTACCTCCATATTCTAACAATGTTGTATCGCAAGTTGTATTTTATGTTCTATGCTAACATATGGTGCCAAATATGTGTATAATTAAATTTGTATGTATATGCATGGGGGGCGCGTGTGCGTGCATGTGTGTCATTTTAATATGATGCATGGGTCACTACTCCTAAAAAGCACCAGAGGAGATGATAACATGATCCCATCAAACTGCCCTCGAGTTATGGACCCTGCCGAGGTTTCTGAATGTAAGCTTTTGTAAGCAGTTGTCATTTTCATTCGTTTTTTTAAATAACAGCGACAAAAGCAGTTCTGTAATGTGATGCAGTCGAACTGAACCAACTTTATTTGTGCACTTTTTATTGTTTGTTTGTCCAAACAGGGTATTTTGTTGAGTGATTTATGTACCTTGAAATCAGAGCCATATACTATCTGATGTTGAGAATTGTTGTATTATGCTAAAAGGGACATGCAGTATGTAATAAAGTTTGTTCGTTTCAGCTTGTAGATTGTTTTTAATTCAATTTTTTAGGCCACAGACTAGGACAGCTGCACAGATTGCAGATTGACTTAAGTAAAAGTATTAACACAACACGTGTTGGTGTTATTTTAGTGCTTTTATTTCTTGTATCTTTTTGATTATTATATCTTATTTCTTAAAAAAACTTGTGTAATTTAATTTTTTTATAGTAAAACAGCAGAAAAAGATATATAAACATACTAAAAACTGAAATACTGAGGTGAAGTAGAAGTATTTGAATGAATGCACTAAATAATTGTAGCCCATTCATCACTAGAGGGCACTCTGTCTTAGCAGACCGAAAAATAAAAACCAAGAACACAAGGATCATTGTACTTTTATGAGAAGAACTATTTAGACGGTATCTTTCAGAACACTCAAATATAGACCATTCATAACTGCTGCAGCATCTTTATAAAAAGAATACAGGGCGTCTTGACCGACCAAACAACACAGTGCTTTGTGCACATGTGAGAGAAGTCTGCATGTGAATTTAAATGCATCATGACACACAGGGCTGCTGCACTGTGTACAGTATGTAAACAGAACAGAAAACAATGATGTCTATGTTTTACATCACTGAATTGGATGAAACTGGCCCAGTGACACAGATGTCAGCGTCACCCCACTAAAGTGAACGTAGAGGAAATTAACTCAACGCTCTAGTTTGCTTAATAAATACTTAAAAAATCGCTCAGTTACCAAATTGTCATTTTCTGTGATTCACCTCATGGATTTCTTCAGCTGTAGAGACCTGGTGGGTGGGAACATAGGGAAATGAAACAGTCATGCAAAGCAGAGGTCACCGAGGGCAGAGGTCACCGAGGGCCCTGCAGCAACATCTTTGGCCTCCTCAGAGATTAAACCTGCTCTCTGTGAACTCAATAACTAAATAAAACTGCAGCCACATCGCAGATAATAAGTTTGTTAGGTGGATGTAGCCGGTGCTGATCCAGTCACATGACATCCTCCACAGGTGGAATAGAAATCAAACGCACCCTTGTTAATGGTAAGGTGTATATAAGTGGAGAGTCCCACTGTTTTTGTGCGTTATACTCACCCAAGTGTGCAGTTTAAAATATTATTTAACAAGAAATCACCCTTCGCTGCCAATTTAACCAGAAGGAAGCTTTAAAGATAAAATTACCGAGGTTGTGTTGTGTCGCTCAGTCATTAGCATAGTTAGCAAGCTCAGCTATTAGCATACTGAGCTAGCCGCAAGTTCGCACTTTAATGTGGTTGTTTTTCTGTCATTAGCGCCAAGAGTGAACTTTAATCGCTGAAGTTCTTCACTTCACTTCACTTCAAGCTAAGTTTTTGCTTTTAGTACTTTCATACTGTAAGCAGATATGTTGTGCAGTGTCGTTGGGTTTGTGTGCTAGCATACTTTTACAGGCTGTGTGCTAGCATGTTGTTGTATTTTGTATGATAGCATCGTGTGCTAGCTTCTACCTTTACAAACTGTATGTTTATGTTTATAAATTAACTTCTCATGTCTGAATTGTTTTTAGTTGTTTGGAGAGTTGACTGGGCTGAAAAATCTAATAAATTGAATTTACTAGACGCTAATATCTAATAGTAGGCTACTTTAAAAAAAAATAAGGTTCACATAGTGAAAACAATCAAACTATCCCCAACAAAATATTGTTGTTTTTCCTAAATAGTCCAAAATCCTAAATAATCTAAGACAGATAAAGCTACCAAATAATCACATTTTCTCTTTACTTTAAGAAAGGATCAATTAATTATGTGTAGAAGAAGCTTTAGTTATAGTTTAATTTTATTTGTTGAAGCTATTTTAAATTGATCCTAGTGCTAAATTTGGATGTTTGTGATGCTGTTTTTCCTGTAGACCAGAAAATAAACATTTTTCTCACAGCAGCTCAACCAGTTGTAATGATTTGGGAGATTATGGACACGATGAGGCTGCATTACGATTATATTTATATAATTAAAATATTTGGTATTTTTAAACCCAACCGAGAGACTAAAGCTACATATTTTGGCATTTTAGTTAAAAAAATTTGACTAATTGTTGCAGGTGCAGCTCTAATTTTCATTCTCATTGATTGATGGATTGCAGTGAACCAGCAGCTCCCTCTCAGCTACTTGGCTCGTCTGCCGTGGATGAGTCTCCACAGATATGTCTTGTGATGTCTTTTCACTGTTGTCTGGCTTTGTCGGTTGCTGCAACAGTCAAACAAATGCGCAGCTTACTGTATATAAATCACTTGTAGTAGAACCTGGATGCATGTTTTGTTTTTGCTTAGCTTACTACAGTATAGTCTGACAGCTGCTTTGTTGATGAAAAATGCTGGTGGTAAAACTGGTGGAAAATTTGGTTTCTTGCACCCGTGGAGCTGGGAACACAAATAACAGAATGGGAATTCCTCCTCAGTACTCATGGGAACCTGTAAAATAAGTTGTCCCTGTGTTTTTTTTTTTTCTGAGGGAGACTGCTGACAGAAAAACACACAGAAAATTCATGAACCCACACGTGAGTCCCACTTGTCCTTTGGATTTCCTCTGTTGGCTGAAACTACATTAGTGTACATCTGCAGAGGTAGTAGTACTGCATGTCCTACAGTAACACGCAAATATTCGACTTGTGTTGATATCAGGAGAACTTCTTGAGAAATAGTCAATTTCAAGTACACAATACTCAATACTAGGATTCACTTCAGGGACTGAAAGTCTCGTTCTTATATCAGTCAGTGTTTGAATCAGTGTGTTTTCTGTAGATGCCTGTGGTCTGTAGTACCAGTAGGAATACAGTGTGTAGGACTTGGGTTTACAGCCAGGCTGCTGTTAACAGATGTAGTTGTACACCTGGATTTGAATGGTAGTTTATGGCTGCAGTTAGTGAAAACTGCTATAATCACAGTACTTAGCTTGTAATCAAACTTGTGCAGCAGCGACCTGTCACTGGCAAATGAGGAAAGCAGATGTTTATCTTTTGTAGGCCAACCGTGCAAGAGGTTGCAAAAAAGCTTTTAGAAAAAATATTTGCAGCAGTATGTTGTTGTTAGCATCTAAGCAAATAACATAGATATGTTGTGAATGTGTTATGCATAATTGTGGAAAGTGTTGTAGGCCGAGCTTTATTCTGGGTCTGCATTGAAATAGCTCAGCACAAATAATGTTACAAGTAATTCCTGCAAATTCAACATAAAATGCAGCTTTTAAATCTTTTGGATCCGTGGTATGTCTGAAGGAAGATAACAAAGCATAAACTGAAAAGACCACACTGCCTACAGTGAAAGATACTGGTGGCTCTGTGATGCTCTGGGGCTGCTTCGCTTTATCTGGTGGTGGAAATCTGCAGCATGTGCTTGGCAAGATAGATTCATTCAAGTATTAGGACATCCTAGGATAAAAAAGGTCGTGCCTTCTGTGAGGAAGCTGAAGCTTAGGTGTGATTGGGCTTTTCAACAGGGCAGTTTTCCCAAGAACCTTAAGGTCCACTAAGGCATAGCTGCAGACGAACTCATGGAGTTGCTGTCACAGTCACCAGACTTGAACCTCATAGAAATTCTGTGGTAGGATTTGAAAAAGGTGGTCGCAGCACACAGGATTTGAATCTCCATGTCGTTTTCCTGCACCTTTTTAAGTCACCCACTTTATATTCTCACAGATTCAGGTCACAGAGTCAGTATGTGAAGCAGCAGTTGACCTACTCACAGTCTATATAAAATAGCTGACATATGACGTCAGCATTTTACAGACTATGTGTAATGTAACTTTAACCAGACTCAAACCTGGAACACTCGGCTCATTTCCCAGAAATGTGGTTGTTTGAAAGCTTGTGGTTGAAGAATGCTGATAAAATTAATGAGGTGCATTCATTTAAAATAAAGTTGTCTGCAGGAAGTTACCATGTCTGATCTTTTAGGTGAATAATGTGAGTGTTGTGTTGTGAGAGACAGCCCACTTTGGACCATATTGAAATATTTAACTACTGGGTAGATTTCCATGAATATACACAATCCTCATTTGATAAATTCTGCTGTCTTTTGTGGTTTTTACTTACTGAGAAATATGCCATCATTCACTAGATGGAGTAGCAGTACATATTGAACAGTCTTTAGTGCTTAGATTAGTAATTGGCAATTATTATATTGTATTAACCAATTAATTGTTTATATTCACCCATCTAAAAGCAGCAGATCCTAATATTTGAAAAGCTGGAACTCCAAGCTGAAGCTCCCATCACTGTAGCGCCTATACATGCAGTATGTACATTGCTGAGAGTGGCTGTAGACGAGCCGAATTGTCTTAAACTACAGAACTAGTGAAAAACATTGATGATCTTTTGAAAATTAATTCATTACTGTTGACTGTTATGTGTCTTTTATAATTTAATCTAAACATTTACTGGTGCTGTCATCAATGACGTATGCTGACCTTGTCTCACTGAGATGAAGACACATTTTAGTAATGGTAATCCTCATGGCATGCTCGCTCTCCTGCGTTTGTTGGCAGTTAGACAAAGGGGATTAGAGAGAACACCTGCAGTTCCTCTGTTTATTTAGTCTTCATACTTCAGAAAGTCATAATCTAAGACATGGACGTTAAAGCACAGGACACTGTGTAGTTGCCAGGAACCAGTCAACTGTAAACAGCCTGAAAAGGGCTCATCATTTTATTTTTGTATAGAACACTAAACATTTTAGATCCATTAGAAGTCGATAAATATATTTATTGAGCTCCAAAATATTTTCCTAGACCTGTAGTAGTGCAGCAACCAGTCTGCTTTTACCTAATATAAATTTGATATTCACTCACTGTAGAACTATTATTATTATTTTACTACAACATTTTGGAATATACACCAGTTCTCACACATATAAATTAACAAGCAAGTCATATGGTGATATCTGAGGAGTTTGGGCTGTAAACTGTTCCACATGTAGGAACACAGTGATCACATGGATTTTACAGGAGCCACAGTTTCCATTTCCGTGTTCTAGATGCTGGTTTACTACTTGAGCTTCAGCCAGATGAGTTGTAGGCTAGAGTTTAGTAGACAGTAAGAAGGTTGTTCTCTTTGCGTCTTAGTCTGAGATAAAAAAGAAATTGTATGGTTGCAGCTTCTACATTGTGAAGATCTGTTGCTTTTCCCTGCTTGTAGGATCGTGTTGTAACCCCTGGCACTGCTGTGGCTTCAGGTGTCCTCAGGTTTATTGCTTTCTCTGTCTTGTTGTGAATTTACTGTTGCATCTGAGTGAGACAGACTGAAAGTCTTTAGTCAGTTGTACAAAATGGTTTGAAGATAATACCTCGGACTCTTTGAAACCTACAGACATTTCCTGTGATTTGACTGACTAAATATTTATATTTTAATGATGTCTATTGACGATAACTGCTCTCAGTCAGATAGATAAAACACTTTAATTGGTTGTTACAACATAGTCAGTATGTCGTATTCATTTTAATACAACACATGTTCTTCATGAAGATGCCAGAAGCCATGAGTGTAGTTTTACAGCTCAATAAGTGAAAGCATCCTCATGGTAATCATTGCAGTGTGGTTCTCCTCTGTGCTAACTGTAAACCTATAACTCTAAGACGAGGCCTAATAAGAACTCAACCATCTGGTGACATTTTCTGGTCTGGTACCAAAGGTAGGTGGTAACTCGTTAATCACAAAGACCTCACGTCAGCTCTGCCACCTTTTTCCAAGTTTCCCTTCCAGTACCCACTGCTGTGCAACCACAGTCTTTCTCACTATCACCCACTTAAGAACTGCTCATAAAGCCACTACTATTTATTGCCTTTCTAGTTATTTTAGTAATGAGATATTTTCACAGTACTGCACATTTCAGTGTGCTTACACAAGCTGTTGAACATCAGATGATTTTTATCCTCAGGAATGTTTACACTCTGCATTTCTGATTTTCTAATGGCTTCAGCAAAGAAGTAAATGCTGTTTATACTGAGGAGTTTACAAAGTTAAAAGTGCTACTGTCCATCTCTAAGTGGCCTCTACATAAGAAACACAACCTTGCTTCCACAGAAGACCAAGGACACTCTCGTTGGAGTTTATCTATTCCTAACGCAGCATTGCATCATGGCCCACTTTGGCTATGGGTTGACTAAACTCTTTAGTAATGAAATTAGGTCACTCCCTGGGGTCTTGTCAATACATAATTAAAAAGACAGGATACAGACACACTTCACTGTGCTTCCACAGAATTAACTACTGCAGTAGATTTGCTGTAGTATATGGTACTTGTCATATGTTGATAGCATTAGGCTTATATTTGGGTGATTTCTCTAACAATTGTAACTCTAAACTGTGGCAAATGACGTAACCATTCATTTTCTCCACAAACTCCCAGACATTCAGTTAATCAAATGACTATACCTCACCAAACCTAGAGGATAAAGGCTGCTGGTGTTTCACAGACAGTCTGATGTCAGTGGCTCCATTGTTGAGAATGTTGAGTTTACATGACTAGTGGGTAACTCATCTGCATCTGATTCATCCTCCACATGAGCAGGAATGAGCTCATTCACTGCTTACACTGTCTCTCTGTGAAATATATCTCATAAAATGTATTAAACCTCTTTGTCAATCATGCTGTAGGGGTTAGGGGATGAATGATGATGATGATGATGATGATGAATACTATACACTATGATATTAGGATGAGTCTGGATATTTTCCCAGAATAATTACAATTAAAACAAAAAAATGTTTACAAAGTCAGAACAAGAAAGAGTTTTGGAAAAATAAAGCACACATCTGTCTTATTCATTATTCAAAGCAAAGCTGTGAAAATAAAGTTTTGTGGCAGTACACACGGAATGTATGTTATTTAATATTTTTATTTCAGTCCATTCATCTAGCTTGACACTACAGTATGTTCACTGTAGCCTGAGAGTAATTCATGCAATCACATAGTGCAGGGTCAGTGTTTACTGTGTCTTTATGGTATCATATTATTGGACACTGATTACACCACCTGATACCAGGTGGTGTAATCAGTAGTATAATAATATGTATGGGTTCCATTATCAGTCTAATGCCAAGTTGGAGAGGATACCTGGATTTATTCAGATCCAAGATTTAGTTAAGTTTATTTTTGACTTCTCCTGTCTCTAAGACTTCTACACTCTACGACTTGTACGACCACACAACAACTAACAACCCAGAAGGTTACAATCACAGATGACCAACTCCAAAGTCAACATAACAACTGTAATATGTAATATTTGCTAAAGGGAACGATGATAAAGTGAGAATAAGTAAAATGAACACTTGAGATGTGTTAAAGTGAAATAAAATAGTGCGGTTTTACTCGTACTGGTGTTTGAATTCACTTATCAGGTATGTTGTTATTTTCAAAACGGTTCCACCAATATAAATGAGGGTCAGCTTCCAGGACCGGGGTGTTTTATTGGTGTTCTTGGAACAACAACATCTTGGGATCTTCCAGGGCAACCTGGGGCCGTGTTCATTTTGGCGAGACTCCTGTGGAGAAGAATGTTTATAGTTTGAACTTTTATATCCATTACACAATTAATGAGGTTTCCTGTCACAGGACATCCAGTCAGATGGAGATAGTGGCCTGATAAATGCCCACAGAGACCAGAAAACCAATAGGCAGACAGTACACAATGACGTAATAACATATAAGGCAGGTAACTTTAAACCAACTGGTCTTGATTCCAAGACTAATGTTGAGTTAGCTGCAATAAGTAAGCATTTTTTTCAGTCTTCTTTCTCAATGATAATAAGGAACTTTTACTAAGCAGTGCTATAAAAATGTTATCTCTATCCCCAATTATAATTTACTTTGAAAGTTATAAGCCATTATAAATACGACGTGGGTTTCCAGGTTGTGAAGACTTTCTTTGGCTAGTGTTTAATTTATCCAAGGACAGTTCCATTGTCTGTTTAACTCTTTAATTAATTAGAAAATTGACATTTTGTGGATTCTCTGGAGCAAAAGTCATCTGTTGACGCCTTTTAGAGGGAGTAGAATTACAGATTTAAGAACGTAAATGTAACGTATAGTTGATGAGTATTTAAAACTGCATTATTGCAGAAATTATTATTATTTTAAATTTAGCTTTCACAACCTGGCACTCTTACATATTTATATAAAGTGCATTTGCCATTAATGAACCCAATAGTTAGGACCTATAAATCTTTTTAGAAAGTCTTACCATCCTTTACTAATTTAAAATACAGTGTCCTTCAGGCCTGTCTCATTCTTTACCTAAACTGTTGTATCTTGCCATCTTGTAATGATCATCTCATGTCACATCTCCCTGATTCATTAGCTTGTTGTGAGGTAGATGTTGGCCTTGTTTTTCCATTTTTAAAGTAATGCTGACACTTACTGTCTTCATAACAAAAAGTCTGGTGTTGGATTTAAAGTTATAAATTACAGTAGTTTGTTTCAGTGCCAAACTACTGTACACATCTGCAATACAATACCAATAAATCCTCCTTGTGGGATAAGAAAACTTCAAGAATAAACTTTTCTACAGCTGGTATCCAGCCATGCATGACTTATTTGAAGTGTACAGGGAGCTCTGCATTGTTCTCAACATAGTTAATTTCATCAAAAGAACATGGTTATTGTTAGACTAAATGTTTACTGATTAGCCAGAAATTCAGTCAGTGCTCTTGTCAACCATTTAAAAACATTTGTATTGATGCTCTGTTGCACATTTCCATGGAAACCAAATATTTAAAGTGGTCCAGGAAAAGAAAACCTCAGCTTTTAGGCTTTTAGCTTTTAAATCCACAAAAGCATTTCCAGTGTGTAAGAACACACTGCTGCTTTAGCTTCTTTTATTTTCACAAAATGTAAACGTATGTGGCTCATTATTAGGTCAGATTTTTGACCAGAGTACAATTAAACAATAACAAAGTACAATAAATAATATTTTGCATATTTTGTGCACAAGGGTGTAAAGGGGAAAAAAGGTATTCTTGCAGCACCATTTCTTTATTTAACAATCCAAAAGAGACCATTGTGCACAATGAGTACTTTTATTTTGGATACTAAATAAATACCTTTTGCTGATAATTCTTCTGTATTGTACAGTATTTTGCTCTCAACTAGAATCTTGAATGCAGTACTTTTACTTGTAACTTGGTAGTTTTAAATCACATTATTGCTACTTGCAGTCTTCAGATAATAATAAAAAAAGCAATGGTGGAAACAGAGAAACCAACCAATTCTGACATTTTAAAAAGCTGGAACCAGCACATGTACTTTATCACCAAGATTTGATGATGATACATTTTTCTAATAAATGTATGACAGCATATTTCTTGTCCAGCAACAGATTGATCATATTAACAGTAATGTCCTGCTCATATTTATTAGAAAGTGATTTTGGCTGTTACAATAAAATGTGATAGCTCACTGAGCTTTTGGACCATGTCATACAGTGATACAGATCACTAGGAATTGGAGTGGGTTTTAGACCGTGAATCGAATGACTAATGCATGGAAATAAGGTTGACAGTTGGCCAAGTTTTCTTTTAGGAATAGGAATTAAACTGATGAGACACTGAGGTAACATTTAAGAGAGCGGAAACGTCAGAGTTACTCATCACCTCCCTGTCTTTAGATAAGCCCTGAGGTGGAATAACATTCAACATTTATAGTGAAAGAAGGAAAATGCTATTTTGATCCTGGAAATTACATAAGTGTTTGTACTGGCATACAAGCATAGAGGATTTCCCAAGGTTTTTTTATTGGTTGGGAACATAAATCATTGGCCCAAACGATTAGTTTCCCTAGGATTCCTTCAGGGAAGCCTCCTGAGGAAACACATCAAAGACAACAGCATAGTCTCTGTGGTAGCTTTACCTCTGACCTGCTGCAGACTTGAAAACAAAATATTTACGACAGTGTTAACACACCTTACACGCATATATTTCAGAGCTGTTTCTTCAGACAGTTAGGTGGTTTAAGGTTACGTTGGAGTTAACATAAAAGGTCAACTTGTTTTTCTTAATTTTTTTTTCTGCTATAAATCTTTATTTTACCTGAAACCCTCTTATTTCTTCACCTTCAACTTGAGTGCTCATGACACCTTTGTGGCCTGCAGTTTCTGAGGTTCACAGTTAAATATATTTTTATGGTCTAAATTCATTTCAAAGAATGCATGGAGTGTCATTTCACATATTTCAAGAAAACGCAAGAGTGTGATTGTGTAACACTATGCTATACAATTATCATTTTAAACATAATATCTAATTTTCTCAATCCTTGAAAGACAAAATTGTAATTGAATATAAAATATGATTAATTGGAAGGCCTATTTCTGGAAAAAAAAAGGTTATGGCACATGTATATTTGCATTAGTTAATTTACTAACATTCATTTGTGAAGTCAGTTTAATGTCAAATGTGCAAAATCAGTGAAGGCTAGCCTTGCAGTACGTTGGTCTTAAGCTCTGACATGCAAAAATAATAATAATCGTTTAAAGTAAATGCAAAGAATACATAGATTATAGAGGATATTTGATATAAGTGGAGATGTTTGGTGGTAAAACTTCAGCCAAGAGTAAGACGAGCATGCCAGCTCTAATCTCTCTCTGTCTGGAATCACTGACCTCTTTTGTTCAGTTGATGGCTTATTACCAGTATTGATTTTGGCTCCTTTATTTTACAGACTTCCTGCAGGGAGGCAAATGACCTATGCACATATCAGCTATTGTTGGTCTTTGAGAACGCCACCAAACATTACCAATTAGATTTTGTCAGGATAAATTTGTAGTTCACTTTTAATTGTTTATTTTTCAAAACATCAGACGACTGAATTTGTGCTCCTTTTGTGATACCGGATCATATTTGAAGCTCTTGGACTTAACTCTGTCTATATATTGGAGTTTTTGCCGTCGCCTTCTTTGACATCTAGTTCATTCTGAGCTAAAGAGGTTGGAACATCCTTTTCTGTAAGTACTAAGACATGATTTGTATATTTGTTGTTATGTTTGGTCTTACACAGCAGACTTGTAATTGTTCTGAGAATACATTTGTTCACTGCTTTGTGTAAATAGCAGCAACTTATGGAGAAAAGTGTACTACATATAATTACAAATTGTTGAGAGCGTAGATGTTTCTGCTTTAAAGCTGTTTTTATTATTTTATTGGTGTTGGGGTGGTGGGACACTGCACCGAAGCAGCCTTCTAAAGTAATCTCTTCAAGGCAGATTGTAAAGAATTTAAATGTTAGTGCAAGCACAGTATATACTTTACTATTCAAGTAAATGACCATGATGGTGACCATGTTTAAAAAGTTAAGCACTGTAATGAAAAGCCATGGACTACCATTAGCAAATGTCCGCTACAAATATAAAAAAAAAATGTTGTTTATAGAATATGATTGTTAAGAAAAACTGTTTTTAGCTACTAGCATTATAATACATCAGGGAAAATACTACCACAGCTGTAATGTAACGTTTTCTGTTGTTTAGGAGTTGTTGACAGCAGCTGGCTGATTTGTCAACACATCTGTTTAAGACAGACGACAGCCCCTTGCTTCACTGAGCTTTCACTCCATCACTCTCACTGTTTGAGATGTTTGTGTTTTCCTCACCATGGTTTTAGAGACCGGAGTCACATTATCCTGGAGATGGATGGCAGTTTGACATAAACAGAAACGGGTGCCAAAAACAAAAAGTGAGAGATTTTAGGGGTCAAATTTCAGTATCCTCAGGGGACCAGCACCAGAAATATTTTATGAGCAGACAGCAGACGCCAGTGACAGAATGACAAGTTGTAAAGTTGTAAAAAAAACAAAAACATTAAATGCAGTGATAGAAACCATATTCTAGTAGTATACATGTTTCTTACTAAAAAGTATTTATTTAATAGTGAGTTACAGTCATCTTATTTTCCCAATTAGTAGAAAAAGTCTGTAAATGGTGAAAATAGCTCTTACATTCTTCAGAGGTCTGCGTGATTTTGTGCAACCTACAGTCCAAACCCCAAGATAATTCATCATTTTAGTATCAGTTCATAATTTTTGTGTTTAGAGGCCAAAAATGATAAATTGATTTAAAAAGCTGTTGCAATTATTATTCTGCCTGATGATTAATTAATTAACTGTTTCAACTCTTACGATTAAATAATATTGTGGATTGATTATATTGTAGGTCTCCAGCTAAGGATTTTTTTTTTGCGTTTATTTGGTGACTGCTTTTCACCTATAACGTTATATTGTCTAACATTGGCACCAAAAATTAGGGTCTTGTGTTGCACTTTTCCATGCTGGTTGGAGCAGTATTTCTTCCTCTGAGACTCTGAGGGGTGATGTAATAAACAGTAGTAGTAGTAATAGTAGTACCTTTCAGAATGGCACTGTTTTTTACAGGTAGCTGTATCTCCATGCTAATATTTTGGCAATTATATAGCCTATCAGTCTTTGTCTGCTCTCAATACAGGGTAATTTGTTATTGTGAGCTTGCAGTGACTGGCCCACAAAGGTCACAGTAGTGAACAGGAATCGTCGCACACCACATACATAAGAAATGCAAAGTGTGTCCGAAAAAACACTTTAAATTAGGATTTTTTGTTTTTGAACTGTCAGATTAATAACATTTCTTTTGATCGTATAATGCTTAATTCTCTGTTCAGCATAGTTTATTTGAGGACACAAATAAAAGACTAACAACTGATAAGTCTGCTTTTTGCTTGGAGTAAGTATATTAACTTGACAGAATCTCCTGAAAGTTTAGACTCACTGCAGGATGACTGTGTGGTGCATCATGCTGAGATCGTCTACGGAAATGTCCTACCTCCCACAGTCAGCCACATCTGAAGACAACAGTGCAGTTGTCATGATAACAGCAGATTGTTTTGGTCGGTTTGGGCGGTGGAGACCAGGACTTTTGAAGAGGGGGACTTTTTTTATGAGTGGCTCTTCTCCATTATGTCATGAGAAATGTCTCCTTCAGAAGAAAAATGAACTGCTGTACAGTAGGTTCAGAAATTATTCAGCCCGTTCACTTTTGTACACTTTATTTTGGCTGTACGTTCAATTTCAAATGGATGAAACTGCCCATTTATCTACACTCAGCAGCACATAAAGGCAGCAAAACATGTTTTCACAAAAGTATTCAGACCATTTGCTTTGGCGCTGCAAATAGGATCAGGTGCATCCTCCATGGAATCTATTTAAAAAAACATCTTTTTTAAGACATTGGAGTAGATTTCCAAGTTTTGCTTATATTCCATAGTAATTAATCCTATTAATGGGTACTTGGCACAGTGATGTTTAACTTAACATAGACATGTTTATCCAGTAGTTTGAGCTTAGCTAAAGTATTCAGTAGCCAGACAAGTATGACATCACCGCTCTGTTCCCAGCAGGGTGCAGTACTTGTTGTGTTTAGATCACAGAGCAGCTGCTTCTTGATAAACTCTTGGACCTCAGTGTTTGAGCTGACTTGTCATTATTCTGCTGAAACTAGAGCTGCCTTCATCTTAACTCATATTTCTCACTTGTGGTGATGATAATCTCCTCTTCAAAACAGAAATGTGAACAGTTTGACAGTTTGAAACAATAACATTGAAGTGTTGTCTGTAGAGTTGCTTAGAATTGCTTATAATGTTGATGAACTCTAGGCTGGAAGCTTTTTGGAAGGTTTATGCTCCCATTGACTTCATCAAATGTACCACAAGTGATGGTGACTGAGCAGTAAATTAGAGGTAGACTTTGGTGAAAGTGGCACACATTAGTAGACTGTGCTTTTCTGGACAGTTGCATAAGGTTTGCAGGGTAATACCTTCTGCTGATCGGCAGATAGTTTTCTTTTTCTCTCTTTTCTTCAACACTGTTGTAACTTGCATGACCTCATGTGGTAAATATTTGGTTTTACTTGGTGTGTATTTGTTAATGTTTCTTAGAGCATCTTATACAAATTGTATACTGTATATGCTCTACTACAACTGTGATAAATTGTGCTTGTTGGGATTTTTCTGTCTTAGTAACTTTCTTGAGGTGATGTGTTAAAGGGCTTAACATTATCAGCTTTTCCACCATTTAGTTTACTTCTCCACATGATGGTGTTTTAAACAAATCTCTGCTTCAGTTTCTACCGGAATAAAAATTATCACGATTGTCGCTCGTACTGCTTTCTCAACACTTCCCTGTAGGGTTGCTGTTCTCTTTTTGAATTGGTCAAGCTCCTTAAGTGGCACACAGCTATAACAGGTCTCATTCCATCTGTCGCTGGCCCAGTCTGTTAAATCAGTATATGAATTATAGGGTTGCATTTTTTCCACTTAGCCTAACGTCAACCAGCTTTGTTAACACCTTCTTTCCTAGTTTTTAAAAACATCCAGGAATATTGCTACAATAGATGATTGATTGCTAATATAACGTCTTTAATTGAACCTCCTTTTATCAGACATAAAAGGATCTTGAAAAGTTAACGATCAGTTGCAGACATCTTTGTCCTTTCTTTCAACTGTAGGGACAATGGTGTGCTGGTGTGCCTCAGTTGTTGCCTGACAGCTAGTTTGAAATATACTGTATCTACAGGATGTATTTATTTCAGACTGGTTGCACACTCTACGCAGCAGAGCCGGTGTTAACAGTTATTAATGACCAGCCAGCTCATCTGCACATCCATCAGCAACAGGCTGCTAGAGAGGAAATTGTTTGCCCCTTTCTGTTTCCCCTTCGTTGTGGTGTAATTTTATATTATAGAAACTAGCCTCAAATAAGGAGTTACAGTTCACCAGTTTCCCCTTTCTTTGAATGCTTACTTCAGATTTTATTTCACTGTTTGTCACGTGTTTGAATAACGAACAAGCTCAAAGTGAAAGACATCACAGGAGTGAGAACAATCACGTCATGCTCCCCCACATTTTCCATAGATTGCTGTCCAAGTGGAGACCGCAGTGTTCCTGCAGCTGTGTGCTTAAAAGCGCTGAGTAGCTGCTAACCAAGGCCAGACTGAGCAGCCTCTGTGAAGAGCAGCCATCTCCCACAGTGGGGAAATGTCAGCTGGATGGAATGAGGTAGGCCTGGAAATTGGGGAAGGCCCTGGCGGAAGCTCAGTCAGCAGAGACTACCAATGTTAGAACTTATCCGAGACAGATCTCAGCTGTCTGTCATTACTTTAGACTTGTGCATAAAACAGCATGTTTTTAATCACAATATTTAGCATATGTGCATGGATATAATGTACTGGTGAAAGATTTCTGTAAATTTTAGGCTTTGAAAGATACAAAACATACAGTAGTTTAATTCATTTTACAGCCTGCTTGCAGAAACAGGATTTTGAGGCTGATTTCTAGTTTAAAAACAAAGCTCTTGAGTGTTCCCAGGAGCAAAGAGGTCCTCTGCAGAGATGGGAGAACTTCTCATCACTTTACTTTTCTTTCTTTCTCTTTTTTTCAAGATAGTGAAGCATCAAAAATGATTTTACATTTTTATTCTTTATTTGAATGTAAAATGTTTGCTTTAAGTGTTTCCGTATTATGTATATTATGTCATTTTTATGATGCCAGTAGATTTGCTGGTGCAAATGATTAATATTAAACATTTTAAATGGAATTTATACAAGACAGATTTGAGCAATCCATAAGTTCTGTTCTCTATTGTCATTGTTTTTTCACCCTCAGACTGTTACTGAAAACGTCAAACCCCCCTTGTGCCAAAGACATATTTCAAGACTTTGCAGGCTTGCAGTCGGCATGGTTGTCTTCAACACCAGAGAGAGGATTACAGTCTAATGCCATGATGTAAACAACAATAGAGCTCTTGGCATAAGTGTTCAACATGATATCTGAGTTGACACATTCACTGCTTTGTTCTCGTACATTTTTGTCCTTTGGGACTTTGTTGAAATATTTTGCGACCATGTGTATTGCTTGTTCTCACAGCCTATGAAGATGTGCTGAGGGGAAAATGCAGCTGGAAAACAGTGTTATTGTGACACTAGAACTGAGCACATACAATACATCAAAGAAAGGGTTTAAAATTCTGTACTGTGTCACCACTTGCAGTACAAAGATTATCCCTAATTAAGTAAAAACAGTAGCAATTCAGGAAAAGGTAAAAGGCTTTTTATACATTTCTGAATAAGGCATATTTCTACTTGCAGGAAACTGATTAATAACCTCTGAACATTTTGCAACAATGAGATCACTGGTGCATGAAAGAGTCACAAAAGACACTCCAAATGTACTGAATGTCTGCTTTGTACTTCTTTGTCCATTTTAATTGATGATGGCTGTCTGTCCCAGCCCTTTAAGAGAACAAATTAACTGATCAAAAGGTGAGAAAACAAGTTCTAAAATACATTTTAGACTAAATTGGGTTCTTTCACTTACAACGCAACTTATTCTCTTCCAGGGGTCGCTGTTCAAATAATAAGTTGTCAGTTATCTGATTAATTTTGTGACATACTTTATGAATGAAGATATTATGTGGGTCGGTGGTGTGTGTAGTTAGCGTACATTGAGTCTGATCAGTTATCGGATGGATTGCCATGAAATGTACCAATCCTACTGGCTTTGTTGACCCATGGGGGCATCAAGGGGCATTAATATGCGGAGAATTCACTGGGAGAGAGGTGGCATATCTCCAACAGGCTGACAGCGGGTTTGTTGGGGAGAGAGCTCCCAGTCCATTGTCTTGTTTGCAGCGGTTTTGGTCTTGATTTCTAAACTATTACACAGCTAGACTCTTGGTTTTCCAATGAAACACAAACACTTACACAAACTTTACTAATTTCTAAAAATTGGCATTAGTCTAGCTAACTTCATAGAGGTTAGCAAGGTTCAGTCAAGCGCCATTAGACACAGATATTTGCTGGACCTGCAGCCTTAATAAAAATTATGAGTATACTTCATGAAAGATGAAGACAGCCCTGTAATTATTCTCATCACAACCGTTTTAACTGCAGTGATGAGTGACTGATGATTGTTAAAGATATTGGCCAAACACAGCTGTTAACAAGAGTCACATTCAGTATAGCTCATTCACTGGTGTCCTCATAATCCGTACACTAATGCCTGACGAACAGATCCTCTAATCTGTAAAGTGCACAAGCTCATTAGAGCTACCACACGGAGACAACAAAGGGAAGGGGGCTCTATGCAGAGTTTTCAGTCAATAGTTTTTGAAGGTTGAAGCTGCTCTCAGTAGTCACTGCAATCAGAAGCTCTCAGCAGATGTGCTGGCAAGCCTCTGGAGCGACCTGAGAGGGAGTTATGTGGCCTTCAGAGCCATATTAGTTCATGTTTGTGTGAGCTATGACAACTGTAGCCTGCTTATTGTCTGCACATGGCTTGCAGCTGAGCAGAGTTAGACTGATGAATATAATGCCACATATGAGGATGCATTGCTTTTTTCTTTGTCAATATTGTCTATGTCAGTATCCATATATGCCAATATTTTCTAACTTGGAAATTGCAAATTTTCCTTGCAGTTAAATCATGCACTTGCACAGTAGCAGCCTGTCAATATTTAATCTTGCATAACTGTCTATTAGCGATCATTTCAGTCTGCATTTGACCAGCTGTGATCATGAAACAAGTTGTTGGCAGACATAGTTTGTGTCATGTTTTTAAGAGAGTTATAGTGGTCATTCAAATTTATGAGGTCATCTAACAAGTATCGTCTTGATGTTGCTGTGTTTAGAAGTTACTGACAATTTGTTGATAATAAATCTGCTGACCTCCACTGGAAAAACCTCACAGTGTAAAAGTCTAGAGAAACAGATATGAACAACACAATCTTGGCCAATGAATACGTCTTATTATGTTATGATAACTTTATCCAGGGATTAGTCCTGCCTTGAAATTAGCAACAAGTGGAATGACATAGTTTATACGTAGGACAAGACCATTTTAATGCCAGCATAAAAAGGGGTAACGACGAACTGTTTTTTCTTTAATTATAAATAAAAAATTGAAAACATGATTTTATTTGTTGTTGGTGCCCAACATTGACCTACAATACTTGACTGTGTCCAAAAATCACGCAATGGGGACTATACCTACAAAAATCTGAATTAAATCTGTACAAGTCCTGAGAGGATATATATTTCCAGTCACTGTGTCTTCAAGACACAGAGAAGGAGAATGTGGTGTTCCCACCATAAAGTTGGCGTATTATTCGTAATTCAAATTAAATTAACCAACATGGCTGCATTGCTGCAGCTGAACTGTAATTTGTTTTTCAACAAGACACAGCCTGACAACACACCCGCAAGCCTACCTAAACCCATTTTACTTGAGGTTGGCTGAGTTTGGCTATAGACTGAAGCCAAGAAGCTGATATTGCTTTAGTTGCAGCCATTTTTAGCACGACTACGAGCACCAGAGCAACACTTGTTTGTGTGTGTCTTGAAGTTTCTTTATCCACTGTCACAGAATAGGTTGAATTACTTTAAAGCAACTACTGTGTTTTACAATTGAAAACATTACAGCACACAGCAGCTTTATTTTTGGTCAGGGTGTTCCCTGTTTTGTCTTCTTCTCCGGTTTGCACTCTTTGAGTAGAGAAGATCAAATGGTACAGTACCTCCTGCTTCAAAGCCATTCACACTAACTCTTAGCAATTTCCTACATAATTAAACATTATGTCAGTAATCATGTATATATTCCAACATAGCCCTTGTCCTGTACAGCAGTCCTTTTGTTAGTCGTTTTAAATTAAAACTCCCCACCCAGTTTATGGCAGTTCTTACTACATATGTTGTACTATATGTTGTTACATACAATATATTTGTATGCAAGTCCACAATATGTTACATATACATTCATTTGTGTAGATAAATGTCTTTATTTACAGACCATGCAGTTAATTTTTGAGCTGTGTTGAGTTCAAACTAACCATGATCCCTTCAGCTCCTTGATTACAGCCCTGTCTAAAGGTCAGACTGGAGACACTTTGCTATTCTTCAGGACAGTTTCAGCCTGTTCAAATTAAAGAACTGCACCAATTAGCATGTCAGCACAACTGTACGGACTGGATGAATCAGACATAATTTTTGGGAAAAGAATGTCATTATATAAACTACAATAAATGTTTAGGCTCAGACATGTAGTCAAAGCAGGTTGTGCACTGAAATCCCACTACTGTAAACATAATAAACAGTTGATATAGATTATTTTGAGTAAAGATTAAGTCATTTTACATTCTTACCTAAGTGACATGTTGCAGAGATCTTTTCGCTTCTATGTCTTCCCTATTGTAATCCCCTTATGTTTTTAGTATGGAAACATGTTAAATCAAAGCACAGAATGAGGAATAGAACTTATTTTTTTACTGTCAAGGAACATTAGCATCTAATATGCCTACTTTAATCTCCATAACAAGAACACCTGTGTTGTTTTTACAGTCAGTGGTTTTAGTCTGTTCTTGGTCTCCTCACAGAGCCATGTGCTCTGCACATTTACTCTTTTAGGTGTTAACAGTGTTCAACAGATGTCAATTTTATACTGTGCCTTTTTTCCATGTCACCACTGTGGCTTTAAGGGTGAACATATGGGGTTGTTCAAAATAAGATGCTGTACTGGATGAATTTGCATGAATGTTTGCACAGATATTCATGCGTCCTCGATAATGAGTCCTACTGAAATTGTTGGTCCCCCAATTTTTTCTTTCTTTCTTTCGCTTTAGTGCCACCTTGTTGTTTTTTTGTAAAATATCTCAACAACGTCTGGATGTGTTGGTGTTTTGGTTCTTACTTTTGTTTTCCTCAGTGGACTTGAAGATATAAATATAATGTGTCTAAATGATGAT
The DNA here is from genome assembly GCF_900324465.2 of Anabas testudineus. Classification (NCBI taxonomy): domain Eukaryota; kingdom Metazoa; phylum Chordata; class Actinopteri; order Anabantiformes; family Anabantidae; genus Anabas; species Anabas testudineus. Next base: position 3,397,423 of record NC_046621.1, read on the forward strand.
ATGCAGTGCCCTTTTAACGTCAGATGTAGTGCTGTGTGTTCTTTCACAATAGTTCAATATAGTTTCATCAGCCCACAAAACATTTTGCCAATACTGCTGTGGAGTGTCAATGTGCTCTTTGGCAAACGTCAAGTGTGCAGCAATGTTCTTTTTAGTAGACAGCGGCTTCCTTTGTGGTGTCCTGCCATAGACACCCTGCTAGTTCAGTGTTTTACCTACTGTAGACTTATGAACACAGATGTTAGCCAGTTCCAATGATGTCTTTGCCAAATCTTTGGCTGTCACATACTTTTTCCACTCACACTGTGAGGTTTTTATGGTTGTTCTCAATTAAGACATGAAAGATCAGATTTCTTTTTGTGTTATTACTTTAGGCACAATATATTCTTTAATACTCTTGACTTAGATGAAGATCAGATCACATTTTATGACAAATTAATGCAGAAACACATGAAATTCCGAAGATTCACATACTTTTTCTTGCCACTGTAAGTGAGGAACATGCAGATTATAGGGCAAACTGAGGTTTTATGTCTTGCCCAAAGACACTTTGACTATGTTCAGACTGCAGGTCTTAATGCTCAATTCAGATTTTTTACTGAGATCTGATTATATCAGACGTCAGTATGAACGGGCCATGGCCCTGAAATGACCCACATGTGCAGAAGAACAATAACATGTTGTCATACGCAGTACGTCATGTACACAGAAGTAAACATGGATGCAGCTGACATTGTGATCATGTTTGCATATTGACTGTTAGCTATTGAGCATTTGTCTCAAAGCACCACTGTCCCTAAATACATCCTCACTGAGCAGCTACCATAGCTGCGGATTCTTTTTTCTTGTTTAGAAGCAGGCATGATTTTAAGTTCCCTATAGTTGTTTATAGTTTATAGTTTATAGTTTCAGTAGCAGTGGCAAAAGCGGTGTGTGGTAAAACGTAAAACATGTGGAGTCTTAAATTAAAGGGGGCCGCCATGTGACCCATATACTTCACCTTACAGACATTTTCTCATTCTTTCAGACCAGATCCCCAGGGTCTTCTGAAGCCGAGGAGAAGATTTGATTTGATGAATGCTGGCAGATTTTAAAGTTTATCCTCCCTCCTGTAAAGCACCCTATTCAGCATGTACTTGAGCTCAGACAGATGTATATCTCCTCTTGTGCATTACACAACCTTAAAGTACACTGTTGTGTTTTGTGGCTTTGTTTACTTGTTCCAACCTTTGTGCAGTAAAAGGTGATAAATCTCTGTTTTGCTATTGGATTAGTTCATTAATTCTTCTCTATTTAAATGTTTTTAACAAGACCAATGTCTTTTTTTGTCTGACCTTTGGTTAGAGAAATAATTTGTTTAAAGAATCAAATCTGCCGTGTTAACTGTTTCTAACATGTTAGGCAAAAGGCTGATTTAATGATGATTTTAGTTGAGAACTGTTGAAATAAGCTGGATGTTGCAACCCCATTTTTTAATGTATTGGCAATTGAGACACCTGCAACAGTATTTGACATTAATCTGCTTGTATCTTGTACCAAGAGCCTAATTATGTGTCATTATTTGCCCATTTTAAGCTTCATTTTCCTTCTCTCTCCTCTAAGTGCAGGCCCTGATTAGTAAAGCAGAGCAGCATGGAGGAAATGTCTGTGTGTTGGTTCATTGATCCACAACTTTGGTCCAGACTGACACTACTTGAATGGTTTTCCATGAAATTTGGTATAGACTTCATGGTCCCCAGAGGATGAATCTTAATGACTCTGATTATGCCCTAACTTTTTCTCCGGTGCCACTAGCAATTTAACAGTTGTGGCTTCGAGTGAAATGGCTCAACAGCTGTTGGAAGGATTCTCATTAAATTGTGTAAAGACATTCATGTTCCCCATCAGGATGAATTATAACTATCAAGCATCAAGACAAAACGTCTGCTGTTAAATACTTTTTACCAAATGCCTGAAAACTAATGGTATTACCATCCACTTCTGTAATCTGACACACTAAACAAAGATAATGCACATTGTACACTTCATGCAAGATGTGCTAAATCTTGGGTTGTTAGCAAACCCCCACTTATTAGAGGACTAATAGAATGTTTTTACTGATGACACTCAAAAACAAAGAATCTGTATCATACAACAGTTAATCGTGGGATGACTCTGCCAATCATAATTGTAGTGCAACAAACAAAAAACATGTTTATTTCTTAACCAAACTCATAGACTCACTTAAAGATTTAAGCTGATACGTGCCTTATCCTCATTTACCTATAATAAGATTAAACTGTGTAGAGACGCTGTCCGTATGGTGGCGAGCTGCCTGTTTCCCCAGCTGAGCTTCAAGTCGTCTTGCAGTTTTACATCACAGGTTTGGGATCGACTACAGCGTACATGATGTACTCCCTTGCAACAGCTTGCTTTTATTTTAATTCAAGATAGCTGGATGCTAAAGTTAAATATGTCTGTTTCCTGCTGCCATCTGTTAAATGTATGAATATGTAACCGTGTCTGCACAAGATATAACTGTCTGAGCAACAAAACGTTTCCTTTACGTTTTAGAGATATGGTTTATATCCACTTATAATTTTCGTGTTTATTGATTTTTTTTAAATGATTGGATAAGTACTGGGATCACAAATCATGCCAAACAAAATCATTAATGCAAGAGGTTGAAGGGGGACGATTGGTGTCCACAGCCTGACTTCAGTTTCCACTCATTCCTGTCTTTCCTCTCTAATTTTCCTGCACAACCACAAGCACTGCTCTCTCTGTGATGACTCCCAGTCACACTGGCATCTCATTTGAAGGCAGCAGCCTGGCTCTGCATCCATTAGTTACAGTGGAGAGAGGGAGGACGGGCTGTGGAGGGAGGGAGAAGGACGGCTGTTTAAGGGTTGGAGTTTAAAGCAATGGGGGTCTGACCTAAACACTCCTCACACTTTAAAACACATTACTCCCACTCTCTCCCTCTCTCTCACTCCCTTCGTTTGAATCACTCTCTCTCTGCCAGTAAAGGAACTGAATCCCGGCCGGAGCTGTGAACAGTGAGAGGAAGATAAGGAGCCGGCTGAGGGAGAACTGTCAGAGCTGCCACCTTGGTGAAGAGGCTGCAACACAGAGCAGTGACACAATAGACCAAAGCATCCTTTTCTTGGCTTCTGTGAATGTTTGACAAATCAGAGGAGCTCGTCATCTTACCTGCAGGGGCTTGTGAGAAAAGTAGACTGCACTAGTAAAGGTAAGAAGATATATTTATGTATTTCTCAAATAGACATTTTCTTGGTTTTCATGTGACAGAAGTCAGTTTTCTTGACTTTGTCATTTGTTTGTTGCTCTGCTAAAATTATTTTTAAAATAGTCATGTACAATAGTCGTGCACGCACTGTAGCACCTCATGCAGGCTTTAGACGTGATGACTGGCTGCTGAACATGTGCAAGAGTTATTGACAGCTTTGATGCCTTAGGCCAGGAGCCAACATGCCTCAAGCCAAAAAGGATTCTCACAAATTTTGTCAGGTTGTATATCAGTACTATGAAAATCAAAACTGTCCATCTGTGTGTTAGTGCATGGGGGAAAATGTGTGTTTAAGTATCTCTCTGTCTGATGTTTTGCAGCTTGATGATTCATCATATTGACTCGGTTTTCATTGTTTGTCATTTTTCCATCGTGGAGATTAAATCAGGGGAAAAGTGGGTGATGGTGCAGGAATTGCCAGTGTGGGCAAGAAGGGGAAAAAAAACTTCATCCGTTCAGTGCATTAGTTCTGCTTAATTGAAATCGAAGTCTGGTTTTACAGTGGTTTCAACTTCTTTTATCCTTTTGTGTTGTGGGTTTGAGTCACCAGTTCCACTCCACAGTCAGCAGAAATGAATATTTCAGCTAAAGATAAAATCAGTCAGTTTGGTGTATAATTTTATCCTTGTACTCTCAATTTTACAACTGCTACCTAAAATGCACATTATTTCCCATATGCAGCTACATATTTATGCACGTTTTGTATTATGTGCTCAGTGTCCTGGGATGTGTCTGGACAGCAGAGTGATGGTGTCTCAGTGAGCAAACCTCCGTCAGACGGACAGCTGGTTCAGTAGCTGGAGTTTCCCCAGGGCTTGTCCTACACTCTTTCCTTCTGTGTGACCTCTACACAAAGAGCATCACACGCCTCTGCTTTTTATGTAAATTGTGTTGGATTTTTTCAGTTGAGAAACAGAGGTGTAGTTGTGTGTCCTGAAAGTGATGACACCGAGGTTAGTGAGGGCATTTGTCCAGTCTTTCGTTCTCTCAAGCTATCATTTCTGCAATACAGAATACCCATCAAAATATATGAACTAATATGACTGCAGATTCTGTCTGTGTATTAAAATGTAATTCTATATATCTGTATTGATTCAGGGGCTTCATCAAGTAGCTCATTTTATTCATCATTAAGCACTGGAGTAATATTTTCTAATATCCTGCACAGCAGTAGATTGCATAAGATAATTGAGAACATAAAAGATGGGGTGCGGATAATGACATTTTTTTTTTTACAAATGTGTGTGAGGATTATTTTCTCAGCTCAAAATGCCCACAGTTAACTAGTCATTTAAACCCAGTGAAAATCATTAGTTAGGAATCAAAACAATGAATTGATCATGATTTTGCACCTTGAGATTCAGTAAAGTTCAGGTTTCCGATTCTTAAGGGTCATCTACCATTCAGATGTGAGAAATGTTGTTAATGAGGTGTTGCAATTTCTGTTATTGTTTCATCGGCTGTAGTAACTATTCCAATTACTCACGTTTTTGAGATGATTTCCAGCTGTTCCCATGTTAAGAGAATCAGTCCTCGAACTGTCGTTTATGGAAAACAAAAATTCCAAAATGTCACAGTTGAACAAACAAACAGATAGACTGGATAAATGTTCACGCCTGACATGCTGCTGTAAGCCACAAATGTTTTTCCATAAGAAGTGAGCCCAGACATGCAGCACTTGTATTGTTCTAGTGGATGGTTTAAATCAGCTTAAAGTCAACACTCTTTGTGCAGTCTTTTAGTTCGGAGCAATTGCACCGATAGAGATCATCTGAGAAAACAGTTTAGTAGCACTTTGAGACCTATTAAAGGTAGAAGTAACTGACCCATTGTCTGGATACTGGACAATTACCTTGATGCCTTTTTTTTCTCTGACTAGGCAAAACAGATGTCGCTAGTCTAGGGCCAACATTCCCAGTTTCTCTTTTCCACGCGGCAAAGTTCCCTTCTCGCTGCCAGCATGGGGGAAGAGAACTGAAGCTGCAGCTATTCTGGATTATAGCTTAGTGAATAGGTTATATTTATTTCAGTTTTCTCTCCAAATTGTCTTCCCATGTCCCCATAGTCAAATGATTTGTCCTCAGTCAACCCAAGTTCTTGTGATGTATTATTGTTTTTTAATCATGCTGTCAAATCGTTTGACTTTGAATTGCCAGTGAAGGTACATGAGTGGTTACATGAATTTATATTTGTATGAACACAGTAAAAGCTGTAAAAGCACAACTTCGGTTTCCTCAAAAAAGGATTAAAGATATTTAAAATATTAAATTTAACAACAGATTGTTTTTTATTCCCTATTAGTTTATTAATAATTTTCTCAGGAGAAATTAGACTTTTGCAAGAAAAGGAGACTGAATAACTATACAACTAGAAATTATTACTTATAGATTAGAGATACTGAAATTTGTGATAAATAGCCAATTCTTTGATTGTTATGATTAGGCATTAAATTTAGTTTTGTGAATACTGCAGAAACCCTGATTTAAAAAAGTTGATTCTATTTTAGTTACAAAAAGTCTTCCAGAGGAAGATCAAAAACAGCTTATTGTTCACAACACCAGCCATAACTTTAACCTTTATACTGCTACTCGCCAGATGTGCAAGAAGTCATGAAACTCGAGCTTCGTTTTATGTCTGCGCCTTAACGGTTAAAAGAAGTGGTGTAAAAATGCTGTTAAAGGGCACATGAAGAAAGAAAGGTCAGAGGTCAGATGAAAGGTGAAAGTAAGAAAGGAAGGCAAGGAGGATTGATGTACGCGGCCTTTCTTCATACCTGCACCCAACCTCTGCTGTTTTAAATAGGTTTTATTTAGGGAATTTAGCATGCCTGTCATCCAAATATCTATCACCACAGGACAAAAAAGAATAAGGAGAAACTGAGGGACAACAAACAGTCTTCACGATATCCTGCTCTCATCTAGATAAAACTAGATTTTAATTAATAATTGATTATATTGTATAATAAAGTCTTCCTCGTAATTTGGTATACAATATCATGCCACTCTTAATGGTAACAACAACATCTAGAATGAGATAAGTGTCACTATAAAGTGTAAAGAGATTCTGTTTGATCCTATCGAATGGACAGTAGAGGTGGGAAGATTATTTTGGTTTAGTTACATGTCTGGTGGAGTCTGACTGATGTGAAGCATCTATATTTGGATTTTTGTTTGGATTAATGTCAAACTGGACAGAGTTGAGTAGAGTTTCCTAATCCCAATTACCACTAAGATGTTCACGTAAAAGCTGTTTTACAAGCTGGAAATTATTATTAGTATAATTTTTTCAGTGAACCTTTGTGTGACAAACTTCTGGAGTCTTGCATTGATTTGTCTTTTATTGTACTTGTGTGAGGCAGTATTTCAGTTTTGATTCAGGATGTCCCAAAAGAGATGTTTGTTGCGTCTTGGTGTAACCATGACTGCACAACACTGAAGTTTCCTGAACATCTATTTTTGATAGTTGAGTATCTGCATCGCCCTTGTACATAGTTTCTAGAAGTCTTGAGAGTCATAAGAACCTAAATCCAGGTGCACCATGTGTCTTGTCATACCTATCACTACATTAACAGTTCCCTTCTGGCAGTCTTTTTTCATTGGTTTGCATGTGCAAGCACTGTCAGCAGCTACGAATCAAACAGTCTGGACGAAATTCTCCATCAATCAGCTCCTTTATACTGCAGATGTATGGTTTTGTTTGCAGCCTCCCAGACATAGCAGCAGACATGCACGTGACCCTGAGGACATGCTGCACATCCTCTCTGGTCAACATTTGTTATTTTATTGATCCTGAGACTTTTAACACATCATGCTTTTTAATATTTAGAATTTTAAGATGAGATGTTTTGATTATAGTGAGGACAAATCTGGTTTGTCGGTTGGTTCATGCAGACTCTGTGGGCCTTTTTATTGATTTTCAGTATCTCATGGTCAATCACACCCTCTGGAAACTCAACACTGCAGTAACCTATGGAGACTTTCCCACGCTGAGGAGGAAGGTTGTTATTAGTTCTAGTTTGTCTCCCACAAATTATAGGGTTCCTACTGTCCAGCTGATGAAGTCATGTCAAGTCACGAGAGATTTGTGGGCTTTAAGGAGTGCTGTGTATGGCAACGGATTGACTTTTTTAGGATTCACAGTATTTTACCCAATTGTATGTATGGATACTAAAGGTCTTGAAAATAATGTGCTATAACATTCTAAACAGCTGAGACATTTCAAATATGTCTACGAATACCGTGAAAGTTGATTTGCCAGCACAACTGGGAATTCTTTGACCTTTCCTATACAGCAGTACATGCACAGAAAATGTAAAGAAAAATGTGTTGAATGATTTCTTGCTTTTTGCTCTCTTTTAAAAAAAAAAAAAAAAAAAGAAAAAGATGTATGAAAATTATAGGCTCCTTGTATTTCTGATGTGGCACACATGCTAAAATTCAAACTCGGCCTAAAACTAAAGTAGTTTAGTTAAAAATGATCCAGAGACTTCTGACTCTCTCAATTTGCAGATCTTTCTCACAGCAGATGTCTTCCTCTAAACTCAGCTCAATTTCAGTCAGGTTTTCTATGAATTATAACATACAAAATAGTGTCTTGTCAGAACGTCCTTGAAGAAAGATCTTAGTAACTTTTGGTTTTTAAGCAGCTGGGTAAGAGTTTATTTTCATATGTTGTTTGACTGTCTCCTATCTGACCTGTGGCTGCTTTTTGCTTGCATTTGCTAGTTAATTCCCGTTGATAGCTCATGCCATTATACCTTCCTATCTTCTCAGAAACTTTGCTGTTCTTCTGCTAGTTTCCTCTCACCCACCTTGTTGCTATTCTCACCTGTGCTAGTCTTTAATATGATGGGATGTGAATGGATGAACATTATTGAACCTTACATTTTATCTTCTTGCAGTGTATTTGCAAGAAAGTATAAGTGATAAGAAAGAAAATGTGCTGTAGTAGCTGTGAATACAGCTATTACTACATTAAAAGTGCATTTTTGTTTTGTTTAATAAGAATTAGCCTTTAGTCAAAAGTCCAAAGTAATATTTTTTTTTATTCTCTGTCAAGCATGGGTACAAGAGGCCTGCTAGGCTGTCTCCTCCTGACTGCGCTGCTCAGCTTATCAAATGCTGGGCTCGTCAAGAAAATTCTCCGGCATAGACGACAGACTCTGGCATCACCTGAAGGCCATAACATCACCCTCCCCAGTCCAGACCAGCCTGTGATTTTTAACCACGTCTATAACATCAATGTTCCTGCTAGCTCCTTGTGTTCAGTGGACCTGGATGCTCCAGAGAGCACACAGCTCTACCCCAAAGATGCACCAGTCTCTTCAGGCCAACACATTACCGAACACACTGTCAATAGAGAGAACCAAATTGTCTTCACACACCGCATCAACATACCTCGAAAGGCCTGTGGATGTACCGAAGACCTCCCCGGCCTGAAAGACCTCATGAGCCGCTTGGAGATGCTTGAAGGAGAAGTCTCAGCTTTGAGAGATCAGTGCAGTGTTGACGGGGGCTGCTGCAGTGCACAGGTCACAGGTAGGTGTGATTAGTCATATATGCATATCACAGCCAGTATCGGTCTTCACCAGAAGCCACATCTGTTTCATTCATCTGTTCTTTGGAATTTAATGCGGGGGTGTAATTTTCTCTGCTGTAGAGTAGAAACCAACAACTCATCAGTTAACTTTGGATGGGGCTTTATACAGTTCAGATACCATTAAATACTACTATGGAATGATGCACTATTCAATAGTTTGACATAAATGTATTGGTGTTAAATAAGAAAGATATATTGTGTTTATGAGTGAGCTTTAGGTGTTTGGGTGTTGGAAGGTGCATTTTATTACCTTTAAGTATATATTTCACTTCCCATTTGATGTCATTTTATATAATTTCACAGTTAAACTGTTACAATAAATGTAGTGGTGTAAAACAAACAGCTTTATTCCATAAAACTGAAAGACCTATTTAAAGAAATGTCTTTACCTTTTTTATCAAAGGTAAAGTGGGAACAAAACCCTACTGCAATGGTCACGGAAACTACAGTGCTGAAACCTGTGGCTGCATATGTGAGCCTGGCTGGAAAGGTCCAAACTGCACTGAGCCCGAGTGTCCCAGTAACTGCCAGGACCGTGGCCGCTGCGTGGACGGAAAGTGTGAGTGCTTCAAGGGCTTCGCCGGCGACGACTGCACAGTTGAGGTCTGCCCTGTGGACTGCGGAGCAAATGGCCAGTGTGTGGGCGGCATTTGCGTCTGTTCAGAGGGTTACTTTGGTGAAGACTGCTCTCAGACTAAGTGCCTCAACAACTGCAGAGACCGCGGCCACTGTGATGATGGATACTGTGTGTGTGATGAGCCCTGGACTGGATTGGACTGCTCTGAACTAATCTGTCCCAAAGATTGCTTCGACCGTGGGCGCTGTGTCAACGGCACCTGCTACTGTGAGGAGGGATACACCGGGGAGGACTGTGGAGAACGCACCTGCCCCAACAACTGCCAGGGTAATGGTTTCTGCGTTGATGGACAGTGTGTCTGTGCTGCTGGCTACCGGGGAGAGGACTGCTCTCAGCTGACCTGCCTCAACGACTGCAACGGCAGAGGCACGTGCTTCAATGGGATGTGTATCTGCGACACAGGCTACCAAGGCGAAGACTGCAGCCAGCTTGCATGTCTGAACAACTGTAACAACAGAGGCCAGTGCATAAATGGACAGTGTGCATGTGATGTTGGCTTCCAGGGAGATGATTGCTCTGAGCTGTCCTGTCCCAGGAACTGCCTGCACAGAGGGCGCTGCGTTAACGGCCAGTGTGTGTGCGAGGAAGGTTTCGCAGGTGAGGACTGCAGCATCAAGACCTGCCCCTCAAACTGCTACGGCCGCGGAGAATGCATAGGTGGACGTTGTGTGTGCCATGCAGGCTTTTCTGGCGAAGACTGTGGTGAGCTAAGCTGTTCTAACAACTGCCAAAACCGCGGCCGCTGCATTGGTGGACAGTGCGTTTGTGATGAAGGCTTCTCTGGAGAAGACTGCAGCCAGAAAGCTTGTCTCAACGACTGCCTGGCTCGGGGTTACTGTGTCGATGGCAAGTGTGTCTGTCAGGAAGGCTACGCTGGAGATGATTGTTCTGTCCTCGCTTGTCCAGATAACTGCAACAACAGGGGGCGCTGCGTCGTTGGGAGGTGCCAATGTGAGAGTGGATATGAAGGGGAGAGCTGCGCGGTGCTGAGCTGCCTCAACAACTGCCACAACAGTGGCCAATGTGTGAATGGTCAGTGTGTCTGTGATGAGGGATACATCGGAGAGGACTGTTCAGAAGGTAAAAAGCCTGCAAAGTTTCCATGTGTCAGCTAGATGTACTATAAAAGTAAATTCAGAGTGATGCAATGTCCGCGTGTTCTCAAAATTCACTCACCATTCATCATAAGAGTTTTTTTAGTGAATATAAAAAGGTTTTGTGTTTGTGTTTTGCCTTTGTCTGCACTTTGTTCACACGTTTTTGGCAGCTCTTTACACCACAGCCAGATGTGGCTCTGGAGTTCGCATGAGTGTGTGATGGAAACATTAGTGAGTGAGTTTAGGTTCAGGACAACACCCACAGCAACATTTTTATTATTTTTTAATATTTTTCCAGTGTCTCCTCCAAAGGACCTTACCGTGGGTGAGGTCACCGCTGACACAGTGGATCTGTCCTGGAACAATGAGATGTTAGTGACGGAGTATCTGGTGACGTATGTGCCCACCAGTCCTGGTGGTCTCCTCCAGGACTTCACTGTGCCTGGAGACAAAACCTCTGCGACTGTTAAAGAGCTTGAACCCGGCATAGAGTATATGATCAATGTCTATGCTGTTCTGAGCAACAAGAGGAGCATCCCTGTCAGTGCAAGGGTGGCCACAGGTACCTTACACCTATCTCTGTGATAGTTTACTGAAAATACTTAAAGGAAAAGGTTACTAACGGATTAGATTATGTTTGTTTCCATCAATCCAGATCTCCCCCAACCAGAGGGTTTAAGATTCAAATCTGTGAGGGAGACTTCAGTAGAGGTAGTGTGGGACCAGCTGGACATCTCCTTTGATGGCTGGGAGATCTATTTCCGCAACACGGTCAGTCTGCTCATCTTCTTTGAAGGCTTGCCCAGAATATTATTAACAGACAGCGAAAACGTGAGAGGTGATAAGCTATGCCAGCTTATTGGAAGTGTCAGCAAAACATGGATTTATTTCAGTGCTAACCATTAAAATTGCTTTGACATATGGAAAAACTCAGTGATGGCAAGTCTGGGTGTCAAAGAAGTGGGGCTAAATCTTTTTCGCCTGGAATTCAGAAACTCTTTGAAATAAAATTACTGTGCCAGCTGATAAGTCAGAGGCTCTTTAAAGTTTTGTAGCCACTGCAGAGTTTATATAATTTATTTTTTAAAATATGTTGTCCTTTTCTGACCTTGTGTTGACATTAATAACAGTCTGTGTGATGTAGTTCATTACCTATTAGTTCTCTGTCAGGGGTGTGAAGGTTTGACTTGTTTTTTTAACAGAAGATTAAAAAGCCAAAACATGAGCACATTCAACTGTCATGAAAATCAGAAAGCAATAAAAACTGGTAGAGAATAAAGATTTACAGACTGCTGGAGGAACCAGATTATGTACCCAGATCATGTACAATATCAAACCAATAATTAAGTAATAACTTATTCCAAATTACAGCTGAATTATCCTCCAATTTTTAATAGAAATCATCAAATTATCAGTAAATACAGTTTATTCTTATCTAAGAACCTGCTAAACTAAAGGTTTTACAGTGTTGGAAAACTGAATTTTATACTTTTGGACAGAAGAACTGCTTAAAAAAGTCTTGTTGGTATAATGAGCTACATGTAAACTGGACTTTTTTAGAGTAACTTGTGTTGATGTATTAACATGGTGTTGTACACTATTTTACTTATGTGTCTTTGCAGAAAGAAGAAAATGGAAAAATTGTGAGCACCCTTCCACCATCTCAAAACCAGTTTCTCCAGTCAGGCCTTGGACCAGGACAGGAGTATGAAGTCTCCATCAACATCATAAAGAACAAGACCAGAGGACCTTCAACATCCAAAACGGTCACGACCAGTGAGTTTCAGAAACTTTTGTTGGTCATTTAGAACCAACTGGTGAGATCATTATTGTGCTGATGAAGTTGTAATCATAGGTGGTATGATTATGTCATTTCCTGCTTTGTCTGGCAGGTATTCACAGTTTGTTAGGGTTGAAAAAACACATTAATGTCACAGAGTGAAATTCAGTAATGAAAAGACGAGTAACAGGAAAATCCCCGCTGGCTATTCCAGTTCCACCAGACAGATTTAGGTAAAGAGCAATACCTCAAACTAATTGAATCTCTGCCTAGCATGACCATGTAATAGTTGTTTTTATCGCTTGCTCTTGGTCTCATCTTCCTCCGATCACCGAACTTTTATTACTCCATACATTACCTAATGAAATGCTTCCTGCTCCTTATGTAATCGGTATGGCACGCCAGAGCAAACAATCATCTTTGTGCAATGGAAAACCCATTTAGTTTACAAGTCTGCATCTGATGTCATTTATTTGGATAAGCTAAAACTAGACACAGCTGCCAGAAATGACTGATAGAAGTAAGGTTAAAACTTTCATACTCTTTTACCCCCAAAGGCCCCTTTAGCACGGATTGAAAACAGAGAAAAGATCTCTCCTCCACATGTAAACATATGGAGATATGTTCAGTAGTGAAAACAATGAGGAATCGCATCATATTTCATGACAGCCTTTCCTGTGGTGATTTGAGCTTGTACTTCTTGTTGAGTCATAAATAAGGTGTTTCATGTACAAAGGCTAAAAGAAAATGGCACAAGTGCTAATGTTTAGTTTCAGGATTAATCTTTTTCATATAGAAAGTGTCTTTGTTAATGTTCGCAGGGACTCTCAGTGACAATGCTAATGAAGTGCTGATGAAGAATGAGTGTTGTCATGTTTACAAAGCAGGTTTTTCAGATCACCACAGATATAAAAAACTCTCATTATTGCTGTATATCGTTTTTTCTTTTATCAGCTTCTAAACCCAGCTAAACTTATTCACATAAGTTTGTTGCTTTTGTAGTAATTCAGCCATTGACAGCTGTTAGTAATTTCATCATATATATTTAAAAATGAAGGAGACATAAACTTAATTTCTCCCCCACATCTGAACTCTTACCCCAGAGACCGCTGGTCCACGGCAGGTGGAGGTGAAGGATGTGACGGACTCCTCGGCTCTGGTCAGCTGGTCTCAGCCGGTGGTTCCTATGGACAGAGTTACCTTGTATTACAGGCCCACTTCTGACCCCTCGGATGAGACTAGCGCAGAAATTCCTCCCCCAGACAAACAATACAGCATCGATGGCCTGAGGCCAGACACTCAGTACACAGTGTCGCTCATCTCAAGGAGTGGAGACCTCAGCAGTGATCCTGTCACCACCACATTCACAACAGGTAGAACTGTAATGGCAGCAACTGCATGTTTTCATTTGTATTTTCATTTATTAAAAAGCTGCACATATACATATATATATAGATAGATAGATAGATAGATAGATAGATAGATCTCTATATATATCTATATATATCTATATCTCTATATATATCTATATATGTTACATATTACTACAGTGATAGCTCTGTGGCATCACATGGTCTTACATGTGCTAATACTTTGATATGTTTAACAGTTTTTATCTTCATTCTTTGATGCATTGAGATGTGTATATATCTGGATCTGACATTGCACATCACACTGATATGATTATAAATCTATTTGTCAGCTCTGGATGCCCCCAAGAATCTGCAGGCTGTCACCCAGACAGACAACAGCATCACCCTGGAGTGGACCAACAGCGAGGCTGACGTCAGCAGCTATCGGGTGAAATACACCCCCATTTCTGGGGCGAGTCATGGTGAGGAAGTGTTCCCACGAGGACCAGGAGACACCTCAAAAGCTACAATCACTGGTAAGGGTCCAGTTGAAGCATATTACGTGTGACCACACACACTTTCAATTAGTCATACCAGGTGGCTCCTGTTTCTCTTTGTGTCAGGGCTAAAGTCAGGGACAGAGTACGGGATTGGTGTGACTGCCGTGAAGAATGAGAGCGAAAGTCTCCCTGCTACTACAAATGCTGCAACTGGTGAGAGATGCTTCCGAGCAGTTGTTCAAACACTCGTCCCTCACACCCCTTCATAAATACACAGATGACAAAGTTTGTTGATACAGACTGGTTAAACTAATGAGGGGAAAAGTGATTTATGAATTGAACTGTATGCAGCAGAAGTAAGGGGAGATTTTACAGATGACAGAGTGAAAAATAAATTGGTGGTTTTACACTTTTGTCCCTTTTCTGTCAGATATTGATCCTCCAAGAGGTTTTGAGGAAGTAGAGTCCACAGAGACCTCCCTCACTCTGAGGTGGCAGAAACCTCAGGCTAAAGTTAGTGGCTACAGGCTGGTCTACGTCTCTAAAGATGTCCAGATGGAAGAGGTGGAGATCCCGGCCTCAGCTACTAGCTTTGTCTTGTCCGACCTGACTCCTGGAATGAGCTACACCCTCACTTTGACTGCAGAGAGGGGACACAAGAGGAGCACACCCGCCACCTTAACTGCATCCACAGGTGGGTAGGGAATAACGTCACAATTTGATCCTAGAGTAAATTATACCGCATGTCTCCAAAGAAAGTTAAAACACTTTTGTTTTTAAAAATGTGCTGCGCAGATGAAAATGAAAGCTTGTACTGTCTGAGGATGATCGACTGTTTGTTTTTCTTGTAGCCTCTTTCACATTTTACTTAGCCGATTCAGACAACCGTGAACAAACGACTCCTGCAGGCTCTGAAGACAATGTCATTAGCTTTGTGTATTTAGACCCCTCTGAGTCCCAGTTCTCTGGGAGGGAGCTTGAGGATGAGCTCGGAACACTTGCTATTTCAGGCGTTACGTCTGATGGATTTGACCTCTCATGGACACTACAGGCTCAGAGTGTCTTTGATAGTTTGGCAGTAGAATATAAAGACACTCGATTACAGGATGTGAGAGAGGTCCAGCTTCCTGGAGGTGCCTCTGGCTCTCGAATCGGGGGCCTGAAGGCATCGACAGAATATCAAGTTAAACTTTATGGAATAACAAATAGGCAGAGATCTGCTCTGCTTGAAGCTGTCGCAGTCACAGGTATAAGCTTCTCTTTTAGACTGACTAATCATAGACACTTCTGTTTTGTACACGTCAGGTCAGATTAGTGACGTGATTTGCATGCTGCTCTTTTACTCACTGGAATTTCCCAGCAACAATATTTTTTTGTTGCAACTATCATCTGCGCATTTAGCATGACCCAATATGATGATATTACAGTACTCTCAAACAATCTAATATTTTCTGTCATGTGTCAAAGTGTTACTTCCCAAAATTCAAGTGCCCAAAGAAATCTGAAAGAGGATTAAAACATTAAAACCTTCAGCTCAGTAGGTTGTATTGCACTGGTTAACCAGATTTCTTCCTGCATTGGAGCTTTTAAAATGCAACCAATTGGCTCTCTGAAAGCCTTGCACCACTAATTCCATCCACATCACTAATCATCTTCAGTCATATTTACACAGTTACATGGTTCTTTCCAGCTGGAGACAGTTACACTTTACGTCACTTGCATGTCAAACAAGTGACTCAACCATCTTTCTTTAGGACAGCGGGAACAATATGGCTGTGCATGGCTTCTTCGAACCATTTGAAGACACCTGTGTACTTCCACCCCGGTGGACTACTCAGAGCCTTCAAAAATTAATGGCACTGACTCAGGTGCCATTAATGCCGCTGCTGTTGCTGTTGCTTGATGATATAAACCATGGACCTGAATATTAAGACAGCTCTTTGGGACTGAGCTTGAGCACTTGCTATTTGGTTCCAAAGCTCTGAACTTGAACTTGAATTATTTGATTTTAATTCTTCTTTGTATTCTTATTTTAACCAATTTTTTTTCTTCATAGGTAATTTTCAGCTGACACTGTAACACATTGATACCTTAACCTGCTTTTATTCACTGTAGCACCCAAGCCTACCTCTTCAGATGTTGTTATGCTGAGTATCAGTGATGCCTCAACAACACCGCAGTCCGCTCTGGATAACGAAGCAATTCAAAACACAGTTCCCCTCCATCCTGTAAACACTGAGACTCCTTCCACTTCTGATACTGATGAGATGACCTCTGGGGTTGAGCCTGAAAGCTCAAGCCTGAATCTACTGGGAGACCTCAGAGTTATAAATGTTACCTCCAGTAGTGTAATCCTGGGCTGGTCTGCACCTGACGAGGTGTTTGATAGCTTTCTGGTGGAGCTCAATGCTCCATCAGGGGCGAACCAAGCTCATGTGACCACACTTCCAGGAAATGTGAGGAGAGCTGAACTAGAGGGTTTGCTTCCCTCTACACACTATGATATTACATTGCAAGGGCTGGTGCAAGGAAAGCGATCTTTGCCGCTCAAGGTTTTTGCTGCTACAGGTACTTGGAGCAATATTTTATTTTGCAGGCATTCATCACAGCTGTCATCATCACAGTCATATTTCTTTTATCATCTAAAATGTTAGAATGGTTGCATGGCAAATTGTCTTTTTACAGATGGTTATTTTATTTTAAGATGGTATTAATCCGCCTTAAGTTTTATTTAGTTCTTATTTATCGTGGAGTATCTCGAAGTTTGCAATTCAAGATTACATTTATTTTAAACTTTCAAAATATTGTGAGTATAAACTCACTAATTAAAAATTACATTGTTATAAACTCAGACCAAAATATGGTGAAAAAAAATGTCTTTAACAAACATTTCAGCATTAAGTTAATATAATCCTTTCAATAATTCTCTAACTTTATACAGACATAATTAAAAAGTTTAATTAAAGGAATTTTTACAAAGAAATTTTGTAATTATTATTTTCAAGAAAAAAGTCAAAACTCAACAAAAAGGTTGAAATATTAAAAAGAAAACTGCAATCAAGATGAAAGTCACAAAAAACTTTCTTTTTTTTTTGATTATATCCCAAAATGCAAAGTATAAATGCATATTTCTGAAAAAATTACCATGTTTTGATTAAAGATCAAAGTGAAAATACTTAATTATAGGAGTTAGTATTTTATGATAAATTTTTGATATAATTGCCCAAATAAACCAACTTCCTTCACTAGATATTGTAATTTTTTATATGTTATATTTCTAAGAAAAAAGTAATTATCATTTTGGAAAAATACATTTTCCAAAAAGATAATTTAAATAAATTTAACTGTTATTTTGGAAAAACTATAATAAACTATACTAATGAAACATTTATTGTTAAATATAAAATTTATTATATTTTAAAGAGAGCTGTCATTCAAGTTTAAGTCATGATCTTTTAAAAGGTTGTGATTTTTTTTTTTATTATAATATTGTCAAATAGAAGATGTTGTGAAGTAAATTTTTTATAAAATTTTTTCCTAAAGGTGATCTGAATACTGTCGAACTCTGCGATGAATAATGTGCCTTAAACAATAATTTGTTTAATCCATCTTACCATTCAGTTGACCCCACTCTGATCTGTTTATCTACCAGAGGAGCTGAAGCCCATGGTGAACCTCACCATCTCTGACATTACATGGGACGGCTTCACTGTGTCCTGGAGCCCCTCGTCAGGGGACTTTGACAGCTTTGTCATTGAGGTAACAAACTTGGAGAATCTCGCAGAAAGCCAGAAACTCAGTCTGTCCGGAGACGCCTTGAGCCTGGGTATCACTGGGCTGAATCCCAACACCAGCTACTTGATTGGGCTGTATGGGATGTATCAGGGCTCCTTCCTTGAACTCGCGTACAGTGAAGTCACCACAGGTACCTGCAACTTTCAGCGTTGCAGAGTTTTGTCTTCTAACTTTGCCTTTCCATAGATTTCTAACTTTGTTTCACTCGGTGTCTATGAAGTAAAAACATACTTGACCCCGTGTTGTCCTACTCACAGTGGAGCGTCCACATCTCGCTGCATGAAACATAATTACCCAGTTTTGTTTTTGTTTTCTGTCCGTCCCCCTGGCCACCATATACGATACTGCTTCATCTTAACCAACATGCCATGAACCATTCTTTACCCTCCAGCCACTGTTTCTGTCCAGCTGAGAGAGGGCAGGGTGATGGGCACCCGTGCCGCATCACTGAACCTAGCAAATGCCCTTGAAATGTTCACCCTTACTCTGAACTGCCGCCTCCATCCTAGTTACCAAAGTGCATGAAGCTCCCCCTTTACCATACCCTGCATCGTGGTCCGGTTTGATGCTGATGTGCTGCAATGATTGCAAAAGCAAACCAATAACTTTCATCCTCACCCCCGCCGATCACACAATGACAGCGTGACCATCTCATTTCATCCCATGAACTCTCATTCACTGTGTAATTGATTAACCTTGAAGGATCATTTGCCCGTGGATGTATAAGTTCTCACGGTATGCGTGAGTTTTAGTGACACTTCAGTTCTGTTAATTTGCGTGAGATGAGCTAGCTTAGATTCTGATAAAGTTTATGTTCACAGAAGTAAATATACTCATTTTCTTTTGAACTACTAGGTGGCAAATGATTAAACCTTCTTGTCCTTGTCAAGGTAAAATGTTAAAAAATTTAATCTGAGGTTAACAGTAACGCCGCCATTGTCTCCTGCATCTGTCTGCATCTAATAGACTATATAGTTGTCATTGCATGTTTTTATATGTGTAACTTTCCCTCTGGCAGGCCTGTCCTATCTACTGCTCTGGTGCAACATTATTTAAAATGTACACCATCTACAGTGTTAACTGATTAACTGCATGTTCAAATCTTGCTGCATATGCATGTAACAGACTTTTAGTCATTATTTTTCTTCCTTAACCACATTTTCACGTTTAAATCAGCACTTTATTCATGTAAACTTGCAGGCTGATATTCTTCAGCTATTTAGCATTAAGGCTTCTGTGTCTTTCACTTTGGCATCAGATATTTGTCTCGTATTATTATTATTATTTCTTTTTTTAAAAGAGTGAGAAGAGAGAGAGAAAAAATATTGTGATTGTTTCAAATATAAGTTTCTCCATATATATATATATATATATATATTTTTTTTTTTTAATTTATTTTTAATGATAAATCAAACCAACCAACTAGTAGCCATGTAGTACACTACAACACATGAAATGAGTTATATACTAAATGGAAATGGCTTGATGGGTACTTCTTACATAGGTGATCAAAAATGTAGTGATATTCTAAAAACATGGAGAAATATATCAAGTAAACACTGCTCAAACAAACCATCTTCCACTGCGCCGCCTATACTCATAGAGCTGGGGTTACAATGTGTAACTGTGGTCGTCATTTACAACATTAACAAGGTCTACACTGTACTACTATTTTTTAAGGACAGATATCAGCTTTTCTTCCAAAATAAAAACATTTCTAAGTGACCCCAAACGGTGTAGTTAGAGCTAGATACATAGTTAGATAAATGTCCTACAAAATGGTTTTGATCTAAGTCTAATGATGGTTTCTTTCTTTAGTGAATCAGCCAGTGGTTGGCAAACTATATATCTCAAATATAACATCAGAGAGCTTTTCAATCCTCTGGAATGGCACTGAAGGAGACTTTGATGGTTTTATCCTGGAGATTATTGACTCTAATTGGCTCATGGAGCCAAAGGAATATAACATATCAAACAATGTAAAGTCTCATGACGTCACAGGGCTCAGGCCCAGCACTGATTATGTAGCCTACCTCTACGGGACATACAAAGGATCCCGAACAAGCGCTGTCAGCATTGTTGCATCAACAGGTATTTCGATTTATTGATTATTTATTTTTAATCTTTCAAATAATAGGATTCTATATTAGGTTCTTATAGACTCTGGATTTTAAAAGAGAGTCACATACATGCTTTCGATTTCAATAAATAAATATATATTTTTCTCTCCCCTGTAGCTGAAGAGCCTGATTTATCCAGGCTAGTTGTTTCTAACATTACCTCAGACAGATTCTCTCTGTCGTGGCGGACAGGGGAGAAGGCATTTGATAACTTTATAGTAGAAGTCAGAGAG
This sequence comes from Anabas testudineus, assembly GCF_900324465.2. NCBI lineage: Eukaryota > Metazoa > Chordata > Actinopteri > Anabantiformes > Anabantidae > Anabas > Anabas testudineus. The sequence goes on from NC_046621.1 coordinate 3,417,824, forward strand.
TCTGCTTTGCCCTCGCAGGCGATGGGGCGCGCTCTGCCAGGTGATGTGCGCTCCACAGTCATGGCTGGGCTCAAAGCGAGCACGAGCTACAACATAAAGCTGTACGCCAGCGCTCGCAGCCAGAACACACAGCCTCTATTTGCTGTAGCTACAACAGGTATTATATTACATGCATTTCTCGACACTGCATGTAACAAAAATATTCTTACATACCAGGTTTCAGCACAACATAACTGAAAAGCCGTGTTCTGTTTTTTATTCAGAGGATGTCCCGCAGTTGGGGCCCATAGCTGCTTCATCTGTGAGCCCACATAATCTCAGCTTGTCCTGGAGCACTGTGTCAGGACATTTTGATGCATTTGTAATCCGGGTCAGTGACTCTGAGCAGCAGTCCGATACACTGGAGTTCACACTGCCTGGTGATGTCCGTAACATAACAGTCTCTAACCTGATGGATGCCACAGGCTATGACATTGAACTGTACGGTATTTCTCATGGGCGTCACACTCCCTCTGTGTTAGTCCACACCGTCACAGGTACTGCGTATTTTACTCATATCTTAAAATCTCATCACTTGTAGGTTTTACATAAAAAACCCTGATGGACTAAAGTATATTTTTATAGAAATGTGTGCCCTTTTATCAATTTAACTAATCAAAAGGTTTTGCATTTGTACACAAGGCTGATAAAAGATTGGTGCTGATCATAACTTGTTTTTAGTTTTATTATAGGGCGCATATAGAAATGTCAGAAGATATCAGGTGATAATTAAGGCTAAAAGTAAAAGCCGGTGCAGGAAGGCTGTTAAGATGCAGTATCATTGAGGGGCACTGTTGCAATGTCTGACTTCTAAGGAAGGAAATAAGGCTCCTTTTAAATTTCTGCACTTTAATTTTCACCTGAGAAATTAGAAGTTGCGTCTATTTGTCTCAGTGATATCTTCAATTATTCTATTTTAATCTGGTTACTGCTGATTTTTACCTCTTTAAGAAACAAAACCCGACAGGAGGGACGTATTCTGTGATTTGCTTTTGCAACCATCGCACACATTATCCTCCTAATGGATTCTTGTCCCCCCCTCCCACATGTGTTCTCTGTCATGAAACAATGAAATCCGCTCCCATTCAGCTCCTTTGCCCAAAGTGGAAAACTTGACCATTTCCAACGTAACACCCTATGGCTTCCGCGTGTCGTGGGAGGTGAAGCAGCAGCTGCAGCAGAAGGATTTACCCCCCTCAAGTGGTGGCTTCAGCCAATTTCACATAGTGGTGACAGACTCTGGCTGGCTGCTGGAGCCTCAGGAGTTCACCGTACCTGGAAACCAAAGTCACTTGGACATCTGGGGCCTCATCACTGGCATAGGATATGAGGTCAGGTTGACCGGGGTGACAGAGTCAGGGCTTCTCTCTCGGCCTCTGACTACAGTGGCTGTGACAGGTACCGCTCACGTTGAGGCACAGCAAGTCCCCTTGTCTTACTAAAATGTGCAGTTCCTTATTTAGTTGCTGCAATTGTACGTGTGATTGTTAAACTTAATGATCTGATCCTGAAGTTCCACCATCACAACCTGGCAGGCCTCGTTTGGATATTCATGCTTTTAATTGTATTATATGTATAAATATAATTTCATAAAATGTACCCATCTTACCCACCTAGATTTTGGTTTTTGCCATGTTTCAGTGGTGAGGCTTCAGCTCTGATGGATAACCTAACTCCTACTCATATTTATAACACTTCTCTTTTTCCAGAATGATCTAACTTTTCCTTTGTTTTAAGCATCCTTTTGGTATGCAGCTTCGTCACCGGGAGGAAGTGCGGTGGAGCTCCCATCTGTTTCTTTTTACCTCAAAATATGAACAAGCATAGTTGTTTGTTTTCATATTTTAAAATGTGTTTTCCTTCTGAATTGATTTGTAGTACACAGGTGTGTGTGATTACTGTCAAATTACTCTTCATGCTGCCTTCTCATTTTGTTTCAGCGAAGCTAAACACTCGAGTAGATGGATACAAAAACACTGAATCAAACTAAATTATCGAAAGTAGGAAAACACAGATAAATCAACAGACACTCTGAGCATGAAGTGTCAGTTGATTTAAGGTTTTATCTTTGAATGCACTGGATGCATCGAGGCTGGCCGTGAGGACGCATGGGAACCTCATCTCATGCACAGATCAGTTAGAGCCCCTTGTGAATTCTGAACTTGCTAACTGGCCTAAATAAACTCCTACAAAAAGCATCTTGTCTTTTTAATTCTCTCCAACTTACGCATTTACACTAACGGACCCCTGAGCATGGCAGATCAGAGGTGGTGGACAAAAAAGGCCTTGAGGCTTGTCTTCCACCTGGAAACCTTCTTGCCCTATTGCTGACTTCTCACCATCTGATGTGTATTCTTGGGAAAACAACAAACCTGCTGCAACATTATGTGTTCTTGTCTAACCAGAGGCTGAGCCGGAGGTGGAGCATCTCTTCATCTCGGATGTTACGGCTGACGGTTTCCGTCTGTCCTGGACAGCCAACGAAGACATGTTTGACAGATTTGTGATAAAATTGAGAGACAGCAAAAGATTAGCACATCCTCAAGAGTTCAGCGTCCGTGGTGATGAACGAACCAAGGTTTTAACTGGACTCATGAGTGGCACTGAGTATGAAATTGAGCTTTATGGTGTCACATTGGACCAACGTTCCCAACCTATTACTGCAGTTGCTCAGACAGGTACATGAAAACCACTGGAACACGTTGAGCTTTATACTAACGATTAAACATCTTGCGTGTGACGTCTGCTCTCAGAACTGGATCCACATTCTTACTGATCTTTATTCCCCTGATTTAGGTCCTAACTCCTTGTCTACCTCTAGTGCAAAATGGTCTTTTGGGGAGTCACATTTGGATTCCATGAGCTAAATATTTCGTTTTTACTTGGTATTATTATTCTTCACTTTAACACTCTCTTCCTGCTTTTCTGTGTGTGCATATCCATTTGGACTTTACTAGGACTGAGCACTCCAAGAGGACTTCACTTCTCTGATGTGACCGACTCCTCAGCTGTAGTGCACTGGTCCATGCCTCGGTCTCCAGTGGACCACTACCGCATCACCTACATGCCTTTTGAAGGAGGTAAAAGATCAGTTTGTTATTAAATTTACAGTTTATTAAAAGACTATAGAAGTAACTTTTTGAGTCAAACAGAACAAAAGTACAAGGTACATCTAATAATTGAACATAAAAAGGTGCATGTGTACTAATAAACAGGAGTTCAAACTTGTTGGATAATGAAAACACTAGGCAGAGACAACCAAAAATTATTGTCTGGAACACAAACAAGCAAAACATAAAAATATATAAACATTAAAACCACTGATAAATTGGATTTAATTTACTTTATATGCTACCTGACAGCATATAAACTAAATTACATCCAATCCAATTTTTTTGGTGCAGGGCCTAATGCTGTTCTCGCTCCTTCACAGGAAGTCCAATGGCAGTCACTGTGGATGGTAATGTTTTTGAGGCTTTGCTGCCCAGTATGGTCCCTGGTAAGACGTACAGAGTGACTGTCAGTGCTGTGAAGGGTCTGGAGGAAAGTGACCCCAGCACTGATACTGTAACCACGGGTAGGGCTCCAGCCGGTTCTTCTGATTTCTTGCGCCATTGGTCCGTTTGTAGAAAGTAGAATTGATCCCACTTCCTGTTTGTGTCCTCCAGCTTTAGACAGACCTCAGGGTCTGACTGTCATTAATGTCACTGACACGTCAGCCCTCCTGCTGTGGCAGCCGTCGGTTGCCACTGTTGACGGCTACGTCATTACCTACAGCGCAGATTCAGGTGAGTTGCTGTTATTTTCTTTCATTTCTTTTCCTTGATTGTGTGATTTGACCAGTTCATGTTGCCTCACAGTGTCCCCAGTGGTTGAGCATGTTTCTGGGAATACTGTGGAGTTTGAGATGGGAACCCTGGTTCCAGGAACCCCCTACACAGTTGGAGTTCATGCTATGAAAGAAGCTCAGAAGAGTGACTCTGCGGTTACTGAATTCACTACAGGTGGGTCCTGAGGGGAAATAGGCTCTGAAACACTCCCACAGTATCTACTTAGCATCAAACAGATGAGTTGTGGTCAGAGCAGCTAATGATTGGACTTTTTCTTATATAGGACCCTAATTAAGGTAATGTTGTATCTCGATGATGTCTTAATTTTTGATATGTCAGTGTTTATAACTGTCTGCCGCCTTTAATCATCCAAACATAATCAGTTAATGCAGGTTTAATGATGTGTTTTCAGATGTGGATCCTCCTCGTGATCTGATGGCGACGAACATTCAAACTGACAGTGCTACTCTCACATGGAAGCCCCCAGTGGCTGCCGTCACTGGTTACACACTCACCTTTTCTTCTGCTGATGGTACAATCAGGGTACGTTCATCCTAAATCCCTGACAGCAGCGGTGGTTTTGCTCGTTTAAATCCTAAAACTAGAGACTGTTTAAACTAAACATGGCTGAGGACACTTTTTCCAAAGCATAGCGTAACGTTTTGGATTGACTTTCCAGCTTTTTGGAACCACTTCCCTGGAATTTAGTGGAGTGAAAATCACTGTCATCCAAGTCTTGCTATTGACGAGTCATTTTTCCAAAGCAAGAATTTCATCATCATCTGTTAAGAATTCAGCATTTTGAAATGTGAAATTACTTTATATCGTAAACAGTATTAATAAATCCATATAAAAATGGTTGGCAGTGATACGGATTATGCATACTGTGTTGGTAAATTGGTTCAGCTAATTTAAAATGCTGCGTGTGTGTGTGCGTGTGCGTGTGCATGAATTCAGGAAGTGGTGCTAAGCCCAACAGCCTCGTCTTACAGCATGGCTCAGCTGACGGGTTCTACGGAGTACAATGTCAGACTCCAGGCCATCGCCGGAGCCAAGAGGAGCCGTCATGTAACCACCATCTTCACTACCAGTAAGGATGAAAACACGAGAAGAGAATTTGAGAATTTGTGTATATTTAAAAGTATATTTACTTACGTGCTGCACTTACGTTGAATTTCTTCCTACATGACTCCACTGAATTTGTCTGACTGATTATGTTAATGGTTTCTTTCCCTGATTTTAAATAGCAAAGATATAATATGCTTATAAAATCCCTAAAGAGGTAAAAAAATAATCCATTAGTTGCCTTTTTCTAGTCTTGGAGAACTTGAGTTGTTAAATCCACCAAAGAGACCAGGCTGATGTTTTCATTTAATTCAGTTTTACTTTTTTACTGAACTCATGCTAAAACTTGGCTGATTTATGGCTGCTGATTGGTCCACTGAACATGCTCCTGTCTCTAAAAGGATCTGAAAAGTCAAATCTAATGACAGAGGAATTAAATTAGCAGCACTCTACTCAAATCAATCAGTAATTTCCTGTTGATAATGGTGAGATTTTAAATGCAGGACTTGTTCAATTCTGGTACTTTTTCACACAGCTGTTTGTATCTTTTACTTTCAATCAATGTTACAGAACTTGCAAGTTTATTTTATAGCGGTGAATAATGTGACAGGTTATGGAAAATCCAGATGCACTTTAAAAAGATATTGCTTCTTCGAAGGCAGATTACTTTCATTTAGTCTGATTCCAGTCAGATCACCTGTGCTTATTTTCCATCTAGTCGTGCTGCTCCTCATGGAAAAAGCTTTTACACAACCTTCTTTCTTTCCAAGGTCCTTTTTTTTAAATAATACTACGTAGGTCTGGTGAATTTCTTCATATAACAGAGAATAAGTGGATGTTAATGTGCTTTATAGTTGGACAGTTGTACAGAAGCCCCAAAGACTGTGGTCAGATTTTACTGAACGGAGAGACGACCTCTGGTCTGTACACCATCTACGTGGGAGGAGAAGAGACCCAGCCCATCCAGGTTTACTGTGACATGACCACAGATGGCGGAGGATGGATGGTGAGGAAATCAACCTGCTGGAATCCAATTAAAGGCCGTTTGGAAACCATAATTCTTGTAGAATAGGATATGACCATACCAGTTATGCAGCACCTGTTTTTCTAATGATGGACAGCACCCCAGAGACTTCAGCTATGATTGTTATGGTTATGCTGAAGCTGTTGTGACACTCATGAAAGTCGATCCTCTTCAGGTTTTCCTCAGACGCCAGAATGGAAAGCTGGACTTCTTCAGGAACTGGAAGAACTACACAGCTGGCTTCGGTAACATGAATGATGAGTTCTGGCTGGGTAAGAGCACTCGTCTTCTGGTCGTCTTCATTTCTCTGCTCTCTCTCTCACTCCTGACTCTCACATATTAATCCTGGCTTATAGGTCTCGCGAACCTCCATAAGATCACATCTTCTGGTCACTATGAGCTGCGAGTGGACATGAGGGACAGCGGTGAATCGGCCTATGCTCAGTATGACAAGTTTACAATCGCAGAGCCAAGAACACGCTATAAAATCTACATAGGAACATATAGTGGAACAGCAGGTAGGTATCACCTTAAAGGAATTAACACATAGTGGCTTTAATACTAGTTGTTGGATGAGAAGGTGCTTCCCTCTTATGTCTTTACAGTTAATAGGTTTTCATTCATCTGCATTTTCAGTCACATTAAAAAGCGAGTGGGCGAGTGAGAGGTGGAACTTTTGTATTTAGCTTGGCCAAGCTGGAAAAAGTTGGTGCATCACCTGACTGCAGCAAAGTGCCATGGCAACAGACGTGGCAAATAAATCATGACAACTTCACTCGTCTACTAAGGAAGGGGGAAAATAGCAGGAGACCAAAACATCAGGTCTTGGTGGAGCAATAAGGACACTGTTATTGCAAAGAAAAACAATCTTTGTTGGCAAATGAAAGAAAAATATAAAAGGTCAAAACATTTTAGGGGAACATAAGGAAAGTTCAGCATTTTCATTAAATCATCTCATTATGCTTTTGGAAAATTCAGGAAATTTGGGTAAAGTTTGTACCACGTGTGGATGAACCTTGGCTCATGAAGCTACAACAACAGCTGATTAGCTTAACATAAACACTAGAAACAAAAGAGGATGAACATGCAGCCAGCGATGAAGACAAAACCTCTCTTAAAGACACTTAAAGGAAACTTGACATTTTATACTTTTCCATTTCTAGTTCTTATTTAAACTGAGCTAAGCTAATCACCTTGTGATTGCAGCTTCACACTAAACGTGCATACATGAGTGAATAGTACAGATCTTATAATCTAACTCTGCCACAAAGACCCGTCTACAGTAGTTAATAAAACCTGATAAGAAGTTGCTGAACCAAAATGACATCTTTACAGGTGACTCCATGACCTACCACCAGGGACGACCCTTCTCCACCTACGACAATGATAATGACATTGCCGTCACCAACTGCGCCTTATCCTACAAAGGTGCCTTTTGGTATAAAAACTGTCATCGTGTCAACCTCATGGGCAAATATGGCGACAACAGCCACAGTAAGGTAGGTACAGTATGCACATATTTCACAAAACCTCAAGCTATTGTTTGCCTTCTGTTTCCATCAGTAAGTATTTGTTCTATTCCAAGTGTTTTGAGTTTGATTTGATTGAGTTAAAAATCACGTTGTTGAGATCAATTTTAACCAGTAACTGCAGTCCAGGATCACAGGCAGCAAAACAGCCCCAAACCATGACGCTCCCTCCACCGTACGTCATTTTTAGGAAGATGTGTTAATGACTTTGGTGAAGATCGGACCACATTTAGTGGTCAGTTTATGTAGTCGGCCAGGGAAACAGCTGTGTCATGTTAGATTTCTCACCTCCGGAGCCATTTTCTCATTATTTGTGCTCTACATTTCCACAGGGGATCAACTGGTTCCACTGGAAGGGTCATGAACACTCGATTAAATTTGCAGAGATGAAGATAAGACCAGTCAACTTCAGAAATTTTGAGAACAGAAAAAAACGATCGTAGACTAGTGAACTCCATCTCCCCATCCCCATCATGAAGTCATCTTTAAGAAATTCTCTGAAATACACAAGAACTAAGGCAAAACACTGAATATAAAACAGTTTTCAACAACATCACACCAAAGAGTAAGAGTACAGTTTCCTGTAGCCGTCCCATTTTTAGTACTGTGTATGTGTGATTGTGTTTCGTTAAACTTTGGGTTCCATTAGGGAGTTTATGCAGTACATGAAGTTACTGGGACCAAACAGCTGTATTCAACTGAGAATTAAAGGATCCACTGAATCAGTAACAAGTCAAAGGCTCATATTCAGGCTGCTCACGTCTCCAGCAACAAGTTTTTAAATAGTTCAATTCATCCACACGTCAACATTAATAAATATATTAAATGTTACAGAATGAACTCCATGAAATATTGTATGTTTACTGTGCAGCCAGAGGAACCACCCACTCATACTATTGATATTTAAATCCAGATGTTCTTATTTTGATAGAAAACCAAATCTGCTCTGTAACCGTCGATACTAATAAAAACGGTAGTTTGATAAAAGTGTGTGAGTCTCTTCCTCTCCAGCAGATGACAGTGTTGACTCTCTGTGCAGTACTGGTTCAGCATGTACAGCCACACACGTGGGCGACTGTTACTGCTAAGTACTAGTGATGGAAAGTACTTTTACTCAAGTATTGTACTTAATTAGTACTTAAAGTAATACATAAAGTTGTTAAAATGAGCTCCACCTTTACTTTAACGTATCAATAATCATATATATCATCTAGTAATTTCCACTTTTACTTTAAGTATGTTTTTCTGTTCATACTTGTACTAAATGTTATTTATGAGGAACAAATTTGGACGATACTTCACATTCAGTGGTCTTTAAAATACTTTTAGTAGTACCTCAGTTCAGCTGATGCCCAGTGAAATTACTTTCTTAATGAAGTACTTCTACTACTTTTGTACTTATAGTACATTTTAGAGCATGTACTTCAAATTAAAAGTGGTACCTTAACTTGTAGTAGAGTACTTTTTTTAGGCAAGTACTTAAAGTTTTACTTGACTATTGTGTTTGCAGTGGTGGGAGACGTACTTAGTTGTATTAATTTACTGTACTCTGGTATAAAGGTATATCACAGTGTAAAGGTATATCACAGTGTGGAAGTACTCAGTTACAAGTAAAAGTACAAAGGTTTTTAGCTCAAACAAGTATCAAATGTAAAATGACTCTTTGTGATTTCACACCAGTGAATATGTTTTTGCACGATGATTACTGAAGTGTTAATGTGTTCATCACTTAAGTGTTTGAATGTTTTGAGTCCAGTAATTAGAAATACTTTATGTACTGCTGGGTAGCATTTCAGATTAAAGGCTTCAGCAAAGTCTAGTGATTATACTGCATTTTTTAAATTTTAATCTGATTACAAAAGGTAGATTCACTTATAAAATAAATATAGTTGATTGGAAGTAAAATATGTTAAGTTAAAGTATAAAGTAGCAGAAAATGATATGAAAGAAAAAAATACACAATAAAGTACTAATTAAAGTACTTTATTATTATCTGCTACTGATTTTCTGTACTTGAGTAATATATTTTACTAAACAGAGGAATAATAAAATATGAATTCAGAGTACAAATTACTGAATTTGCTCCCTGGAAAAGACCTTAGAAGTCATTAAAAATCTAGTATCACCTTATTTTCAGTACAAATATGTACTTAATGATTTATAACACAGCAGATGTCAGTTTTATTAGAATAATGATGTAAAACTGAACCAGAAGTAGCTGGAGGCTGCTTTATAAATGACTGATCATGGCTCTGAAAGTCACGTTAATTAATTTTCCAGTAGCTGCATAATAAATCTGTGGCCTAAATGAACAACTTAAAGGATTTTAGTTTTAGTTTTTTGTAACATGACTAAAAAAAAAAGGTGAAATTAAAATGGCTGAAATTGACAATAGAATAATAAACCTCAAACCTCTTCCTTCACTTTTAATCAATCGAGAATAACTTTTATAACGAGGCTCAACATCGTCTATGCTCATAAAAGTTAGGACATATTTAACCGGTACAGACCAACTTGGCTTATCTTTCCAAACTTTAGGTTTAGGATAAATTCTTATCTTTCTTTTGCAACTGGAGCCCTTTTGAGCCTTTTGTGCAAGTCCCAGCAGGTTTGGAAAGTCAATATTTTTTCATCATCACATCCATAATTTAGGAACAGATAGTTAAAGACTTCTTGAAATCACTAGTCTTTAACGAGGGATACTTAATTGAGCCGTGTACCCTACTTTGAGTTGCACTTGGCTTGCACGCAGCATAGCCAGAGATCGTTTCAGTCTTTCAACATCAGACAGATGACCTAAACAACACAACCCTATCTGGTGTCCTGGAAGCTTAGATCATTCATCTCGACCCATAGCCACCTCCATGTCCTCTGCAGCCCGTGGTACTGTTTGTTTTGCAGCTCACGGGTACATTTTAGCCTCTTGGATCTGGTCCTCCTAGAGAGATCAGTTGGTCACGATCCGAACTGTGGTTTCTGAGTATTCATGCTCAGGTCTGTCTTCGTGCGCTCAGAGAAGCTCAGCTCTCAGCTGTTGAGGGTTTCAGGATGTTGGAACGTTATGTTTGATTATGAGGAGGGAGGAATGCAAAGAGGAATGATGGGACACTGGCACAGAGCTGGGAGTTTTCCACATTAAGTTCAAGATTTATAAATTAGTGTTGACCTGGATTTCTACCTATGCTTATTGCTGAGATCTAATTTCATTCTGAGACTTTTCTAAATAAGGACGTCGAGTTCATGTGTTGTATAAATGATGTTACCTTTCAGTGTTTAGGAGGAGCTTTTACAGTTGTCTGTCAGTAATGTTTCCCATGACCCCCGTTTCTTCCTGTGAAGACTGATAAGAGATAATGAGCTGGATAGTGTAGTGGGACGAACGCTGCCCTCCATGCAGGAGACCAGGGTTTGAATCCTGGCTGCGGCCTCCCTACAGTAGGAGTCCTCACACTTACACAGTTAGCAAATGGCTGCAGACTAGTCCTGGTTTGATGTAATTTATCCATCTGAGAGAACTGCATGTTAAACTCCTGGAAGGGAGTTTGCACTTCTTAAATTCAGCATACTATATGACCCATTGGTTCCTAACTGTCGTGGAGTTGCTCCACATCGTGATACTCTCCCTGTTTGTTCAGGGTTATATCACTGTTTGCTCACGTTTACGTAACCAGCCCTCTCCTGCTGATGCAACGACTTCAAGACGAGTCTGCCTTTTCACAGTCTGGTTTTAATTCAGTTTATATTCATTTTATCAGCTAGTGTTGCTGTGTGGTAGATGGTATTTTGAACTTGAGCTTGTGTCTGAGTGTCAAATTTACTCTGAAAGCAACAAGAACACGCCACAAAGCTTTTACTTCATGAAGTCAAATCGGCGCAGAAATAGAAATGTGATTTCCGATGCACCAGTTGAGCAAAGGTTATGTGTTGCCTAAGAAAACCTGTTTGCATTAGTCACTCTATGCAGCCTTGCTGAAACATGCCAAACTCCCATTAATCATGTTTTTCAAGGAAACTTTTTCCCGAGAGTCTGTGCTATATTTGAATTGGCTCCGCTCTCGGTGCAGAGACCCTGGCACTGTGTGAGCATGTATCTAAATCATCTGCCACGACCCTGTCAGTGCACTCCATGCTAGTTTCCACTCCAGCATTGAACATATACAGTATATTGGAAAATAGGTCATTCCATGCTCTGTCTGTTTACTGTGCATGTTGCATGTGCTGTAAATTGAAGATGACTGTGGTTCAACTGACAGTTTCCTTCATCCCTGAATAAAACAATGCAGCTGAGAGTGAGGGTTTTAAAGGGGCAGTATAAGATTTGGGATGCATCTCAAGCCTCCTACAAGCACCATTGTTTTGATTTCATTGCGAGTCAGTCGGACTTTAGAGCGTAGAGAGCTCATTATTTCTAATGAAAATCTAAATGTCATATTAATCCATTAGGAGTTGAGATATTTCAGTCTGGACTAATCAACATTACAATCCACCATTTTAACACCACAATGTAAAGAGTTGTGTTGACAGGGTTTCATTATTCCCATGTGATTACGTACACGTCCTCCTGCCTGATACTGTAGAGTCACATACATAGAGACCAGGCATTAATCACTGGGTTGCAGCCGTCCGCTCGCTTATCAAAATGAGAATGAGTCTAATGTGCTCAAGCAGGCTGAGTGTCATGTACATACTGACATGCATGGGTGGTTTATAACCCTACAGTATAAAGACAGTGAGTAATCTCCTCTAATGGATCAGTGTTTTCATAGATTAACAACAGAGCTCGTTTAGTTAATCACTGAGGAGTTGATCAAACGTACATATTTGATCCTATTGTCCGTTTTAGAAAAGCAGCGCAATTACATAAAAGCCCTGAGGCCAGATGTCCGACCTCAGATTAAACGCCAAGAAAGCAGAGCTGACAGATACATTACACTGAATTATTTAAATGTGGTTTTGCGGCCTCAGTCTCTTTTGTTCTTTATGGACTCGGTTTCCACCCAAATGAAGCTGTCCTCTACTCTTCACGTTACACGTTCGACCTCATTCTCTTTGCACCGACAGCATTAAGGTAAAAAACACATTTCGGTCGATTGCTGCAGATTTACTGGATGTTACGTTGGACCAGAGTAGCTGCTTGTTGTATGTTCAACCTCACACATGACTGGCTCAGGGGCCCAGGAGGTCAGAGGGTCCCTGCATGACCCGGAGCTTCTGTATGGCGTGAGAGTACAAAATGATGGCAACAAAAGAAACACACAATAATCAAAACCATGCAGGACAAAAAAGAGAAATCAAAGATATGAATGAAATCACAACACAATGATAAAAAAGGACCAAAAGCAGACAAATACATTTGGAGCAGGCTGGGGGTACAGCTGGGCTCTCACTCCTCGGAGGCCCATTTCCTCTTAATCCACCCGCGGTTCAAGCTGCTTCACTTCCACCAGTTTCTTTACTTCGTCAAGTTGCCATCTGGACTTTGGTCGTTCAGCAAATTCCAACTAATTCCATCAACCTATGTGTTCATGAAAGTGAAATACAAGTGGTGAGTGTCCGTCAAACTGCGACAGCAGCAGCAGACGCTCCTTTTTTTTTATAACTTTAGATTCTGATTTTAGCATAAAATGATCAGCGTGTGTGATGTTGTGTGTTAACAGTTACTTCCTGAACTGTTCCTTTAAATTGTGCACACATTTAAAGATAAGCCTGTACAGTTACTGTGGATGTGTGTACATCGTTCTTATTCCATTTCAAATCAACTCTTCCTACTCATCTCTCTGTGATATATGTCGTACCTGCTCGTTACCCCCTCGCTCTCCTTTAATGATGGTTTTAACTCTGACTGCTGTGACATAACATCCCGGCTCAGGACAGGAGCGCGCAGGCTCGCTGGCGGGGATTACAGCTCATTCTTCAGAGCGCTGGGTTTATTTTAGGGTCTGACTGGATAAAACTGGATTAGCATCACAATGAATCCCTGGGCATTCAAACCCAGAGGTCAGCTCCTCTGTGACCTTTGACATTTGAAATGTTTATAAATCCCCTTCTGTGTTGTGATAACTAAACATAGATTTGATCAGCTGTCATTTCAGTGAGGTGTTCATTTTTGACAAGTCACTGCTTTTATGTACTCTTTTATGTTTTTTTCAGTATAATCCAGTTAATAAATGACTAGTTATGTTCTACTGTTAACTTTACCTTAAGTAAAAGAGTTTGCAGGACTGAGAGTCTTAGTAAAGAGCTAATATTTGCTGATTAACACACGAAATGTGCAGCTGAGGCTCATGGAAAAGCTGTTATATGTTGAACTAATGGACAGATTAAAACGTTTGTGCTACAGGAAATAATTAAAATGAATATGTGGCACGTTTAACTTACATTTCAAAAATTTACTGAGCTTATATTTTTGCTAGTATTTATTATTAGTAGTGGAACTTCACTATTTTGTCTTTATTTATAATGTGCATGATGTATTTGCATTTCCTTCCTTCTGTGCACCAGTGTGCAACAATTTAATATCATACACATGCAATAAAAGTCAGGGGATAAACACATTGAGTAGGATTCGCTGCTTTAGTGTAATATTGGACCTTGAGCTCCAAGGTCATCTGTACCAGATCCATTGCAAGTTGTCTGATTGCCGTCAAACCATTTTAATTTATTTGTAAAAACAAAAACACAGACATGATACAAGAGGACAGGTTATAGGACCTCAAGTAACTGTGATCCATGCTCAGGTCAAAATGAGTATTTAGGATCATTTAAATTCTGTATCAGTGTCTAAATGCCATGTAATGTGTTTATAACAGAGCAAATGACCAGACATTTAAGTTGTATTAAAACATGCTGCTGGCAAGAAGCAAATGAGGAAGAGAAAACTGACACTTTATAGTCAGAAGGCACAATGTTCACAAATTTCCTCTGTGAAACTGCAAAAACCACAGGTCTCTAATGCTGGCCTGAATGGAACAGTCTGTGGCTTACATGTCTTGTTCAAGGGCATTGCTGTGACGAAGAACATGGCGTTTCTCGTTCTGCTGCATGTTCGTTTATCTGAGACAGTGAATCAAGGTCACAGTACAATGAGAAGTTCCATCACCTCCGAGGACACCACAGAGAGCAGCGGCTCATGTTTGCTCCCGTGGGTCATCAGAGAAATGTTGTTATTCTGTTGGCTTTTCCCAAGACTCCGACATGTGTGATACAAACATCTACATGGTCTAATAATGACAAAGTGCAGGCAGCATTGGTTCAGTTCCGCATGATGAAGTCCCTGAGTGCATTTCCCTTTGCATCAGCAAAGCAGTAGTCTCTCAGGTCAGTACGTCTATGATGAACACCTTCTGAATTGGGATGATTCCTTTCAAAGAACTTTCTGAATTTTGGAAAAATGTCAATATGTTTAAATTAATTTATTTATTTTTAACTATTCAACAGCTTGAATGTGAGTTAATACAAGAGTGGAACAAGCTGTGGAGGATTAGATCTAAAACAGCAGAGCCCCCGATTTACTTAAAATAACTAATGTAGGGTTAAAGAAGTCGTGCTCATCTCACTACAGCTTGTGATTGCACTCAATAACAATGTGCATGGCAGGAGACTATAAAGTGCAAACAGCGGAAACTATTTACATTATATATTAAAAACACAAGTAACCACCGTTTTAGAAATTACTGTTTGAGTGTGGGCATTTAAATTGTATATGTTAACTGACATTTGCACTGCAGCTGAATAAAGTTTCAAGGTACTTTTACTTTAACTCCACTACAGCTGACAGCCTATTTTCTCCAAACCATCATTTCATAGTTTTGGATACTAGTTGCAATTATTTGTGATGCATTTCATGGATTAAACAGCTGATAGTACATAAAGCGGTACTTCTTTTTGTACTTGTAATTTTACTTAGGTATAAACTTTGTGTACTTCCTCACACAGTATCTTTGGAGCCTTTTGCAGTTTTTCACCAGCCTAATTGAGGAAACTTGTTTTGGCGGAAAACCGTCCAACCTGGCAACACGTTTTCACCTGTAGCTAATGCCCAGTTCCGTCCAGACAGGTGTGCAGCGCGGACCCAGTAGGGGTCCTTAGGCAAGACCTCCTCACTCTTACCCTGCCTACCCTTGTACCGACTTGTAAGTCGCTTTGGATAAAAGCGTCTGCTAAATGACCAAATGTAAATGTAAATAATCCGACTTCAGTGCGTTTCGTCGACCTGTTGTTAAGATGCTAACACAGAAGCGTGTTTGCTATCGGACCACGACCTCTCGATTTGGGGCCTGTTCTCCGGATCTCGACTCACCAACATGTCATAAAGATAAGTAGCTTTAATGTTTTATGGTGATTTTTTATTTAATTTATGAATAATGATGGAGCAGGTTTGACTGAACCCAGTTTGTGTCACTCTTGTGTTAGCTAACATCCGGGCCACAGAGCTAGCTAAACATCACTTCCTGTTAAAGCTGGTTAACTTGGGATGTTTAAAAACACACAAACTAATAAATTAACACGTATTATGACATTATCTTAAAAATTCACACATTTTCGTAACTATCTGGATGAATAATAACGCCATATCTCCCGTCACATGATTAACACGTGTTTAAAGCTTCCTCTAGGTTGTGATCTTCTTCCGGCCGCCATGTTTGTTTTGCTAATTAGAAAGGAGTTTAAAATTCAATTAAGTTAAATTAGATTATATATTGTAAATGGATTTTAAAGGGAGCTAATGGAGAGAAACTAATGTAGGAAATGTATGATCTGATGATATTGTCTCTATGATTCGTCATGCAGATGGTTAGAATAATGTTTGGAGAACGATCTAGTAGGTAGGTGTAAGGTAATTATTATCCAAAAACAGATGGTTAGCTCTGACTCTAATGTTTCTTAACACAAATGGACACAAACTGGGGCTGGTTTTGGCTCATCGCAGGTTGTTTCCTTATGGCTGTATTGTTGTTTTGCTTTGTTTTGCTGCTGGCTGGTCAGTTTTGCTATGCTGCTGCTGCTGCTGCATGTATATGTAGCTTTTCTCTTGCATGTGTGCTGCGTGGCGATTTCAAATGTGTGCATGTATTTTTGCATTAGTGTTTTCTTTGTTTTTGCAAACATATTTCTCTTTCAACCTGTTTTAAAACTCTTAACACAGGCACAGAATTGAAGGATGTTCTATGCTGTTTGATTAGTATTAGCATTCATACTCGGGTATAATGCTACACATTGTCTTAGAACATAGCCGTTTGTCATATATTTGATTGTCTAGGCTTTTTTTTTTATTGGATTTTGTTGTTGTTTACATTTCATGGACTCCCTCAGTAGGCCATAATATACAGATGAGGAAAAGATTGTATTGTATTGTTTGCACCTGTTTTGCGTCTCGTTGTGGTTGTTGAATCCAGACAAAACCAAAATGTATGACTTTATATGTTTGAGACAAATTCCATGACTACTGCATTAATAATGTGTGTTTAAGTTTTCAGTTGTTAAAATTATGTTTTATATAAATTCAGCTCGTCTATAAATAGACTTTCTGCATTTTGTGATTCTAACTTCAGATACATAAATTAAACAAAAGATTACTAACCGCAAAGAATTTCTTATAGCCTCTGCAATTACTTTTAAAGGTAACAAGCTCTAACAAGTGAGGGCGGGAAACCACAATTGTCTTCGACAGACTTGTTAATCTCTTGTTAAAGGGTCAAAAGTAACGCCTTTGCTTTTGATGAAAGATTCAGCTGTCTTCTTGGTGTCTGTAGTGTGACCTGACAGGCTTGTTATGTAATGAATAAATTAAGTCATAATGAAATAATAATTTATAGTGTTTTCTGATCTAATACAGCAGCACTTTGACTTTCATCCACAGACTTTAACTAATCAGAGCTGATGTCGTCACAGCTGGGTCACCCATGTCTCGTTAATTATTGAGAAACCCATATTACACATTAGCAGTTAGATAACCGCCCGAGGCGTTACGTTTGAACATAGTCTGGCAGACAGCACTGTAGATTTGCACTGGTCTGGAACCTTATTAGATTTAACAATCTGAAAACTTGGCTTCAAATCTTACCTTAAGCACTTCACTGTAGTAATATTCATGACTAAATGAGCAACTAAAAAATAGTCAAAGTACAAAAAAACAACACACGGCATAAATTAAAATGTCTTGCTTAATATTATGCACTTTTACAATTAAATGTAATGTAAGCTGTAAGCCCAGACGACCTCAGTGAGTGCTTTGAGCGATGGCATCCTAAATCATCTTGGTGGTTGTTACACTGGCCACTTGTGATCCAGTCGCCCAAGACACATGTTAATACCAAGAGTGAACAAGAAACAAGAATAGTTCACAACTTGAGCTGCTTCCATAGTTATGACTCTTTTGTCAAAATTGGTAAATTAAAAATGTGCAGAATTAGCTATAAGCAGTTCTTGTCTGGAGTGTACCTGAGGACGTTCAGCCAACCATCGCTGTATTACTTTAATACTGAAGTAAACTTAAAAATTGGAAGATTATTGGTCAGGTCTGGAGGTGGAGAGAGCCCCATTTTTGAAAAGTTGTAAAAATGCTATTGATTAATAAATATTGAAATAGTTCCCTTTTTGTAGTGTACCTGTGGATTTACGCACTGCCAGTGGATTAGTTTAATACTAAAGTAGTACTCAGTCATAGTCTGTCATTATCTATGAACTCTGAGCAGATATAAGGACTATTTTTTGTTTTTGCTGCAGACATTGGTGATGATGATATGCCTATAAAGTGTAAGTCAGACTGTAGCTTAAAGACGTGTAATATGTCTTTGTATTCAGAATTGACTGAGTTATGAATCTCTCGAGTTTTAAAGCACCTTCATTTTCCCCCTGAGCTGTAAAAAAATCTCACATTTTACTTTTTAAAAGTTATTTCAGTTCTTTAAATATTTTTATACTCCTAACAACCTTTGCGCTGACCTTTTGACCTGGCTAGTTCAAGGACATGCAGTCGCCTCAATCACCCGATTACCACATACTGCTTTGGCAAGAGTCGCTTAGTCAGGATAATGCCCTCGATTATTGATTAACATTGGGAGTATTTACAGTGTGCACACCTCTGCGGTGCTGCCACGAGGCATGATGCACCCATAAGCATGTGACCTTAGGCACTAAAGTTGACTTATTTCATTAGAAAAACCCGTGAAAAAGGGGAAACTGGTTGATTTCAGTGTGACCAAGCAGACTGTTTCTCTAAGGGCTCATGTCTGTGTGATTCTGACCTATGTGTATATTTGGAACAGTTGAAAGGGGAATTCTCACATTAACATTGTGTTATCTCTGTAATTGCTTTCAGTTGAAACAAATGTCTTTCATTAGTATGTGACTTAGTCCAGATTTTAGGTGATTCCAGTTTTATGACTCATCAGTTATCAAGATGACTGCTTCCTGGAACAGGTTAGTTTCCAAAAACCAGATTTGAGCGGCTCTGTGGATTCACACTGTTGCGATAGCATCTGAAAACCCGGTCAAGGAAGCGTTTTTGGTTCTGTGTGGTTTAATTGTGCTTGTGAAACATCCAAACATAGCTGAATACTACATGTCACTGAATGTGACAAGCTTTTAATACTTTGTGAGGTGATGATTGATGGACTTTGACCACTAATTACTTCCCTGAGATCTCTTTCTGAGAGTTTCTCATCAATGGTTCAGATATATCTGTAGAATATTAACAGAGTGCTGTGCAATGCCAGAGCCTCTGATACCTCTATCAGGGGTTTTTAAGATAAGCAGTCTGAACCTGTTGCCTTATCTTTAGATCCTTTACAGCTCCGTAACCAGTGTGGCTACATTTCAGTCCATGTGTCTGACCTAGGAGAGAAAGAGTGAAGTCAGAAGCATGGAAAATGGTAATCTTCACAGTAACATGTTAGGGTGCTTGTAGTTTAACTGCTGTAATTGCTTAAAGCTGAAGCACTGCTTCATAGTATCTCGCCCCTCTGTATCGGTCCTGATTTAAACTCTGAGCTGCTGCAAATCCTCTGCATTAAATGCTCTTTGCAGATTATGACCATTAATCACCATCGTAGAAGTCCATTAACATCACACATGATCTCCTACATTAACAAAATTGTCACTTACAGTTTGTCATATGAAATGATGAACTTCTAAAATATTTTTAGTAGCTGGTGCTTCTACATTTTATTCATTGAGCCAGACTGCGAGTTACTTCACCACGTAAAGAGCAGATGTGGTTTACTTGACACTGATAAGTGCACAACTTGTACTGCTTCGCGTACCCAGTGGAAAATTATGAAGCATGCACTGTTGCCTATGTGTAATTTTGTAGTGGCTGTGGTTTAATACAGTTTATTTTTGTATACATGTACTGGGTGTGTGGGTGTGTGCGCCTTTATGCAGTCATGAGGCCATTTTGACTGATGTGCACCATAATGCTGTGTAGTTAAAATTAAAGTTAAATGTTGGGGATTGCTTCTGTCAGTGTCCTCGCTGCTGTAGAAAGAAGAGCATGTCCTTAACTTTAACTGGAAGATATAGAAGTGAAAGTGAAATTTTACCCTAAAAAAGTACAGAAGTTTTTCCAGAAAAATATAATAAAAGTACCAGTGGTGTTTCCCTTTTCTTTTATGTTGTTTATTATAATATAAATGCATGACCTGTCCTGGCTCCCCCTTGTCGTAGCACTTGTGTTTTACCTCACCAAGGAACAAACCCTGGTCTCCTGCATGGGGGGCAGTGATCTTACCCCTATGTTATCCCTGATAACACGAGCAACATTAAACATGGACAAATCAGCTTCAGTAATGAGACCAAAACAAGATTTGTTTCAATAAGAAGTGTTTTATTTCCTTTTTTTAAACAAAGCCCAATACAGATTTGAAGCTTAAACTGGGGAACACTGGTAAATTGCAATCAAATCATCATCATGTCTGGGACACCCACAAAAGATGAGCTCCAAATAAAAAAAAAAAAAAAAACAGACACAGACAATAATAATGAAGAAAATAAGGGTGCATGTTGTCCAGCGCTATAAAAAATATATTTTCAACAAGAAGAAACAAAGTTTATGCCAGCAGCTGTTGAGGAGGTAAATAAATTCAGATTCTAGTGTCTGTGACATTTAACGGCTTTTAAAGAACATCTGACATCAGCTGTGTACAGTTATTACAATTAAATATTGTTTATTTTATAATTTATCGTAAGTCTGTTAATACATGTAGACTTTTTAGCCATAATTTGAAATAAGAGTTTGACATTTAAATGAAAGTGGGTAGAAATAAACAAAATTAGATGGATTTTCAAAACTAACTTGTTAATATTTAACAGCTGAGCCGACTGTGAGAATATTTAGAGGGTGAAAGAATCTAATTTAATGGCAGGTAGCTCACATTTTGTCACGAGTGATTTTAATTTGTATTTTTTCCACATCTAACTTAGCAAAGGGTGAGAAATTATTAGTTCTGGTGGCGTGACACATTTAAGATTAAAGGTTAACAGTCATTTAAAATATTCTAACGTCATGACACCGGGTAAAAGCTAAAATAAAAATGGGATTAAAATTAGGATTCAACTGACATGATGTCATTTGAAATATGAAATTAGACACTATCTGCAATGAGCTGATCCACCCATGTAAACACAGTGATTTTCTGATACAGAAAAATACTAAGTGGACAATGTATATTGATCTTTAACAGTATCCATCAGTTGAAAACACCAGTTTGATATATTCTCATGTGGGAACATATATATTTTATAACAAAATAAATCTATACTGTTGTTTTCATGGTGATGGTTGATAACCTATTTCGAACTCTTTGTCTCAACAAACTGCATGTAGGTTTAGCTCTGTAAGAAATTGTGACTGAAGCAGCTCAAATACTCAAAAGGCTCTGCCTGAGAAGAACATTAGTTTGAAGCAAACAAAAGACTAATAAAATACTCATCTCTTGCATCTTTACACCAGTTAAAGTAATTTATAATAAAGTGTATGTTTCTATCATCTTTGAAAATTATACGCAGTTATTTTCTGTATCTTGGCATTTGTGACGCAAAATATCTGTCGGATATTTACAGAGGAAAAGATACTTTTCAAGCAGTAAAACAAGCTTATATCGTGGGCTGCAACAGAATAAACAAATGTGAAGAAATAATGGAGAAAGAATTGCATAGCAGATCAGAATATAACTACACAAGAACTGATCCTTTTTGGTATGGTGCACTTTGATTCATGACTTTGCACATATTCACATATGTACATGAATTACGTAATAATTCACCTGCCCACAGTAAAGATCAAGTTTACTTCTGCACTATAATGCTCAACAGCAAGAAGGCAGGATGCAGACGTCTTTGTCCTCTCCGCTCTTCTGATAAAGTTCATAGAAGTCTTTAAAAAAAAAAAAGAAAGAAAGAAAAACAAAAACAAATTGTAATGTTGTTTAAAAAGTGCCATTTTGCTACATGATCAGCTGATCCATGGTCTGCTACTGAAAGGTTAACACAAGCAATGTGTGTTACTCAGCCCCCAATGTCACACCGTTTCCTGATTCTATGAGTTTGGTCACATGGACAATCACACACACACACAGTCACAGTCACATAGACAGAAACACACTTGCACTCCAACACACACACACACACACATACAAACAAACAGATGACTTAAAAGGAAAAAACAAGTGGAAAAACAAAGTTGTGGCCGGTGGGTACAGTTCCATTTGAAGAGTTTATCTGGTGCAATTAGACATTCCGGCTGGTAAAGCTTTGAAAAAATAATAAGCACCATTGGGGAAAAGGCCTCAAATGTCCTCCGCTCAGGGAGAGTTCAGCAGTTTCTGCTAACTTTTGTGCTCCCACAAAAAGCAAAAGTGAAATAAATCTACATTCAGACTCGCCTCTGGCTCGTGGTCGGGCAAAGTCACTGAAATGTTTCAGGCTTTACTGCGTCTTTTCCTCCGGTTTCAAGTCTGACTTAGTCGGCATCAGAGCCTTGTATTAGTCACGGAGTCCGACGTCGTGTATCTCCAACTCCTGTGAGGCCTTTTCTTTGTGTCCATACGGATACATCTGTATCCTCACCGTCTCTGCTGGGCATAAACTGGGTATGCTAGCGTCACATTCAGAGAGTCATTGTGCTGGACCAAAGATGTGTGCTGGTAGTGAAGTACGAGTTCTTTTAATGAGCTGTACAGGTTGTATGGTTCCGCGAAGCCGTAACCCGAGGGGGTCTTGTTGATGACGCAGTGCTTCACCTCACCGTCCACACTGCAAAGAGAGGATAATGGTCACAGTTTGTTCAGTCTGCAGAGAATTAATGTGTTTACTTTTCTGATTGCTAGCTAGAGACCTTTACAGCATCTTGCTATATTTTATATATCTCAATCAACCACTAACTGATGGGTTTGCAACTTTTTGAAGTCCGTCTTAAAACAGTGTTTTGTGTTTGAATACTTTGGACGATATCAGTCTGAACTGAAATGCTTGAAGCCTCATTAGCTTCAGATAAACTAAACAGATTAAAATAATTTAGGAAGGGCCAGTAAGAACCAGAGGAAGCAGAAACTCTTGGACTTGAAGAAATGAACTTGTTCAATTTCATAAATGGATACGTACACAACGCTGCAGGCGTAGCATCCTGCTTTGCTGCTGTCTCGAACCAGGAATGTTCCGTCTCTCTTGCCTTGGAGCAGAGCCTCCGCCTGTAGTCGGTTTATGTTGCCCAGTTTCCACGACCGCTCGTCATGATGAGGAAGGTCTTCGTCATCGTCAACCATAGAATATTGACTAGAAAAACAAAGTGACGTACAGGGAGTGTGAGTTGTGAACTTAAGACATCTGCATTTTAGTGCTGGCTTAGTTAATTTGACTGGATACTCACTCTTCTGTGTTCTCGTTCTTGATTCCCAGCCACTCGTTGAGTTTCTTCTGTCGGACTCCTTTCTGGGTGAGCCACCTACGAGACAGAAGTCACGTGGAGATCAGAATCCAGGACAGAGCCATTTTCATTTTCTCCAGAGGGAAGAGTACTCCTTAGCCGCTTCAAAAGAAGCTGAGGCACTCTGTGAGTGCTGTACTTACATGAGATACTGGTCTCTGGTCTTGCGGAGCTGGATGAGGTCGGGCTTGATGCTGTTCATTCTCTTGTCGATCTCTCTGTAGTCTGCTGCCTGTTTCTTCAGGTCTTCCTCCAGTCTGCACTTGCTGTCAATAATTTCACTTATCCTTGATTTTAACTTCTCATAGTTGCCCATGATCCTGAAAACAACAGTTGAAGGTAATTAAAACATCTATTATGTACTGATATTGCTTCTTTGCAGCTGATGTAGTACAGTGTGGTAGATTCTTACCTCTGGATCTCCTTGTCGTTTCCTTCTCTCCTGAATTTTTCAATATACTCTTTGCTGTACCGCTCTTGTGTTTGGCATTGCTCTTCGAATATCTTTATAGTTTCATTAAACGCCTCTATCGCTGTCCTTTTCATTTGAATTTCCTGGAAACAGAGGCAAAGTGTTAGTGTGTTGTGTACTAATATTGTAGTACAATTCTCATTAAGGTTTTCTTCTGTGAGGTACTCACTTGTGATGTTCTGGTGTATTCTTCATACAGACGGTCGTACTCTTTGTTCTTCTCCTGGTACTGCTGGTGATACTCGCAGAGCTTCCTCCCGACAGCTTCAATGTTGTCTTCTTTCACCACTTGATCCTGAGAAGAGTTAAAAGTGCAAAAGCTGCAGTCAACTTGCTTTGAAATGAGCCTTTCTAACTGCTCTGGTTCAGACTGTGCTCGCGTTGTACCTGCTGGTGTTTGGAGACTGGATACAGCAGCTTGACATCTAGTTTGGGGTTGTACTGAGCCAGTGACTCATTGCGATAGTGGTTGATGAGCTCAACAACGGAGCTGAAGGTCAGTGGGTCAGAGAAGCCGTACTTCCCATCGCGATGGAATATCTTAATGAGCTTGTTGTTGCCTCCTTTCCTGCAGGCAGAAAAAAAAAGCGGCGCAACCTGTTAAACCTACTGCTAACAAATACGTAAGCAGTTCTACAAAAGGAAGTGATTTCAAAGTGAAGGAGGAAGGAGCCTACCTCAGAGTGAGAGTGTAGTCTCCATGCATTTTTGTTGAGGCATCTCGCACCAAAAACGTACCATCCGCAGTGTCCCTCAGTTTCTCATTCACTTCCTCCCTTGAGATATCTCCCCAGTACCATTCAGCATCTTGTAGAGCCATGTTGTTGTTCATACCGTTGTTTGTCACACTTGTGGGCTTAGGTGGCTTTGGAGGTAGAGCTGTGAAGACAATGAGTGAATACAGAACGTAAATAAATGTACTGCAGTGCAACTCAAACCTGTATTGGCTCACATATCATTAAATACTTGAGTTTTCTGGCTCATTACACCACATTTAATGCTGTTTGACTTGCACTGAGTGCATTTGCCCCAGAAAATACTACACACCAAA
Organism: Anabas testudineus; assembly: GCF_900324465.2. Lineage (NCBI taxonomy): Eukaryota > Metazoa > Chordata > Actinopteri > Anabantiformes > Anabantidae > Anabas > Anabas testudineus. The sequence continues at coordinate 3,442,756 of NC_046621.1, forward strand.
TCTGACACCATTTACAGTTTAGACTTTGCATGAGAATTATGCATTTTACACACACATCCTTTTTCCACAGTAGCAGCGAGACAGTGTGACTCAGGAAGAATAAATTTCTCCCTCAATGAAGAAAGGTGTTCTCTATAAATATTCCTGGCTGCAGCACGATTGCATGCAACAGTGACACTAAAATGTTTATAGATTTCTTCCACTGTAAAAGTGTGGAAGCCACTGTTAAAATATAAATGCAGAACATTTTTGTAATATACAGCATAAATGCACAGTTGACTACTGTTCTCTCTACAGGGTTTTTCCTAACAGCAGTTATTCAGCTGTAGTATTTAATAAGATTTAAAGAGAATTTAAGCGGCTTTTCCTATTGCACCACTAAGAGTTAGATTTAAATCAGGTGATTGGCACAAACCCATTAAAACCAGTTCAGCTGTAGGTATGGAAAATACCTAATGTTAAATCTGCAGTGGATGCTCACAAGCTGACAGTTTTACAGCGGAGCCAACAGTAGCAGAGCTGTGGTATCCATCTATTTTTAACCCACAAATCTGCACCGCATGTGTTCGCTTCCTCTGCATTAACACCCTTTCTACTGCATTGGACATTGCACGACTTTGCTCACTGAGACAGAGAGCACCATTCACTTGCCAGACAACTACAACGGTGACATGGCATAAAATGTACAGGTTTACAATCTCTGCAAAATGCAGCCCGGTGGTTCAACCACAGCACAGTAGGTGCTGCACATATACCTTCCAACCTGATCACACATCATCACCAGATACCTAGAATTGTCTGATTCTTGAAACCAGTCATGTGAACAAACCAGTCTTAACAGCAGTGTGACGAGTTCCTCGCACAGCTTGAATATGGGCGAGCATATATCTGAAGTGGCTCAAACAGTTTTTTTATATACAACCACCAAACACCCATTTGAACAGCCATTAAGGACAGCCTGCTCAGTAACGTGTTACATCACTTACCACAGCCAATCACATTGGTGGTCTGTCACCAACCACTCCTGCATCTTAATTTCCTGAGCGCGATGAGGTCATTCTGGAAGCCTTTTACCTCCCCGCTTAAATTTTTTAACGCTGAAACTAAATGGAAAACGGACTAACGCATCATTCTTTCTGCAGCATCCGGCATTATGTCCTAGTATGCATCCATCTTAAAAAGAAACGTGCAGTGTCGCTCCGCTAGCAGAGGAGGGGAAGAAAGGACCGGCAGCCTGCTCCATGCTTTTCCTCTGTCATCCTCTCTCTCTCTCTCTTCCTCTCTATCTGTGTTGTGCTTGGCTGCTTGCTGTCCTGCAGGTTGCTCAGCCCCTCCTCTCAGCATGTGTCGTGCGGAGGTTTAGTCCGTCCCACTGCTGGCACTCTGACAAAGCCAGCTCTGCTGCAGCAGCACGTACACAGCTAAATTATAATGCTTGCCCTGGGTCAGCGGCACTTGGAGCTCCAAAATACGCCAGTAATCCCACAGTGTGACACTCGGCATGACAGAGTTAGCTCCCTTGATTTCCTGAGTGAAATTTAAATAGGCCTAGTTCTTAGTAAGGTATAAGGATTCACGTGGAATGCAGTCATTGTCCTTCCAGGCTCAACCTAAGTGCAGTTGTTGGGCTGCTTAACTTAAGAAGTAACGATACAGATCACATTACAGTTGCAAATCAGGGTTGTAGAAAATAGAAAATACTTTAATTTCTGTGTTTAAATGTAGAAAATAAGTTCTGCTGGGTTTATTTCTCCACTACAACCTACTGGAAATGTTTTAAGTCCTCTTTCAATAGTAGGTTTTAACTGACTTTAACTCTAAGATTCATCATCATGGCTCGCAGTAATGCAGAGTTATGTATGCAGTCCATAAGATCCACTTCTAACTGTACAACATGAGCAGTAGCCTTAGGCAAAACTGTTCACTGACAGCTATGACTGGAGGCTTAGTCTTGTTCTGTTCTGTTCTTAAGATGTGGTATGTGTCTTATTCTACCCATGCGGCCCCTTTTTCATTCCAGCCTGAAGGCAGAAACAGTAAAAACACACAAATCTACTTTTTGTGTGGCCATTAAAAAAAATAAATAAATAAAACTTACGTTGCAAGTTGTGCATGTTTTGCACAACTTGCTCTTTTTGGTAAAAGAGCTATTCTTCTTTGTAGCTTCTTTTATTCCCAGACGGTAAATTAAATCCAACTTCAGTTACTTTCACGTGCTTCAGTAAAGCTCCATTTCATAGTTCAGGCCCCAGAGAAACTGGATGTGGCTTGTTTTAATTATTCTTTCGTAGAAGGTCTACGTGCTTCTTAATGAAATCCAGGTAATCCCCTCGACGTGAGGCAGGTGCAGCATGCGACTGTCTAGCTGGCTGACTGTTAAGTTCCTGCTGTGAGCGTGGTAAAGCGCTGTGTCTCCTATCTCTCCATCTCTGATCGTTACAAGGCTAAGGCCTTCTTGCATTGAGGCATATAGTTAATGATTCGCTAGCTGCTCTAGTGTCAGTGCAGCTTGTTCTGAAAGCAGCCACTCGTGCCAGTGTGTCTCTGTTTCGTTGGTCACTCCCTCTTTCTGTTTGTAAAGGAGGAGTGGGGGGGGGGGTCTAGTCTTATGATTAACTTGCAAAGTTTCAAATATTTGCTGAGCTGGGCACTTTTAGGCAGGGAGGACATGTAGAGATCAGAAGGGGGAAGAACCGAGGGGTGGGGGTTGGGGGGTGGTCCTGCAAACTGGAAGTAGCCCTGAGTTAACAAGAAGTGCTCTGTGGAGCCGGCCGACTTTCCAGCCAACCAAATCTAAGTGGGCCTTTTGTCGCTTCCTTAAAATAGGTACGCAGTAACTGGGAGGAGGCACGCAGACACCCAAACACACACAGGTCATTCACAGAAACACATGTACAGAACATGTACATGTGTGTTTACAAAGTAGGTTATTCTTCCTCACTCTTCTTGCGACCCTGTGACAACCACACAGGAGAGACCGAAACCAGTTTTGCAAACCTGAACTCACATGTCACCATCACATGTTAAACGGGGTAATGTGTTTGTGAACTTGTATGGCTAACCGTGTGAGGATTGGTTTGTTTAACATCATGGGAGTACGGACATTGTGGCTGAGGATTAAGACTTGATTTTAGGGTGATGTTTAGGTTAGGGTAAGGGCCGAGGGAATGCATTTAAATTGTGTAAATTGGTGTCACAAAAATAGCTGTACAAAACTGTGTGTGTGCATAAGACTAAAAGCATTTAGGTCTTTGCCTGCCCATCCATCCCTCTCTTCTACTGCCAAAGTGCTCCTGCAGGTGCAAATTACTGACAGCTGAGAGGGTGCCATGCACAGAGACATTATAAATAGCCCTAGCAGGTAATAAAATGTTTAAACAGCCACTGCCATGTCCTGGGCCTCTAGGCCAGCCAACGCTTTTAAGTAGCATTGTAAAACCCAACTGTGCCACGCAACGTGCTGCCCTCTCTCACAACCACAGTCTAGCTACATGTCTGTAGACCACCATTGTACCAGACATGAAAACTGACTTTGTGCAGTTTTGCATTTCAAATATTACCAGTCAGTAATGTCAACCGAGATTTTATCAGTCCGTTTCATTTTCTGTCTTCGTTCCTACACAGTCACATGTCAAATTAGAATGTACCAGTAATCACATGATGCTCACTTTCCAGCAAAAGTCTGTACATCATCATTTTACTCAACCACTCACTAAATTGCACTTGTCACATAATCTGTCTCTCAAAAGCAGATACTGACATCTCTGCACACCACCCTTGATTCATACTGTGTCACAGCTGTGTAACAAAGATCATCAGGAAATGTTACCTTGCTTTTATCTAATACTGCCAGTCCTGCACCACAACCTTGTAACCTTGTGGTTTGCAGACTTTTGTTAAATTATATTGAACCATGCAGAAAAGCAGCATTAAAAACATAAAGGATGACAGAAGTGAAAATAAAAAGAAGTAGTTAAGTACCTGGAGCAGCTTGACTTTCACTCCATTCACTGGTCACAAGAACCTCAATGATCTTGACGTGGACATCCAGGCTGGGTTCACAACTGTGAAGAGCGAAAGGGGAGTTAAATAATGTTTTATTGCACAGGTGACCGTTTCAGTTGCTGCTCTCTGTGCTGGCTTCAATCTGATGGTATTTCAGGCTTAGCTACTTTAATTGTGCAGCACAGCTGGCAAGTAGAAAATCTCCAACCTACATACATGCACAGCTGAAACCCATGACTGCCTGACAGACTGTGCTCTGACAGTGTGTGAGTGCGCGCATGAGTGGGTGCTTGCCTGAATGCAAGTGTCTGCAAGGGTGCACGTTTGAGTGTATGCCTCGGTATTGCATTACGGTCTAGCTGACAGACCAGAGTATGCAGCTGCAAGGTTTGATCCTGCTGCTCCAACACCCACCTGGAGGCCTGTGGTCTGAAAAACACTGGACTGAAGATCTCGCCTAGGGTCCTAGCGTTGAGCAGATTCTTGGAGCCGTTTTGGCACACTCTAGCGAAATGCTTTAGCAGACAGTGGAGGGTTAGCCAGTATTGAGGAGGCAGGCTTGGGGTGCTGGCAATTCGACGTAGCAGCTGGGCACATTCCTCAGGATTCACCACCTCTGTTGAAACGGACAAGAACAGTTGAGAGGTCGACAAGACAGATGTGAAAAACCGAAGCCTATCTAAGTCAAAGAAGAGCATAAAATGAAAGATGTTTCGTTGAACAAAGACGAGATGGAAAAAAAAAAACAATGTGCTGTTAGATTTGAAAACCACAGAGACTGTGTGGTTGACAGTGAGCGTAAGGTACACTGGTAGGTGATTGGCTGCTCAGAGATGCTAGAGATAAACTCTCAGGCTTGTTTTAGTTCCTATTAACCACAGATATCCTGTTTCTGGCCCTGTGACAGCAAGAGAATGCAGCGCTACAGAACTGTGTGGTGTGAGAATTTTTTTCTGTGCTTGCAACAGAGACAGCAAGACAGACAAAGATAAAAGAAAGAGTAAATGACAAAATACATCAGTCAATTTGCATTTTATAGTGACAAAGGGCGCAGAGAGTGAACATTTAAAAAAAGCCCTCGAGAGCCAAAGGGTGCTGATGAACTCTTGTGGTTTTGTGTGCAAAGGACTCAATGTTCAGTAGCAGTGAACACGAACATTGCGTCAGCACTTCTGCTCTATGCCAACCGTACAGTAAACAAATAATAAGTGAACGCATTCTGACCTTTTGCAGTGAGGACCATTTGAGCGTATATTGCAGTGGGGATGATTGGCTGTGGAAGATCCTGCAGGTACCTGCGCAGACCATCACACAGAACCGGCAGTTCCAAGTGATCCAGGTCAGCTGACTGAGGATCTGAAGTGCAAAGCAACACATGCACAAGATTAAATAGTAAAAGTTAGTCAAAGAGATCTTCAATTACACAGTACATCATGCACAGGTACATACTATGGATGTGTACAAGCATTTTTACGTCATCTCACCTCATTTAGCTCGCGTCAACATTGCCACTTACGTCAATCTTTTTTGTTACAGTCTCTGAGACACCTTATGTCTGTGCTTATCTGTCATTCAAGCGTCAGATTTGATCAAATGTGATTAAAGTAATGTAAATATATATACTCACCATCAAAATACTGTCTGACTTCAAGTCCAGCACCAGCAGTGAATGTTCGATATAACGTGGGATTATCCAGACCTGAAAATATTGAGTTGAACACAAGCTGTTACATTTACTGACCGACGTAACCAAGGGAAGTTGTTTCATGTTGCTCTGTATAAGCACAATAAAATATGGTTTTAAATGCACAAATCCAGAAGTGCAGCAGAACGTTACTTTATTGGACTCACCTTTCCTCTCAATCGCTTCCAGTAGTCTGACCAGCATGGGTGGGGCGGTGTCTGGAAGACAGAACTGCTCCGTCAAGTCCATCAGACAGAAGCCTGGAGGAGATAATAGCAGCATGTATGTCAAGATGATTTTAAAGGAGTGAAACTTTCATGTATTTCTCAATGTGGTTAAGTCAAATAAAAAAAGATGACACTTCTGTAACAGATTCTCACATTTGAAATAAACTATGTGCATATAACCTATGCTTTAGTGCCTCAAGGATTTTGTTTTTACAAAGTAGCTATGAGCAGTATAAGTTTTATATATATATTTTCACTACAGATTCATCTTTGGATACTTTTTTACAGTAATGAATTATTATTCTATAAGGTATGAGGAAATAGTGGATGTAGAGGTAGACGTACAGACTTACTCGTGCAAAGTAATCTACAAAAGATCCACTCCAAAGTTCGTTGTATAGTTGTGTGTAAAACACACAACCTGTATGAAAACCTTAGCAGGATAACAACTAACTCCACAGAACATGGTCAGAAACCATGCATCTCCAACAGCTATACTACTTACTACTAACATCAGACGCCAACCTGTCTGCCCACTGTTATATCTCAACACAGATTTCTTAAAGTGGCAGTACTCAACAGCATAGATTTTAATACAAGCAAATAGTGTCAGCAAATTATTAAACCAAAAGCTCCTATTGTAAAAGGCATAAATGCTAAGTGTTTAGCAAAGTAAAAAATGTCAACAGTTTGGCTCATAGTTTCCTAATGCTCACATTTTATCACATATTACAAAGAAAATCACTATAAACCAATAATTAGGGTCAAACTGTGCGACATAGTGAAATAATGATGTTTCTTTAGATGAACTAGTCACTTCAGCTTTATTTAGCAGTTTACAAGGCTGTAATATTTTTAAAGTATCCTTTAAAGTACTCCAAGTCGATACGCTATGAAATATCGTGTTTCTAATAATTATACACGGTCTTATCTTTTGTTGTTCTTGAACTATTACAGTATTCATAATGGTAACTGTTCTGTAACCGTAACATCTGATCTGCTAGTCAAAGTGGTTGTCAGAAGGTGGGATGGTCATGTGACATTAAATGGTGAGGGCTGCAATTCATCTGAACCGGAAAAGGTTGATTAGGCACATGACTTATGGGCTACTTAGGACTTCAAAGGCAGCAGGTTCAGGACCACAGGACTGCCTTCAAAAGTAAAAGGTGAGTATTTACAACAGACCGATTCAGGAACACGAGGTGCTGAGTACTAAAGTTAGGGTTTGGCGGACCGGGGAACTAAGTAAATACCCTGTGATATGAGGTAAGCCAGATTTGACTTTTTTTTTTCCTAATTTTTCTTTTAGAACTTTTCATCCAGGTGTGGACATGAAAGGATGAAGGGGTTGGCAGCGATTTTATTTGGATTTGCAAAGGCGTATTTTGAAAAGACTTCTCTAAAAGACTCAACTGTTCAACAGCACATGTGCCATTTCAAAATGGTGAGAAACTATGAATGGAACCCTTTCTCTCTATAATAAATTTCTTTCTACCCAAAGAAAAAAAAAAAAAAATTATTTATTTTTTTAAAATCAGGCATTACAATGTGAAGGTGGTGGTCTCTACTGATGGATGCATGCAAGTCACAACTGAGGAGCTACCCTACAAATAATGAACCACTTCATCCAAATCCACATCCTCTTTGGCCAGCGTTACATACAGGTTGGTGTGTTGCGTGTGAAGAAACTGGTTTACTAAAGTACCTCTAACCTCAAAACACACAAAACTCCATGTAGGACAACTGGTCATCTGGAAGACATTATTGGAACTGCAAAGCAAGAGGGGGGTTTTCTCAGAAGCAATGAACTCTGAGATGGAGCACCAACGTGTTCCCTAAATAGAGATCGAGACATGCAGTGCTGCCATCGCACACCTTGGAAGTGTAACCTTTCTCCCAGACAAGATATCCAACACTGCTGCCACTCTACAGCCAACCATTTTCTAAGAAACTCAATTCACAACCTAGAGTTAAATTTAAATGTCTGTATCTCTGAGAATTACCCGACTACAATATCACACAGTTAGCTAGTTTTATTGAAGGGAATTTCTTCAAAAGCTTTGTGGAAATTCCTAAAAGAAGATGCATCAATGTGATCCAAAGGTTTCTATTAATTTACTATCTAATGGCTGCACTATGAGTGACACAGGACAGCCAGGAGATAGAGTTGCTTCTGGGTAAAGTCAACGACGTGGTGTTTCGGCACCAATGCAAATGTATCTCGTAGCACACAAAATATGGCAGAAATGTTTCAAGATACCAGTGTTGATTTCTATTATGCCTTGGCATAAAATAAAGCAATAAAAACATGCTGGTCACAGCTTATAACCATGGAAACATATCTCATAACAACTAATGGCCCAAGATTAACACCTTTTCTGCAAACGCATTACACTGCAGGACCACTGGAAGGTCATACATCCTCAGAAATACATGCATTAATAGGAAAGTGTCTGTTGTCTTGCTGTGTTTAGAACATCTGAGTTCAGGTCTTCAAAATGAGTATGGAGACAGGGGCCCCTTGGACATGTGTCCACAAGCCTGCATGTTTGGCAGACCTCATGATATCCCAAAAGGCCTCAGCAAGTCAATAGTCAGTTACTCAACCACAGATCGAGGAAGTCAATGCAGCTGCCACTAGAGCTTCTGTGGCGTGGGGGGGACAATCTCCCCAGCTACAACGGTATGTCTGAACCGAGCAAACTGCAGACTGTGGGCACGACTGACACACTAAAGATAGCCCACACTTTAGATAAATTTAGAGGAGCTATACCGTTTCTTCTCGTCTGAAAAAAGGTCTAGCTGGGGCATGTCAGTAAAAACCTGTTAGCCCACGGAAAGAATGTCAAAATACACCACACGTGACAGCACATTATAGAGGCATAAGTGCAAATTATAAAGCTATAATATAGAAGTGGATACTTTACAGTACATACATATCATTCATGAAGAGGCTGCAACTGATGCACTAACTAAAGCAATATCCAGGTATCCAACAATTTAAAACATAGAAAAAGGAAGAAATAGCTTTTTCTTCAATCAAAATATTTGTATAGGGAGCACTAGCATGTTGTGACATGCATGCACTATAGGGAGATGCAGATTTGAGCTGAGGGAAGGTGGAAAAGGGCAGACAATGTCTCCTCCTGCAGGATAGAAGCTGCAGTGCAAAACTGAAGCAACAGCCAATGAGAAGACTGTTGCTACAGCCCGACAATTAACCCTACGAAGAGCAGACATCGCTTGAATCACAAAACCTACACAAATAACCACAGTTTCCCGGTCTGCAATTTGTACAATTCAGTGGCAATCAGTATTCAGGCCACATACCAAAATACCCAGTGATTACTACTTGAAAACATTTTTTGGGTGCGTGTGCAGCACCGTTTTATATTTAAGGTGGATTTCCACAGCACCACTCTCACAAACGATCAAACCACTTCAGATTTAATGAAATTCACAGAGAAGTGGTTTGAATAGAAATGTCATATATGTTATATTTCAACTATTGTCAACCTGCAGCCAATTTGTCAAGTAAACTAATTTTAAATTACAGCTAAATTGTTTTGAGGTATCTTCACTATCACTCTTTAGTTTGATTAACATATAGATATGAAGTGATATTTATTACTTGTGATAACAGTACAGTATACACAGTTTTACAGAGCGGTTAGAAACTTGTGGGCTTGTATGTCTCCAGCCAATCAGAATTTGGTCCACTCTATATATAAATATATTTACAATAAAATTTTAATCTGAATTAATCTACATTATTAGGAAGAAAAAAAAAATCATTCTTCTTCAATGTGAGCGGTTTAATCATGTTAAATCATGAGCATTTCCATTCAATCATATATGTCATCTTGCATCGCTATGGCAACAGAAATATTATACCCAACCACTTCTAAAAGTTTAACCACAACCGTTTGAACATGTGTAACCGTGAGCTTACCTCTACCTGGAAATCCTTTTTCTGTATTCAATACATTGTCTCTGAAACTCAAAATGAGTTCTGGGTTGAAAACAACTGAAGCTTAGCTCATGATCTATTTTGTTCCTATGTTTGTGTAAAACTACCCCTCCTCAGCTCCGCAGCTTGAGGCTTCAACTCACGCCTTCCCTCCCTCCAGTAGCTCGTTCAACTCGTCTCCCTCCTTCTCCAATACATCACATTTTTGAAATACCTTTTTAGCTTCCCTTGACTTTGTGCTCCCCTCTAATCTATTGTACCACTTCTTCAAGTCTATGAGTTGGTCTCTGTTCCTTCTCCCTCTCTCTCTCCTTCTTAATCCTGCTAGCAGACATGCTCTGACTCTAGTAAAGAAGATTTGCCATTTCAGACTCCAGTCTCTGCACACAATCAAGTAATGAAACAGTTATGCACGCTTTCATGCACACAATTCCATACACGTCTTGCTGGATTTATGCACTAATGCAGTTTGCAGAAAGAAAATTACAGTGTTGATTTTACTGAGCCCTTAAATTACATTACTTCTCTTTCTCCCTCTCAGTCACGTCAGCGAACAGCAGCGTATTTTTAAAAATGGCCATAATGACTTCAGTTCTAATTTGAAGGGCCTGGTTATGATACTCGTAAACACAGGCGAGTGTGAAAAGAGAAACAAGATGAGGATTTTTGTTCACCATGCTGTTAACGCATAAGGGATGTGCTCACCCAGTGCTAGAGATCGATATCTGGGCTGATCCTTTTTATTATGGATAAGGATGAAAAGGGTTAGGATGTGGTGGACTGCTCACAAGAGGAGATTACATAAAGTGTATGTATATATATATATATATATATATACACACACACACACACACACACACACACACTTTTTTTGGCATTATAGCCTTTATAGTTAACAGTAAAGGGAGCTACAGAAAACAAGAAGCAAGTATGACAAGCAATAAATGTAACTGCATCTTACGTGAGTCATTAACCATGGAATTCAGAAATGTGACATCTTTGCCACTCTGTCTGTGGCCAACAGAACAAATTCAATAATGTCATGTTTCCACCGCCGTATAAGTGTATGTTTCAACAAATATACAGTGCCCATTTAGCTAATTTTAGTAAATTATTGTTAACCGACTAAAAACAAACAGCTTAAAAGCTAAAGGCACCAAGACAAAAACGAGACTTGAACTAATCTGCAACTGCTTAGATAATAATAGAAGTAATTTTCCTAAGCAAGGATGATTGCAACCTGAGCAAAATGTTCTCAGTTTCTCAGATGTGAGGTTTTGCTCCTTTCTTTTTCCCTGTTAGTTGGACATTTTAAAGACAAACAGTCGTTTGGTTTGGCGTGAGAAACAGCAATACTTCTTTGTGTGCTTTAGCTAGGACTCAAGAGAAGGATGAATTTCTGCTGCCACATTAGTGCTGGAAACCTCTTATATTCTTACATTTACACATATCTGGAAGAAACAAAAACTGTCACACAGTCCAATGCTGGAAACTATAACAAGACAAAAATACATTTAAATCAAGCTCAAGTCTGACATTCACAGTGAGTGGATTTGGTGCTGCCGTTCTCCCTACACCTGACAAATGACAACGACGTTAAAATCTAACAAATGTGACGCAGATTTAAATTAATATTTAGTTAAGTTAGAAGATAAAAATAATAGGATGGAGTTCAGTGGCAATCACTAGGGTCCTATTCAGCGAGCCACCGTTTATTGTCCAGTTGCATTGTGCACCAAGTCACTGCAATCAGCACATAGCACAATACTGATTCATCACAAAGCTACAAATCAGTCTACCATGCAATCTGTGCACACCCCTCCACCAAAGAAGCGCCAACACATTCCTGGCCCCAGCTGTCTTTCGTCCCACAGACGAACGCTAAATCACAGCACAAGTGTTACGTTACAAAACTTTACCTGTGTTCATTCGGACACCGACTCTGATGGATTAGGTGATCTGTGACTGTAAAGTGTAGAAAAGTGAAACTGTTAAAAGCGGAAACCAAAACTAAAGCCGCTACGTGCCAATTTTAAGAGAGAAGTGAATTCTCAGTGGAGGAAAATCAACAGTACAGAGAGAAAGGTTTCAATACAGCAGATGTCAGCATGAGGACTAAAGAGGCCCAGAGAAGGAGAGTTATATTATCTCCATCTCCAGCTATGCAGAGTACTCTCTCTATAACTGTCTACTGTGTACAGGCTGCTCTCTAACTTCCCAGCAGCCAAATATGTCCACCGAAAACAAACTACTTCAATCCTAATCTTTCATAAATTAAGTGCACAGCAAAATACACTTACAAATGTGTCAAGAAACATTTCTGGATCAACAAACTGCTGTGTCATATGTTTGGAAACATAAGGATAATCTTCACATAAGGAAGAGTGGATCGCCTGACAGCATCAAATATTTTGTTAAACAAGACCGAGCTTGCAGGTTGATCCTTGTGAGAGCATGTTGAGTAACGACCAGTTATTCAAACTTTTATCTCTATCATTTGGGAAAATGTTCCCCCAGACTGGCTGTTAGAAGATAAAGAGTAATTAAACACATGTAATGGTGAACACGCAGAAGAGCACAGTTAACATTTAACCGTTTAGTGCCACTGCTTTGTATTTGCTTATGCATTAACTATGGTGGTGACGTATACTGTATGAGTGCAATGGAGAAAATGGTTGACTGGTGATGATGAAATACATTTTGAAAAGTATTTTTTTCCATCTATGGGTTTTATTCTGTTTAACTTTGATAAGACAAAAGAATGACACTTTTTGTTCATCAGCATGACAGATATGAAAAGTGATAAAAGGATGAGACTGCATTTGTGTGGGTTTCAATCTCCGAGTTCCTTGGCGGGCTCAAACACATGTAAATTCTCTCAACCGAGAGGCCCAGAAAAGGAGCAACACTTTAATGTTTTCAAAAAAAAAGAAAAAAGAAAGGCTGAGAACTGGAATGAGGCGGAATGGTTTCCCAGCCCGGCCCTCTTCTCTTTCTCTCTTGCACTCCCCACATCTGCTTCACTCATGTAAACCCCTGTGGCTCAGAGAGTAGAGAGGCCCCTTTCCAAGCCTCCATTCTCCACCTCTTTTCCCCCTGTCAGAGCCGACTGTAGGAACTGTCAAAACACGAGGAGGAGGAGGAAAAAGAAAAGCTGGGGAGGAGGAAGAAGAAAAGCTGGGGAGTAGGAGGAAGGGAGCAAGAACCCTCAGTGGTGGGCAATAAATCACTAACACTCTGGGAGCAACAAGCTCTGCCTCCATCGCAGAGCCCTCAGCCCCTCTTCAAAGCCCCCATGAGCATGCACAGCCAAAGTTCCTCCCCGAGGCCCCCACCACCGCCTCACCCCTGCTTTAGCTCCTCTGCCAAGCCCCCAGCTCCACCAGTCATACGCCTTTTGCACACTATCCCTTGCACGAACCCTTTGGTTAGTACAGGGGCTCTTTTGCCCTCACCCACAACCCCAGGGCCCCTTCTCTCCCCCTCCATGTATCTCTCACAGCCCTGGACACAGAGGCTTTTCTTCTCCTGGTGCTACATTCACACTCGCTCTAGGCACAGTGCTGCCACTCAACCACGACACAGCCATTAGACACATGCCCCCTTCATACAGCTCCTCGCTCACCCGGCAAACCACAGCAAAGAATTTCACAATCGTAGCAAAGAAAGGCAGGAACTAGAAACCTGGCAGCTACAGCTGCTCTTTAGGTGAGCAGAAAGCTTTAAGTACGCAGTCACGCAAGCCACAGTGTCTTTAAAAAGATGCTAATTTAAATTGCAGTTCATAGTTGTGGCCTGAGCAGTTAAAGTGAATCTGCCTTCAAAGGGGAATTTTGACACGCAAGTGCATTGAAATTCACCGAACTGGAAAAAAAAAAACAACAAAACTTGCAAAACACATCTTATTTCACAGCAGTTGCTCAATAACTCGACCGCTTCAAGGCATTACTCATTCTTGGTTATAGATGTCACATCACACCGACTGATCAGATGGGTTTAGCCTAGATTTGTTCTTTAAGGGAGGCACATGTTTCACCTAGCCTTGTTAAAACTACAGAAATTGTGTTGTAGTAGTGTGAATGTTTATACATTTCGTGTATCTTGTTTTATATGTGTGCAAATAGATTTTAGTATAGTTTTAGGACCAATGTTATTTCAGCATCAACAGCAACTCCCTGTAGAATCTCAACAGCCCTGTGTTTATACAGGTGTTACCAAGACATAATCATAACCCTATTGTGAACAGAACTAAGGCAAATCAAAGATGTTGATGATGAAGTTGCTAGCTAGCAAACTACAACATGTTAATATGACAGCTCTGAGGTTTAGCAAGGATATTTTTACAGATGTGAAGAAGCTAGCCTAACGGTTCCCACAGACTTCAATCACCAGTATACAGTAATCTAATCATCTTTCTCAACACTGATGAGGGAATTATATCCCCTCAAGACATGGGTTTATGGTGAAACAGAGCCAATATTCACTGGTAACATATGGCTGGCACAAGATGCTCTGGTGTACTATAGCCTGGACGCAAGCCAGCGCCATTGTCCTACGGGACTGAGTTTGGTTCACATTCAGTGAAGCTGTACAGCAATGGGCAGAGTGTTTTGAAAGTGTTTTCCAGAATCAGCATCTTTCTCACACTTAATTCAGCTAAATTTAAACTCAATAAATCTTTTACTGAACTATTAATAACTTGACAAGACGTCAGGAGAAACACTGAAATTACATAATGTAGTTAGTTAGGATATAATTATTAATAGTAGTTAGTTATAGTAGTTGAAAACTTAATAATCTCACTGCTAAAAGAGAAACTCCACCTGCTTATGAAGGCTATGAAATGTGGCTGAAAGTTAAACTTAAAAGGAATTCATGTCTGAATAATACAGTTGTTTTTCTTTTTCCACTTTGTCATCCTCCATAATTCTTATTTGATAAAAAAAATGTCCATTATTTTTCTTTACTTTTGTTTATTTTAACAATAAAACATCTTTACTCAAGAATATATTGTGTGAATGTATTGGTATTGACAATGTTAGCAGCGGTTTTATATGCTAAGTAGTTGTATGGTCTGGTGTTAAACTTACCTTGCTCTGAGTCAGAGTCTGTTTCCACCTTGAAGCTTGGAGCTACAGGTAAGGGTCTGAGGGGTCTTGGCTTCGGTGTAGGGGGAGAGATCCACTTCCTCCCAATGTACTCAACATATGTCCCAGGGAAGTCCCCCTTTTCCTGACTGGTTTCGTTGAAGCCTGGCAGCCATCCAATGTCATCTGGCCTTTGTTCCAACCCATCGGTGTACCCAAGAGCCACCAGAGCGCCTTTGCTTACCAACAATATGTCCCCCACATGCAGATCAATGTCTTCTTCCCTCTCCTTCTTGTAGTCGTAGAGCGCCCTGTACTGATATCCTTCAGCACTCATATTGATCACTTCGTTTCAGTGTGGTCTACTAAGATGAGCAATCAATGTTACTTTTCAGCTTCCTCTGAATGTGCGTTTAGTCCAGGTACACATTTACTAGTGCAAATGGTTGTATGTGTATACCTCCAGCAAAGAAAAGGAAATATTTAACTTGTCTTCATTCTTTCACTTTCCTTGTCCCTTCTGTACGATTTGCTGCTCTTTGGGTGTGTTGCCTCGCAGTATGTACCCATCAGTAAAATGTCTGCAGCTGTGATCTAGGGAATGCGATCCAGACCTGTAAGATGAGAGTGGAGACCATTTGCAACACATTGCATAAGACAGTTATACTGTATATCACATGACAGACTCTAATCTACAGAAAGCAATGGTGGACTGAATTTTATATTTATTGAGAGAATAGTATGTCTTTCATCTTGCTTTTATTACCTTTTGTACCATTTATCACAATTGTAGCAATGTGTTGATAAAGAGCTGCAACAACTAGCAGATTATACCCTGTTCATGTGCTACCTGTTTGTTAATTATTTCATTTTGAGGCAAAATGCTTATTTTCCTTTCACAGTTTATAGAACAACAGATCAAAAAAGAAAACCTAGAATAACCTCCACTGTACTTTATCACTTATTAGTTGCAGGTAGGCTTGCATTAGCACTTCTCTCTCCATTTTTTATCAGCTGGGTACACTGTGGGCCTCGCTGCTAATCATCTTGCACATCTAACAGTTTCTAGGTCGTGTTCAGGGCTCTTTAGCCATCAAGGTTACAAACATTACCTTTATCTGTGACTGCTTAAATTCACACCACTACTAAGGCAGCCCTGTTATAAGAGTAGACAGCAACCTCCTTAATATTTTAGCATTTGCAAAGCGTTTCAGCAGCGAAGTTGTGGATTTGGAAAGCCTTTGCATGGCTGCAAACTGTCCAGTCCGACTCTGACAAAACGCCAGGGAGCAGAGTTAGCTAGCTAACGCCAGCTTGCTAACATTGACGACTGGCTGTTAACGTTAGCTAATTAACTCTCTCCTTTCAGTAATTACGTACAGTAGGACTTTGCTAAAAGTTGGAGTTATTTGCTGGTTTTCATAAACAGAAGAACTGTGAGAAGGGAGCTTAAAATAAGTTAGAAGAGAAGTGATGAAGCAGAACAGACGGGAAAAAAAGAGTTGGATAGATGGGAAGTTGGATATAAAGTCTCTAAAGTTCAACTTTGGTAATTACCCTTAGATAACCGTCTCTATCTCACAAGCAGCTTCTTAAATTATCACTTTTTAACAAACATTTCGAGCTACGTTAGCGTTAAGTTGGCTACATACCGAGTGTGCATGGATCCACAGGCGAATCCAATGAGTCCTCTTCCCTCCACACAAGCTAACTAAACGCTTCCACTTCGGTAAACTTCAGAGCGGCGGCGCACTGGGGACAAAATGAAGCCTCAAACGAATCCTTTGTGAGTACGGATAAAAACAAAACTCCCCCTCCGTTCGGCTAGCTTTAAATTCGGTTTAGGGAGTCCTACAAAGTGTTACAACCTCCACCCACACGACATAACGGCACCGTCCCGAACAAACGCTCCCTTGAACGTCGCCTCTGCGCCCAGCGACGGGAGACAAAGCTCGCCCACGGATTGGCCGTTGTGTCTATCAATCACATACGTCACACAATCGGACCAATCGGGTTCTCGCCTATGGCTGACGCCCATTGTCCACGCACTCCAGCACGCAACGTGAAACACCTTTGGAAATTACATAACTCCCGCACGAAGTCCTTATGTTCACACTAATAATAATAATAATTATTATAATAATTATAAAAAACAATGACAATAATATTTTATATATTATATATAATGATGATGATAGTATCAGTGTCGGATCATGTACTCTACAGGTTTTATTATAACAGCATAGTCCAAAATGTTGAGTGCAGTGGAAAGATATAAGGTTCCCCTATGTGGGAAAAACTAGACAAGGGTTCCAGAGGGTAAAGAACAAAAACTATTGTGGTTTTCTACTATGCACGCTATATTATAAAATATAATGGTCTCTCTCTCTTTCTCTCTCTCTCTCTCTCTATATATATATAGCCTATAGATCCAGAATCCAAAAGAATTCCCAGAGGACATATGTCTGTTAGAAACACCCATAACAGCATGTTTAAGGTTTACATTTTATTCCATATATCATTACATGCTCCTAGTATGTAGCAGTAAGAGTACAAAAATTTTCCAGAGTCACTATCCGAAAAGCATGACTCTGAATGTGGGTGGCCTAATTATGGTAGGGAGAGAAGCCTGGCTTGCAGAAATCCCCTGTCAAGAATAAAGCCTACTGTCCTGGCTGTGCTAAAAGAGGCAGTAAGCAGCTTTTGTACAAGGGTAGGCCCCTTTAAGTGTTCCGCAGTCACACAGGCATCAGTGGCCATCACCGCAGAGAAGAGGAAGGAGTGCAAAGAACAGGAGAGTTTGTGGTGTTGAAATCCACAGTAACCAGGAACTTCAAACTGCTGCTGTAGTGCATTGAGAAACTTCAGCAAAATGCACATTTGACGTCTTTCTTTGAGTCACATTAACACTTAACACCCCATTCTTCTTCACAGTATTGTCACAGTATCATTACTCAGCTTTTTGCTTGCAGTGGCAGACCTGTTTTTTTCTTCCTTCACAAATGCCAGACCAAACTGTGTCCAGCAGATAGCCACTGAATATTAAAGACGGGATTTATATTCCTGCTGCCGATGACGGAAATGAATATTTGAACCATCAGACCATATAATCCCCTACTCTGCCCACACATCACCCCCCTGATTAAATAGTCAGGCTCTGGTGACCCATCTGCTGTCCTGCCCCTACCCAAAGTACACCTCTGGTAGGAACTCGAACTGTTCCCCAGACATTTTGGAAATTAAACTTTGTTCAAATTTTCAACAGACAGTTCAGGATGAGTCATAACACAAAAGTACACCATACTTCCTTTAAACATTATCTTGTTTGCACAGCGGAATATTTTACCAACGAACCAATGTGTCAATACTTTACAATAAAAAAATGAAACAACAAAAAAACTGTGATTATTCATTTTAAGTGTGTTTCATCCACTGCAACAGGGAAGTACAAGAGTAAATTTGACTCCTGTGTTTTTATTCGGTCCAAACTTAAACTGGAAACAACTTTGTGTTTCTGTTTAATGGAACACAATGACCTGCCAGCATATCAGTTGTTTGAATTATTACTTTTCCATTCTTGTCAAATGTATTTCTAAATATTTCCATGGCTGTTATTTGAACTGCACATCCAGTACACATCAAACTAGTCTGACCCATTGTTTATGTTGTACTCTCTTTCTGAAACTGTTAGAGGCTGTTAGTGCAAAGTAGGCACTAAATTGTAGTGTGATGTTTGTTCTTTTAGCTGCAGCAAATACTGTAACTGCACAAGCAGCTTTTTGAGACCAGTTGCTATTTAAAAGCTTTCATCTGGTTCCCAGTGTCATTAAAGTCAATCAATTCTATAGCGATTTAAATCTATCTATGCTAGAATTTTAGATGAAAAATACATTTCTGTAGGACCAAACATGACCAGTCATAAGTCCTGTTGTAAGAAGCAGATTTATTTATTATTTATTTGTGCAGTTTCTTCCAGAGAGTTATATAAAACACCCTACAATACCATTCCTATTTGTCTGAAGTGTCTCCTAAATAATTAATGAATAATAATTAAATTAAATTATTAAACAAATAATATGTTGATTAGTATGTGACTGGCTGGTTTTGTTATTTTTAGGGGGAGCCAGACAAGCTGTCTTCATGCTAATGTAATCAGTTGCTGAATAAATGTAATCATGAATACATGTCTGTACAATAGTTCAGAACACTTTAAGTATTTTGCCTTGTAGGAATAAGTTTCTTTTATGATAACTCTTCAAAAGCTGTTTGTTGTTCTTGAACAGTACTTGAGGTCCACCAAAACTGTCAGGCCTCCTCAGCTTTTATCATGGTAATTTTCAAAGTGTGAAGTGCCCTCAGACCACCTACTGAGCTGCAGCTTTCCAAAACAGTCTGAGAGAGGTCAACAACCTTGTAGAGCGGGAAAAAATATTGCAAATTTAAAATTGTGCCTCAAGTTAAATGTCACAGGAATAAATATTAGTCCTGTGTAGTGCAAAATGTTGGGTTTCTTTTTTCTCCCAAACTGTGATAAAATGGTTTTGCTCTGGGGGACTGAGGCCTTTATGGGCATTCAGAAGCTGAAATAAAGCTCCAGGTACCTGATAGAGGGTTCCTTTTATGTTGTAACATTGCAACCTACTGTTTAAAGAATTCAGTCTGCTTTGAATGAGACCCTTCACACAGTAATATATGCAGTGTTTTAATGTATATGCGGACAGCTTTGTATACTCCCCCCCAAGAATTCTGTTGTGAACAAAGCTCAGAATTTGCACATGGGTAACGCCGTAATGCTCACTAGTATAAGTTGAACTAAAGAGAAAATGCATCACCCACAAATGCCTTTTCAAACAAAACCAGAAAGGGCAAAAATACACTTCCTCCTTATGCTTTTGTTCCCTCTAACCACAAGAACACTCTGTCTATCATCTCTCTTGACACATTTGGATATATATATAATAATAATAATTAGCCATTATGTATTCATTGATGCACTTTTATCAACATGCATTAATATTTGTATTAGACTTTCTGTTTGGAAATTTATGAAACACGTTCACATGCTTTAGTAAAGCAACTTCAGCATTTGTGTAACATTGATATTCTTGTATGTTATATCAAAACATGCAAGAATGTAGGTCATGGTATGACAGTAGATATACATAGAGTGTAATTCACATTGGCTGGAATTGGAATTTTGCAATTCAAATGATCCTCTGCAAATGATTCTGCACAGACTTGCTGAACACTTCTTTTTACTCAAACATCAACTCAGACAATGACCTTCTTCACTGGATACGCCCTTAAGTAATTACTTTTAAATATTAGCCACAAGTCAAGTGTTTTCTAGCCTATTATTTTCTCCCACTTTCAAGAGCATTGAGCATGTTCATCCTGCAGAATAGAACATGAGCTGCATCTGTGAATCTGAAAATAGATTATTCAAATGATGTGGTTACATAAGGCAGAAAGGACTAAAATGCGAAGGAAGGAACTTTGTCTTTGTTAGACACGTAGACAAACATCTTTTCTGATCATTTTTCATCACCAACACAACTGGCAACTCATTTCAACCTTTGATTTGCAATAACTGTTTTGTTTTGTGGTTACCAGGCAGGAACAGAAACAAGCGTCACACACCAAACATATACACGTTAGCAAAGCTATTTAGATATACATCTGAATCTGATCGACCTTTCTCTAAGTCCAATATTCGTTCTGTTATTAACTCTGGTTTCCTCTCCACCAACTGCTGAGAAAAATACACAGGGAAGTAGCAGGTAGTTTATGAGAGCAGTGGGACTGAACAAAATCTGTATGGATGTGTTGAGGCCAATGCATGTTTCCTGTGTGTCAATATCCATGCCATAGTTGTGCCGTCATCTATAGCTGGCAGCTAGGGGATCAATAAAGAATGTCATTATGACTAAATAGAACAAACAAAAGAATGCTTTGTCCTTCTGATGCTACCATCTGTTGCCATTATGTTTTGTACCACACATATGTGGAACGTGTGCGCATCTCTAGCATGGCTACGGCTCCATTAGAGGGCAAGCAGCTACTATTGACAGGCCAAAAAACAAGCTGGTGGTGCATTAGTGCCTGTCTGTCTGGGGTTTTACTAGAGGAACACTCAAGCTGTACTACTGTATGCTAAACTTACTGTACAAGTAGCAAAGTCAAATACTGTAGCTCACATACAGTAAATGTGCTCTGATGATTGTAAAAGTCGGATTCCTGCAATAATGCGTTACTGTGCTGTACTTTCTTTTTTACTGTTGCTAAACTTAAAGGAACAGCATCATTTGGGAAGTACTTTTATGACTGTGCAGTCCACAAAAATGCACAAAGTGACATGAGATTTGTATCAAAAGTCTCAGATATTTCTCTGAAAGAAAGCAAATAAGCCGAATAACATCAATGCTGTGATAAATAATAAAAAAAAAACAGCTGAAAACTTAAACAAGGAGGTTTGTGAACTGTTTTATATCCACTGAACACTGCCCTGCCCTGCATTAACAACACGTCTCAGAACAAAGCCCCGCGAGGTGGCTGATGAATAATGTTGGCTGGCTGTAGTGGAGACTTCTGGGAAATCACTGACATGGATAGAAACATGAGCTGCCATCTAACGTGAATGTTTGGATGTGGATGTTTCTTCTTCTGTCTTTCTTTCTTTTTCAGATGTTTTTGCAGATAGGCAGTCGACTTGTTATAAAGACATAACTGTTACTTATCATTTTATAGTACTTTTCAGACATTATACCGTTCATTCAGACATAAACTTGCCAGGCTTTTTTTAGAACCTCAAGACTTTCTTTTCCACTTCCACCAAACATATACACACAGACACTTCCCTCTCCCTTTGCCTCTCCAGCTCATCTTCCCCTCCACGTTAACCCTTGCCTTTATAAACCACTTGTTAGTTGATTTCCCCCCTTCTTTCCTGCATGCTGTGAGACCAAGAGGTGCCTGAGATGTCACGTAAACAAAAGAGAAAAAGAAATGGGCCAGATCATGTGGAGGTGCAGCACGGTGTGTTTCCACAGTCCGCCAATGCTGCCCCCATTTGATGTGCTCGCACAGAGAACAGTGACCTAGTTTGGCGGTGACATGTTTATGGCTGATGAGCACAGGCCAGTGATTTTGCTTGCAGAGATTGCACCCTTGCTCCAGGGCCCTCTCATTTGGAGCATGAGGGCTTGTAACCATTCCAAGAGACGAGACATGATTCTAGCTGGGTGGAACCTGAATACTCCTCCTTCATGCCAGCCCCTCTGCTATTATGTCTCTATCTATACCTCACATTTTTAGCCATGCTAGTGGCACGACTTTAGAGATGGAAATGTTGGCTGATGTCCCACTTTGGGTCTAGACTGAAAAAAATCTAAAACTACTGGCTGGAAAGTACACTTTAGTTATTCATAGTCTCCAGATGATGCTTTGTCACTGATGCTGTGGTGTCTTGATCAATGTCTTTGTCATGTTTTATACTCTGTTAATCAGCTGAATAAAATGCACTGTCCCATATGAATAAAGAGGCGTCATGCATGTTATAACTGATGCTGTGAGCATGCTACCATGCTGTCAGAGCTGCTAACCCTTCTTCTTTTCTTAAGTAGCTGTGGAGAGAACTCCTATCCTAGCTTGAATTATTTACCCCACCCTGAATGTGGGGCAAATGCACTGGACTGCATTTCAACGTAGACACAGAGCTTGACTAGTAAGCTGAGACTTCAGCTGCTCCCTTCCTTTTTCTTTGTCTTGTCAAAATATATGTTTTCTTTTTGTATTACACTACAGGAAATGGTGACATCAATTGACCCTTTCCTATTATTTTAAAATTATACTTAATGCTCATTTCACAAGTTCGCAGGTTCAAGCGATATAATGAGTCCTTATTCCTATGGCTGTTGTTTCATGCTGTCCAAGGCCATGTGTTACAGGGCCTGCATGACAGCCTGAGTGGATTCATTTTTCAGATTAAAGCCTCTGATGAAGAAGCCTGTTCTATAATTACAAGCAACTCCACAGCCACTCTTTGTGAGATTCATGTTACCAAGGCTACAGGCAAATTAAATATGCCTCCAAGGAGGGGGGTAAATATACCCTTTCTCTATAAGTGTAATCTTGTGTGATATATTACCCACAATGCGCTCCCTGTGAGGGAGGAAATAATTCACAGACTGGATGGGTAGAGGGATGTGGAGAGCAATCCCACTGTGTTAGTTTGTCATATCATCAGTCAGAGCACGGGAAAGACATTTTGTCCCAGTATGAGCTTTTCAAAGCTTTAATAGTAGTTACAAAACCACAGTGAGTGATAACTTATTGTGGTTACACTAATTTCCACTGCTATTCCTCCCGAAAGCTGTTGGGTTGCCATGAAGGTTTTTTACCTAGAGTCCCATTTTTACTCTACTACTTTTAGGTTGAACTTTTTTTTGTGAACATCCATGACCATGAAATGTAGTACAGGAGCTGGGAATGGAAGTCGTTCAGTACTTACGTTTATAATTGAACACATAAAATCAACCGTAAATGCCAATTAGTAAAAAGTAACACACCAACACACAAAAGTAAGATACTGAACACAGTAAGCATAGCATGCTGGCAGTGTCATTATAAACGTGTGCTATTATTTTACTCCAATTGCTAATTGGCTTTGGGACCACTGTTGAAAGATTGACATTGCTGGAAACATGAGGGGGCTATCTGACCCTTTAGCTTTGCTTTGGCAGATGACTTTTAAATTAAGAAGAATATGAGGCAGTCAGCAAGAGCATTAAGTTGTGTTTTTCCTCTCCCTGCACCAAGAAGAATCTGTGCAGCTATTTCTCACGTGCACTTCGAATACAGTGGAGGTTTCAAATTGTTGATCTAAATTACATGAGAGGGGCTGTAAGTTCTGGCTGTCAATGAAAGTAGATACTCATCCATCTCCCTGTCACAGGCGCTGCAGGTCCACTGTTACCTTTTCTGTTAGATTTTACAGGTATGAAATACTTAAATCATTGTTTATTTCAAGGTATTGTTTGTAACACGTATTTAAAATTTATTCATTCATTATGACGTGTGGTGCTGACCCCTTCCCTTGCCCACGTCGCCTCTGTAAAAGAGATCTTGATCTTTTATCGGGTTAAATAGAGCTTAAATAAAATTAAATAAAACAATAAAATGTTGGAGCAGTTCAGACTGCTGCTGTTCATTCAAATCAAAATATATTTGTTGGTATTGTCAGTAACAGTTTGAGCCCGAGGTCAGAGATAACTTTAGCACCTATCTAATTGCAACACCCATAATATTTGTGACACAAGAAGGCAAATGGGCCGTTAACATTCTCGCTAATACACATTTGGCCCCACTCTAACACCAGATGGCAGGAGAATGAAAACACCTCCAGAAAATGGCAGAAGGAAGGAACAACTGAAAAGAGAAGTGGGGCTCTAAATGCAGCTCTGAAAGAGAGGTTCTGGGCTCTGGAGACCAGTTAAAGCCAAGATGATGCTTTCATCTGGACTACACATGCCGTTTCCATCACAAGCGTAGGTATCAGTGTGCAGGACATGATGGAGAGGACACTGCATTGTGTATAAGGCCAACCATCTGGCATCATAAAAAAACGCTGGGAACAGAGAGGCCCCACAGAGACAAACACAAACTACGCTGAATGGCACTTATCAAGATAGAAACCGTTTCTGTGAGAAGTGGTTTAAATGCTTAAAATATTTGAGTAGTTTAGCATCAAGATTGAGTGCCTGTTTAAAATGCACTGTCTATATCAGAGACACATGATGGTTATATTTACTGAGATGAAGTTAAGAAGTAAATACAACTCTAATACCTTTCTGTTAAACACTGTATCAGCCTTAAGTCGCTCTGTTTGTTAATTTAGCTTACAGGCTGCAGAGCTGGGCCCAAAGGTAACAAAATCTGCCTCTGCCTCATGTCATATCTAATTTGTTAGAGACATTAATGTAGACAACAACATTATTTGATTTGGCAGGAATTTTACTTGGCCTGGAACAGCGACTTCCTGGAGCTGTGACGGGTTGACGACACCTAAACCAACATACCTACTGACTACTGAAAGGAAAGTGAGTAAAGCAAATAGTCAATCAATCAGTTTGTTCTTTTTTAGTTAGATTACATGATTGTTTTTAGTATTTATCTTTATTAGACAGGTAACACCTGGAGAGAGATAAAAGCAGGAATAGATAGAGATTATCATGTGGGGATGATCTCAGGTGGTGACTGTTGTAAGTATATTTCTGATTTGTAGAAATATTCTGCTTCCTGGACAAAGTTGCAAATTCTAGTCATGCAATCAATCAAACATTCTCCAAACTAAAAGAAACACTAATTCAGCTTATACTAGGCAGCTCACTTGGTTGCTGTCTGGCTTCACTCTGCATGACAGGACAGGTCTACATAACCGGAGGCTCAGACTGTGTGTGCAGCTGGAACAGATCCATAAAACTGGATTGAGCATTGTTTGACAATATAATATCAATTCAGTGGCACAGTCCCCGTCAGGGTACGGCTGACATTTATGAACATTGCTTCGAGGGACTTTATTACTCCAGGAAGTGATATAAGAAATATTGCAGCTCTCTCTCAGTGTCTGATCAGGATACCAATCTCACACCTCCCCAGGAGAGTTCGGGTATAGACACTGCTGCAGGGCAAGAGAGGGAGAATCTTTTGATTGTCTTAATCCTGACTATGAAAGAAGCTGGTTGTTCTGTTCCATTGGGAGTTAGACATGTGTTCAAATGGAGGAAGATCAATTTTGACCACGCTGCATTGAGTCTTCTTCCCTTAGTTTCTGTTAAATAACAACAAATGTTTAAATGCTTCCACTCTGCGGGGGAACGAACAAGACTAAAAATGAAATATACTTTCCCAAAGTTCAAGCTTGACAATCCCCGTAGCTAAGTGTTTCTAAGTGTTTATGATTTTGCCTCTGACTTGATTCTCTCCTGGGACAGAACCATATCTGATTCAGTGTGGCGGTTTGTTACAGGGTTCCACATCCTGTCTGTTCAACCCTCTCCCTGCCAAACTCATTCACTCACTAAAGAACCTCTTTTCTAATTTTAGGATGTCCTCTGCCCTAATGAGTATAACTCTGGAATAGTGGTCACTGTTATTTGACCTTAGCACAGCTTTCAGTACAATATGTAATTTGTACCACACAGCTTTGAAAAGGGCGTGTTTGTTTTCATGCTTAATATGTCTGTACCTAGATGTGCTTAGTCACTGCTCTAACATAAGCATCCTAACTTTCTCAGTGACAAGGCCAAAACAGAGCTGATGTTTTACAGACACTCACTCACTCACCAGAAACCAAATGACTGGACAAATAGAAATTTATCAACCTGATGACGGTGATGGATAAAACACTAAGTCAGAAAAATTGATCTTGAGACAAATATAAACGTTTTCACTTTCTTTCTAACAAACTGCAAAAACCTGCAAAAGTAAAAGTCAGAGATCACGAAAGTGATGAGACTAATCAGACTACTGAAACCAGCCCACAGTCTGACAGTCTAGCATCATGCAGTCAATGGCTAATGGCATAGAGGTGAGAAAAGTGGTAGAGTTTGACCTTCTTCCTTTTTCTTTTCTGACTTCTGGGTAAGTACTTCTCTCACTTTTCACGTGTACAACAAAATTCAACACCACAAATACCTCCAAGGGCAATTTTCTCAACTTATTCATATTTTTTTCCCCTCCTGTCTCTAGTAAGTCTTCTTAGAAATAGTAATGCATAAATGGATGCGTATGACCCTGGATGCAGCTGAACTGTTTAATCAGTTCTCTAAAATCTCGACAGACAGCCTTTGTTGTTACACACCGAAACAAACTGCTCCTTATTCTTGCAGCTTACTGCTGGAAAATTGGAATTCAGTGCTATATAATCAGTTAATTTTCACTGACTTCACGCATTTATCTGTGTAAAATGGGAAAGTATTATTTCTTAGAAAATGCATTTTCATAGTCTTCTACTTTTCTTCACATGGGTAGCCACAGGAAATGTTATTAGTAATGGAGTCAGCGCGACAATGAGCGATGCCTCCATGTTAAATCTGATTTCCATACTTCTGACGGACTCCGATCTAAAGCCTGAATAAATCTTTCTGTGTTTTTATTGTTCTATTTATTAGAAGGTTGCTCAGTGTTTGTATCCGTGCTTTTCCAAATAGCCAAGAATGGAAAACAACTTACAAAAAGGAAATGTGGATTGGAAGGTAGGTTTAGCATTTACCACATCTGATAACCTGGTTCTTGATTGAGCCCTAAAATGGATAATGTGAGTGGGAGGCATTTCAGCACAACCCCTCTGGGAACATTGGGCCATGTTCTTGTCAACAACTACCATGAGTCATCCATTAAAGAGAAATGTTTCCTGCAATTTGAGGGCGAGTCTAAAATAGACTATGTGATATTAGATTTTGGCATTGCCTCTAGGCTTTTAATGCAAGCTTCCAAATAAATGCATCAAAACATACTGCTAAAACACATCTTAACAGGTAAACATATCTCTCATATAGTAATGTTCCCTCGCAGAAAAGTATAAGGATATTATATCCTTGCTTGGAGATTGACTCAGTGTCCAGATGCTACACATGAATGAAAAGAGTGAAACTGAAACGTGTTAACCCCTAGTTTCTGCTATTCTGTCTTTCTGTCTATTCATCCCTGCACATTAATAATAGCTCACAAAAGTGACCTTGGGGTAAATATTCAGATATGCTTCCAGAAAATGTGGTAATGCACTGCTCTCTAAATGTATGGTTATGGTCAGGTGTAGTCATCAGGTAATCAGGCAAACCTGTGACACTGGATTACACTTGTCACCATTTGCTTTGCAAGAGGTCACACTGAGATATTGCTTTTTCAGGCTGTGCTCTAGTCCAGCACATGGCACCAGTGGCGACCTTTTCTTGTCCTTATTTGAGGGGGAGTTTGTCTTCTGTATTTCTGAATAAAACATGGAGCTTTTGGGAATTACTATTTGTGCACATTATGTTTACAAGACTGCACTGGTGCACACATTTTGAGCACATAGTAGTTTAATGTGCTTCATTTATCGCATCCTAAAAAGAAACTTGCACTTGTAATGTTTCCAACAAATAAGGACAAAGATCTTTGCATCTTTGTCTGTCACACAGGGAACCTTGTAATGAGAGAGTGAGCACGTCTCCACCAAGCTGATTATTGTACAAGCCTATAATCTGTGAACATCTGCAGCTTTGCTAGTCTGTCGCCATTGGTCTCCCCAGTGTGAGAAATCTGCCAGTAGCAGATTTGTCTACTTTCGCTTATGGGAATTATTTCAGTTTGAAACTAAACATGGCCTTGCTCAATTTTGGTACAGGGACACGGTCAGATAGAAAGCCACATAGTACAGGTTAGATGCAGAATAATCGCTCATGGTAGATTTCTATCCAGAATTGGAGAAATAACAAAGTACATTTACTCATATTCTATTAACAACCCAACAGCATATGAAATACTCATTACTACCTGCACCTTAACCACAAAGAATAAACTTCTTCTTGCCTGTTGATGCATCCAACAGAGTACTTTACACTGTGAAAACACTAATTTTACATGATTAAGGGATCTGAAGACTTCTTTCGCCACTGGTTGCATCTGGAAAGCTGCGGTTGTGATAGTACAACACATTATTTTCCAAAATTTAACACGACCAAGCCAGTAAATGCAGCGATTCAGCCACGTCTCCATACTGTTTCTTCATATCTAAGTATTTAAACAGCTGTGCTTCTATAAGCTTGAATTCTACCAACCTGAATAGAAGCAAAATCAACTCCGCACAAGGTTAGGATGAAAACCTGATATCTGTTTATGCATTCACACAGCAAAGCTACATCCTGCAGTAAAAAATACACACATCTGTGCAACACTAATGTGGGCGTAATTCAATTGTAGGTGTTTCATTTGCTGTATTTTTCCACAGGTTTCTATGAAACAGTAGCTCATTGTTGTGTTGGTTCTAGATTTTGAGCTGATGAAATGAGCACATGCTAGATATGTGTTCCTGTGACTGTTAAGGCTGTGCCATGCTGGCAGACCAAGTGAGGCAAATCCAGTCTATTCCAATTATACAGTGGAGCACTTTACTCCACTTTTTGAAATAAGGGCATTATTCATTACAAATCAGTGCCTGGCTGTACTTGTTAGTGCACAACCGTGCCCGATATTCATGCCAAGGTACAAGTGCTTCCGGTAAATTAGCTCTAATTTCACATCATGGCGAAATGTCAAATTCATATGTAAAGTAGTATTTAGATATGAAAAATGCCGTTTCAGTGCAAAAACTTGCAAATACTAGTATTGGAAGGGCAAAATGGTGGCGTTATCTAGAACTGTGGAGGCGAAATGAGTTGTAACTTGTTATAAAGCTCCATAAATCCAAGGGAGCTGCACATTTGGATGACTACTACTTTTACCGAGTCAAATATGTTGTTATTGAAGACACTAAGATAGCTGCTGTGATGGCTGACAAACATGATTTGTAACTCATTTGCCAAGTCTCCTGAATGTTTTGAAACCTGTACGGTTTCTGTTCTGTGTTTTATTTGCAGGCTTCAGTGCACAGCCACAGCAAGAAAATGTGAAATGTTACTGAAACAACTCTTTCTCAAACATTAATAGTAATAACTTAACTTTTTGAGAAATAAGCTTGTTCGCTTTCATGCTGAGAGTTAACATTAGATAAGAAAGTCAACACTGTTCCTATAGTCTATATAGCCAGGAGATAATTAGCTTAGCTTATCATAAAGGCTAGACTGACTATACATGGCCAGGCTGTGATAATAACAACCACAACAATAATAATCAATGAAGTTTTTGTGATACATAGAATCTACCTAATCTTCAAATTCTTCCAGTATCAATGCTAAGCTAAGCTAAATAGCGGGATAATGTTTCATATTAAAATATAACATATCTTCTGCAGCTTCTGAAAGTTTATGAGCATTTACTAAAATTTGTGGCTATTTCTTTACCTTTAATGCTATATTTTCATATAACATTATATGAATATATATATTTTTCATATATATTTTATAGTTTCCTGTAATTGCAGTGAATAAAATGAAAACGTAATTATTTTTTGTCCTTTTTATTTAGATAAATCATCGTTATACATACTGAAAAACAGATACTGGTACAGTAAGTTTTTAAATACTATATTAACATGCTAAGTTATTAAACAACAAAATAAGATTACGGTATAACTACGACTAACCAGGTCATGTTCAGTATTTGTTCCATGACAGACATGTTACACATTAATGTGGACATGGGGCATTGATGCATATTGCTAGAAAGGCCCCCAGACTCTTCTGAGCCTGTACAGTTTCATATAAGTAACATGTCCTTGAGTCAGTATATGAAGCAGGGAGGTATAAAGCAATCTGCACATTGTTCAGAGTTGAAGTACTTTTACAGAGCATCAAAAGATGGCCAGGTCGTGATCAGGCTGAATCTCCAAGGAGAACGATTTGGAGGGCCGATCAAAAAGAAAAAGGCTACAAGCTTCATATGACACGGGTGAAATCCAGAGGACGTGCCAGCATCTGTTGAGCAGAGCGGGTTTTCAATTCACCAAAGTTTAAATGGCACAAAATGTGCTTAACATGGATCATATTGCAATCCAGTGCATAACCCTTAGACAACCCCTGATTTTTTTTTTCAATTTGGAAATAACTCCGGCCAAAAAGTCTCGTTTGATTCTCTAGTTATCTGGGACAACCTCAATCCTGCACTTCTGTTAATCCATCCGTTGCAGCGCCGTTGGTTCATGTGACACAGGACTGAACTAAAGCAGATTTTCAGTGCTCTACAAACCCGGATGGTATACACGAAGTCTGAGCCAGGGCCTCTTACGCAAGTTCAGCCAGCTGTGGCCGTTCAGGCTCTGCGTGCAGGGAATGTGTTTACATAACGTTCATTTAGGCTTTTTTTACTCCACAGAGCAGTTTCTATAGAAAGCTGCCAGCGTGAAGTTAGGATTCTTTTTATTCATTAACTTTTTTTCCACTTTGTCTGTTTTTAAAGTCCTCAGAATGTTTTCAAAAGTTGGTCTCATATTTCAAATTTTTATTTTGCTTGACCTCGATATTTGTTGTTCTCTCCATTATTATTGAGGTGCAGAACTCATACTGTGTATCTGATCAGAGAAACTGATAATATAACTAACAAAAAGTGTGTATTATTGACACGTTTCTCTCCTCTCCTCTTCCGATGAAACACCTACGATTGACGAGCACGTACATGCAGTAAAACTCCTCATTATGGAGTTCAAAGTCCAGCTTTAGTTGCTTTTCGATGCAGTGCAGCGTGACAAGTCAAGATATTTCAACATACAAACTTTATACCTGCCAACCAAAGTTCCATGACAGACACCATCTATTCCTCAGTTGTTAATATACTTCACTATTAGCATCATCAGAAGACACATGGGGATATGAATTGACAGGAAGTTCTATTTTATCTTTTTTCATTTAACCCAATCCAGATTTTTTTGGTGCCTTCCCCTAACCCAGTTGTCTTTGTGTGTAAAGTGAATCACACCATAATGTTTTCAATCTGTAACTTATTGCTTGGTGCCATTATGTGATGCTGTGGGATGAGAATGTGTTGGTGTACTGTACAAACAAATTACAGATGCACGTTTGCTTATTGAATCAGGCTATCTACAATATCTATTTATGCGTTTACACTACCTTCAAATGCCAAGTCAACACTGCAAGGTTTGGCATTTTACAGTTGCAGAAATCACCCTTGTGCAGCACAGAGACAAAGACTTCTTAAACAGATGTTTATTTATCTGATACTCTACCCCGATGGAGACCTATAGTCCATCTCGCCCACTTCGCTCTCATTTGTCTGGGTTGTTACCTTTTGCTAGAGTAAACAAAAAAAATGAGGTGGGGGTGGGGGGTTTTGTTAACGTGCCCCTGTCCTCTGCAATTATCTTCCAGTGGAAATCACATTATTCTCTAGGACTTGTTGGTAAACGTATTGGTTGTATATCTTTACTTTTACCTATTGTAGTGATGCTATATTGGATTAGCACACGTTTATGTGCATTTGAAGTGGGTTTTACTTGTCTGGAGTGTTTTATTTCTGGTATTATTATTAATCATGGCATCTAAAATCTCTATTTACTGTCCTGTTTAACTATCAGTATTATTATTCAATAACTCTTGAGTTCTTTGATGTTTAAGCAAACGTTGTAGCTGGTTGACTTTGATCTAATTTTACCATCACTGTGCTTTTGGGTAGTTGCAAACTATAGCAAGGCAGTAAGCTATATTTTCCAAGTGGAGTTTTGTAGACAGCGAAAGCCTCCCACCAAACCACAACCTCTCCAGTGTGTTAAATAATATAGTTTGTCCTACTATTGCCACTGCTCCCATAGCGGTGGCTCAGACTCATGCCCCATTTTCCCGAGGAAGAGACTCAGCGCCTGATCTGTGCTAAGC
The DNA here is from genome assembly GCF_900324465.2 of Anabas testudineus. Taxonomy (NCBI): domain Eukaryota; kingdom Metazoa; phylum Chordata; class Actinopteri; order Anabantiformes; family Anabantidae; genus Anabas; species Anabas testudineus. The sequence goes on from NC_046621.1 coordinate 3,475,251, forward strand.
CCTGGACTTTAAATCCCTCTCAGACGCTCATTAATGCGCTCGATGTGAGACCACACCGAGGTCGTGTCACTCTCCTGAGACCAGACCCCTGCCCTGTGTCTGAAAAAGGGATCTTCTCCTCCCCCATCCTCCTCATCCTCTTTCATTTACTCTTTAACCACTGTCTCTAAGTCTTTGCTACTCTTTGACCTCATGTCCTCCACAGGTAAATTTAAATAAAACAGCAATAGGAAAGAATCAAGTAGGATTGTAAGAGAAAAGGTCCTTGATACACGTCTTTGGATCAATAGAGCTCTATTCGGGCTGAAAATGTGCACACGGTCCTGATTCAGATCTACGTACACGTTTGAAAAAGCACTTAAATTCATTACAAATATGTGAAGTGCATTTGAAACAACTCCTAGTCTAAGTTACTGTATGATTATCTTATAAAACTAGGCAAAGAGCACTTTCAAGCCTCATTTAGGAAGTAATTTAAAGTTTGGTTAGAGTTATGCTAGGCCTGACTGAAAACGAAAGAAAACAAAAAAAAAAGCTCTGTGGTTAGTGGAGCTAAAAATAAGACTGTGCAGCAGATGGTGAAATTTTCATGTGGAAGATATTTCTCTTTTCCATTGTGACACACCACAACTGTAATAAATTTACAAAGAGAGACGCAACATATTCACTGTAAAATAACCATGTTTTGACACTGCACTGAATAAAAGGCTGAGTTCAGTAACAGAAATAAAGCACCAAGTGATGATTATCTGAGTTTATATCAGTATTAACAGTTGAAAGCAAATTACCAGTGACATTTGGTGCAATGAGGCAGGATATAAACTTTGCCATCACCAAAGGAAGATAAGTTGGGCAAAAATAATTTTCATAAGTTGCTAAATGCTGGCGCTGGGAAAAAGTAAAAGTAAGAAGTAAGAAGACACTGATTTAAAGGTGAATAAACTAAAGCTAGTATTATTCACAAGAATCTCCAACTGAGCTGGTGGCATTCTGGGTAATGTAGGCATCTTGTTTTAAATGGAATACAATTTATGAGTTTGACGATATAAAACAACTACTGGAGATGCTTATTATGCATTCAAATTGCAACCAAGCAGGTAATTTACATTCATGTTTCACTTAGGTGCTGCAGAACATTGTGTCCACACCTAAAAACAAACACCAGTATCACCTGAACTGCTGTCATGGTATAATAATGCACAACTAAAAATACATGTAGCAAGTAATAGTGACACAAGCATATAAAAATACAAACACTACTTAAGTCTTAAATGTGAAAAGTAGGATCTGATGACCCAGTGTCATTGAGTTTGTGAGCTCACTGTGTACATATTGTAGTTTGTTAACACACTCGATATTTAACAGCCTTACACAGAAACCACAATAACATTCAGTCATACATCATCATTCTCTTTTTTCACTGTAACTATACAGGCCGTGAAGAAGGTTTTAATCAACATGCTCTTTGTATTTTGCCACACAAGAAGTGTTCATTTCCCTAAAGACGTTTTTCAAATCACAGTGTCTGTTTCAAACTTTTCATTTCATCACAGCTGCACCAGAATCCGTTATAATTCAGTGTTTATTTATTTTATTGTTGCAACAGCATTTCCATGAATTCTGAAAATAATCATATTGGTATTGCAGACTGTTCACTACCTCTGTAATGTTTGCTTTAGCTTTCACCCACCCACACAAACACACACACTTTTCCTTGTGTCTACATTGCATCAGTCGTATGACTTTGCAGAGAGCACTTTATCAACACAGTGGAACATATCACATGATCGACTGGTTCGCCACGGGGCATACATGACATTTTTAACTGTTGCATCACAACCAGGGAAGTTTTTCTGCTAGTTCATTTTCTTCTAGCAGCTGAATACTTTTCTTTGTTGCATTCAATGTTTTACAGACATTAAAGTGTAAACAAACAATAATAATATATATAAATCACAATCATAAGAAGAAGAAATGGTGGGTTGTATTGCTAACATGTGAGTGAACTCTCTCCTACACCATAAGTTCTCTCCTCCCATTATGCCTGATGGACCAGTGGCTGAGGACTTAAGCTCGGCCAGATGCCATTAGTTGCAACATGAGATATGAGAGCTAGGCTGGAGTTCTGGCTTCTCCCCAAGTCACAGAATGTACTTGAACAAATTCCAGCAGCAAAAGTTAATACAGCCCAGGGTGGATTTATCTATCTGTGTCTCAGATTGCATGTGTCTACAGGAACGACTAATATTCCCACCACCGTCTTAACCTCTCGCTTTCTCCTTTGTTGTCTAATTGACTGAACAGTTCTTAAAGGAACATTTAAGAGCAGAATCCCATGTTTTAAGTGATTGCCCCATCAACAGAACATTCTGTTTACATACTCTGTCTGTTTGTTTGAGAACGTTCAGGGCAGGGCAAGGCAAGGCTGCTTTGTTTATACAGTGGACATTTTCACCTTTTTATTCTTTACAACATGGAATCATAAAGAAATGGAAGGAATATGGCACATGTGTAAATCTGTCTGCAGCAGCCGGCTGGGCTGGAAGAGACTGTGCATACAGCAACTGTTGGCTGAACTTTCCCATGCATGTGCTACAGATATATTCACATATACTGACTTTTCCTTTAGTGCCAACAGTGCTCTGTGCGTGTCTACACAGGATGCATTCATTCACTGGACTGAATTGTAGGTCACCCACACTTTAGAAGCGTTTAGTTGTCTGTGTAAAATGTAGTAAAAAAAAGAGCAGCAGTGCAAAAGTACACTATTATTTAAGAAGACTATCTAATACTTTAAAGCTTGTCACTAAGAAATGTCCTTGTTTTTTTAAAGAAAATATTTTACAACATTTATTTGATCAAAAATGCAGAGTAGGCAGTGTCAATGTTGTGAAATGTTTTTAATGGAATTTCTTTATAGACATACAGAAGTCCATCATCTGCAAACATGAGCTCAGTGTTCTAGTGATATGTTGTGTTTGCTAATGCAAGTTTATCTGTTTTTCATAGAAAACAAGGACACTTCTGAAAACATGCTAACATTAATATTCAGACCAGCTGCAATAAGCCTCAAAGTGCACTAGTTTCTCTCTCTACAATGTGCATATGTCTGTCTACACACACATATGCACTTCCTGGTTTTAAGTCCATACCCTGTTAGCAATGCACGTTTCCTCACATCATTAGCATTGATCAGAGCTTCTAAAATGAATTACAAAGCAGCCAGCCTCCACTCTCTGAAAGCAGTCAGATGTACAATGAAGATATATTTTATTATCCCCATTATTAAATAAGATACGATTTGTTTTTTATTTTTAAGTAGAATTAAGGTGGTAGAGGTTCCAGCGGTGTGATTAGAGTGATGGACACCAAAGGGAGTAGGAATGGTTTGCACTTTGAAGCACAAATTTTACCTTCCAGTAATTCAAAAGGCATATGAATGAGTTGAAATCTCTCATTCACTCACTCAATCATCTAAAAACATACACACTAAGAATGCTGGGAAGTCTACATTTCAGCTATTGAGGCGCAGGCCTACAGCTGCGACGAAACATTAGACTGAAATTTCTCGCAGAGAGGAAACCGCTCCCTGTTGGAAGATTCAGTGCATGGTCAATTAATGATACCACAATGTTCTTTCTTTTCCCGGCTGCTGCAACAGCCCCCTCCCAACAGTCAGCCCTTTTCCCAAATCCTAAGAGGATTTCTTCCATTCATTCCTCTATTTAGTATTTTTGCTTAGTAATCAGTTTGTGCAGGAATTGATCCATTTGCACCATCAACACCGTAATCACACATAAAAAAAGAGAGTTACCCAAGATCAGCTGGGATTTACATCTCAGGCTGTGTATTACATCTGAGGCGCCAATGAAAGACGCTGGAAATATTCCTGCTTCATAGAAAACCACTTTTTACACTTGCACTCAGAGGAGAAATGCAGAAGAATTAACTTTATTCCTGTGTCTGGGGACAGTAACTAGTAATTAGTATAAAAGAAGCTGATTAAATGCACAGCTTTATCAGATTCACATCAGTGCTGAGAGGATTTAGTTTGTTGAGTCTCAGATGTTGCATAACTGAGGACCTAGTTGAGCTGCATCTGCTCCAGCGCATCAATGGAAGGATACTGCCCCCTGTAGGCCTCACGCTGTAAACCCTGCTTTACAAATCACGGGTTGTTGAATAGAAATCAAATGAAAACATGGAAGTTTGTTTCAATTCATATGAAATTTACAACACAGTAGAGTGAGCAATGCATGTTGAATTATGCATGTCATATGCGTCTTATTAGACACATTTTGCCTTGTTTGTATATTCAGAAAACATAATGTGTAACTTTAGTTACACAAACAACTAGCTGTAAGTAAACCAACTTTATATTTTATTTGTTAGAACAACATCTTGGGACATTATGAATCAGTACTGACAAACATTTCACTAGCACCCCACCATCTAGGCCTCTTATGTGATATTCTCAAAGCATCATTAGAAGCTACCTGTCTCTTCACGGTGGCTTTTTAAAAGTTGTGTTGCTTGTGCATACAATTTGTGAAACCTCCTGTAGATATCATGACCAGTCATTTGTTACAGACGTCAAGGTCAACACCACACTCTAGTTTGCTGATTAATATGTCAAACAGCCAGTTATAACCAGTATATTCTTCTTTCAAAGGTTTTGTAACATGTCAAATTAAAAAAAAAGGAGAATGGAAAGCTTTAATAATTTATAATTCCATTTTATTTTCAGTATTACGCAACATTAGAAGTATAAATATCTGTTTTAATATACAACATCTATGACATCCATAGAGCTTTCCTTGGGCAAAATACAAAACTCAAAACACTTTTATTGCACATATTCTAAAAGACAAACCATCGTAAGCAAGTTCATCTAATACTAGTTTTGCACAGAGGAAGAAAAAACAAAACAAAAACAGGAAACTGAAAAAGACAAGCAGACAAAGAAGAACCCGACATATGAAAAAGACATTGATTACTGCACAGAAAATGTTCATATTAAACATCTGGTGGCAAAGTCTCACACTACTATAAACAACATTATCTGTGACACAGAACATAGATTTGGCAAATCAAGAATATACAAAATATACATCCATGATGCTTTGTAAACAAACATTAAATGTGCTTTAAGGATTTAAATGACAGACGTCACTGGAAAATAACATCTGTGTGGGGAAAAATATGTTTAATTGTTCAAATAAAATTTGGTGATTCATTAAATCTGAAGTCAGGACGAGTAGGGAATTAACACTAAACCACTTTCAGTACCAATTTTCCTCTTTTACTCACATTTAGAACTGAATTTTGGCAGACATTAAGGTGCGTTTGTTCTCTCAATACATTAATACACTCACAATATCTAATGCAAATAGACATCAGATACTGTTCACATTAAAATCTCTGCAGTCAATCAGTGTGATTTCATTTAGTTAAACTATATTCTGTGTCATGTTAAATGAAGTATTTTCTGTTTGACTCACCAACATTGAGTATATGTAGTAGACGAGATTACTGTTTTTTTGTTTTTGTTTTTTAACATAGCCAGCACAACAGAGCAAATACTGCATTACATACTTAGTGTCCTAGGCTACTTTCTGGTTGTCGTTTAGGGTTTGCAATTTAAAGGCTCCTACAGTATAGAAATGTGTGCACGCATGTGTAAATAGGTGTAAGGTGAATGCCGATATATGACAGCCTATATGTATAGTACCAAATATTTGCACATTAACATCAAATGTATGATGTGGACATGTACTGTGAGATGCAAATGATGAGGATTCCTCATATAAAAGAGATAAATTACAGAGGTGGAGCTTAAAGCCAGCTGCTGCTCATTACGAGTCCTTTAAGAGTGAAACACTAACACGTGACTTTAACAACACTGAGACCGAAGCCCAACATCCAACCCTTTAAAAGGCTCCACAGTCAAGCGAATCCTTTAAAGACCACATCTTTCTCACATGACTGATCTTCTATCACCTGTGCACAGACGGGAACAGAACTGCTCAATGATGCTCAAAGCTTTTCAAAAATCTACTGCAGAAAAAAGTTGACAACCACGTGCACCACGGCCGGCTCATCTCGTTAATCAAACACATTAGGATTCTTTTCTTTTTTAAACACACTCTTTAAACCGTAGTCAGCCTGCAAATACATCATCAACAATAAAGACATTCCTAGGAGACGCTGACAGCCCTCACAGTTTTGTTGTATAATGCTACATTTTTTTTTAGAAATAGCCCAGTTAACCCCTCATGCTTCATCCTCCTTCGCTTCAAGTTCATTTGGGAACATGTGAAAACATGTTAAAAGTCACAAAGAAGAGGACGCCTTCAACGAGAAACATCACAGTAGCTTACTTTAGACCACAGTTATCAAGCAGAACATGATGCTCAAATGACACTGCAAAATCTATACATATTGTACAAACGAGACATGTAAGCCCATGTATCCCATTTTTTACAGTGTTATCATATTTACACCACATTGCATAAAAATCAAAAATATATGTACAGATGTCAGAGGAATGTGAATAAACACCACATCTTGCTAAGAACAGCAAGTTTTCCTTTCTATAATACTAAGGCCCCTTCACTAATTTATGATTTCTAAAACCATACAACTGTAGTTTTTGAAAGTTTTGGGTGAAAAGCACAGGTCGTAGTGCGTTCCCTCCGTGTACCACTGCACAAAACCCAACACGATGAGATTGTAATGAACAGAAATAATCATGATAATACATCGATGAACTGTTGAGCGGTCTACTGCATTAAAAGACTTCGACGTCAGATCCTCAGAGTCTTGAAGTAAGTGCAATTAAAAAAAACAAAATCATTTATGGCACAGACTCTACAGCACAGTTCGTCACGCGATCTCCTCCCTGCCACCCCCGACGCGCTGATTGCACAAAACGTTCCGAGATCGACAGCAACAAAAACGGGAAATTGATTGCCTACAATCAGGAAATTGATTGCCTACATTCAGACCTAGAAATGTGTTTTCTATTTCATGTTGTTCAGCACACACACACACACACACACACACACACACACACACACCTCTACCTCTCTATCAGCATGTAACAGCTTGCCCGGTCCTCAAACAAACAATCAAAAATAAAGAAGGCATAATGATGCTTGCACAAACTATCTAACGTGTGATTCCATCTGGATTCTTCGAAGCGAAGCTTTCTTCTCTCCACTTTACTTTTTGTTGCTGGAACTACGTGGAGACTCCTTCTGCTGCTTGCACCTGCCGCTGTCTTTGCCTGAACCGTCTTTGGGTGCAGGAGCAGCAGCTCTGGGTGAGTCTCTTTTTGTGTTTTTCTGTGCAGACGTGGCCTCTTGAGCGGTTTCTTTTTTCTTCTTTTCCGCCTGCTCCTTCCTGCTGGAGGCCGCCTGTTTGTCAGGGGAGATGATCTTGGCGTCTGGGCTCTTGCGACTGTCCGGCGTGAGCACTTCAGACTTGGAGGCGTCTCCGGTCGTGGATACCTTGACTACAGTCTCATGGGGGGCACAGGTGGAGATCCTGCCTGAGACGGCTCCACTGTTTAAGGTTTCCTTTTTCAGTGCAGGCTTTGGCAGCACCGGTGGTGGAGCAGGCTGAGGGGGAACATGTGTCGGCAGCAGAGGCTCCTTCCTGTGCTGCTGCAGATGATGTTGAGGTGTCGCAACAGGTGAAACGTCTTTTGGTTTTGAATCATGGTGCTCTTTAACGACTGGGGCCTGACTTTTGGGTGACGTGTGTTTGGCATCGAGACTCGTTTTAACAGCTGGTACTGGAGCTACTGAAGTCTTTAGAGTTGATGAAGAGGGGACAGATTTAGGAGGGGGAGATTTTGGCTTTGAGTCTTGAGTACTTTCTTTGACTGTGTGAGCTGTGGGTGCTACAGAACCTTTGTGCTGGGTTTCTCTTTGCTTCACATCAGCAAGAGTGGGACATTGTGTCAGCTGCACAGATTTCTCGAGCTTTCCAGCAGCTCCAGATGCTGACAGTGACGCCTCTTTGTGACTAGCATGAGGGGTAACTTGAACATTTGAAGTTGAGGGCGCTGGTTCTTGGGATGGTTTCACATTCAGACTGCCCTTGACTCCCGGGACAAGAGGAGCTGTGCAGTTAGGCGTTCTTGTCTCCTTCTCTGGCTTCACGTCGGTGGGTGTTACAGGTTGTGGCTCAGGCCTTGAAATACTTTTGGCACCAACGACATTTTCATTTGCAGCGGCTGATACTGGACTTTTCTGCTTCTCTGAAGGGACCACCGTGTTCTCTTTCACACACACACTCTCTTCTTTTTTAGATGTGCAATAATCTGAAGCTGATAATTTGTGTAGTGCTTTTTCAGCTGGACCGTGTTTTGATGGCTGCTCTGAATCTTTTATGCTGCTTTTATTCTTTTTATTTGGTGATATGGGATCTTCTTTCTTCTGCACTGATGTGCTGTTACTCTCTACTACTGGGTTATATTTTTTATTTATGCTTAGCGTGGCTTCAGTTTCTTTTTTTAACGATGTGGCCGTGTTTACTGTAGGAATTTGTTTCTTTTGCTCCACTTTTTCAGCTGCTGATTTATTGATTTCCTTCTTATCACCGGAGCTGTCTGTGCCACTGATCACTTTCCCAGCCGACCTGTTAGACTGCCCTTTATCTGGACTAACACCACCACCCCCTGGTTTTAAAGTGCAGGATTTTCCAGATGCGTTTGATTCTGTATTTGAAGAGCAGATGATGTTCACCTGCTGCTGTTTAGAAAACACACTCTGTGGAACATGCACAGATGCCGTGTTGTTCTGCACCTTCACCTCAGAAACACCGGTTGCGTTCGAGTTCTGTGCAGCCGTCTTTTTCTCGCAGCTCTGAAGCTGACCTGTATCCACACTGGAGTTCACACTCTGCCTCAGTGACACAGGTAATGGTTCACTGGCACCTCTAGTCGGAGTCAACACTTGTGTAGGTGCAGGGGAAGTTTTTTCTACCTCGAGCTTTGCTGAAGTCAAAGAAACTACAGTCTTGGAGCTGCTACTATTTTGTAATGTAGTGTGTGGCGTCACCTCCTGCTGCTCCGCTTCATCTTCTTGATCTTCATTGCTGACTTCCCGTATGGAGGGTGTTTTTCCACAGGAGGAGAAGTGGGAGCTGTGTCGGGGGCCTCGATGGTCATGAGCCAGTGCTGAACTGGCCTTCATGCTAGTTCTGCTCTCTTGTTTAACAGTAAACGTTGAAGCCTCCACTTTGCTTGCTGGAGATTTTAATGTGTCACTGTGTCTATCCTGTGTTCTCTCATCACTTGTATTTATTTTCGTTTCTGAATTATTTGACTGATCTTTGGAGGTAACTGTGCTATTTACAGCTTCAAGGCTAGGGGAACAGGCCAGGGGGCTCTTCAGCTTCTCTGTAGTCTTCAACTGGGGGATGGTTATCTGTTTCTCCGTTGGGCTCTGGAGCCAAATTGGAGGAGTCACAGAAATAGTGTCACTTGAATTCTCGGGCATCTTGGATAAACTTGTTTCTGTTTTGGACACTCTGGGTCCTGAGAGTAGGCCAATGTCCAGGGTGCCCTCTAGAGGTTTGAGAGAGGAGACATGGCGTCCTTCAAGTTTGTATTCAGATGATGTCTTTCGAAGGGGAGACTCTGCAGAGGAGATGAGCTGTAGTTTTTCCACAGCACTCTCTCCTCTACCTGAGAAAATCTTGGGGGCCAGACATTCAGGGCTGGAGTGAACACTTCCCAGCCCCACCTTCATGTGATCATGGGACATAGCTGTGTCCAGCTGGAGGCTCTTAGACCTGGTGGAACCAAAGTGGAGGTTCTCATGAATGCCATGAGACAGCCGACAAATGCAGTCTTCTCGTTCTTCAAATGACAGACGCTTCCTGGTGAACTCAATGTTGGGAGCTTTGAAGTCCAGTCTGTCGGGCTTCATATTGTCTTTAGCCTGTCTGGAGTGCTGCCTCTCAGGGTGAATAGAGCAGAGACTTGGTCTGAGTACTCCCTCACATTCACTGCTGCCACCAGATGGTTCAGTGATGCCTTCAGACGCACGTGTGGTGAGTTTTTTATAAAGCACATCTTTAAGGGTTGTACTAGCAGCTTTTGCCTCCAGAGGTCCAGAATCTGGACTGCACTGTGGTTTGTTCTGAACTCTGACAAGAAAACCTTCATCCCTGTCATCAGAACACAAGGGGGATGAGTCAGATTCCCACAAGGCATCTTGTTTCTGTAGAGACTCCCTCCTCTCTGACCAGTCCTGTTTCTTCACCACCATCTTGGACTTTAGCTTTTCTTTGTCAAGCTCCTCGATAGATTCCTGTCGACCCATCTTGCGGCTAATGGGCCTCTTTAAACAGCCCTGTTCAACAGGTCGTACACGGGTCACTGCCATTGGCTCACAACATGCTTCCTCCACACTCTGCAGGATGGTGTAATCCCGCTCTCCGGTCCTCAGCTCCTCATCCTGCACCTCCTCTTGGGTGACTTCCAGACTGTGTTTTCTGGGACACAGGTGCTTCTTATCTCCTGTGTAAGACGGGGACAGCTTCTCTTCAGACTGGACTCGTTTCAGGAGAGGCGAGCGAGGTGGCTCCGCACTTTTGGGCCGCACAATGTGGCGTACGATTGTGGGTGGGGAGTGGATCTTGGCTGGAAAGGCTTGGGTTGTTTTGGAAATGGCGACAGAATGTCCGCTCAGGAGGGGCGAGGGTGAACGCTGAGGAGATGTGGGCTGGGGGGTAGGTGAAGGTGTGCGTGCCAAAGGAGAAAGGGGGATGCTACCAGCAGACTTGCGGCGTCCCTGACGAAGCCTTTGACCGGGCAATTTTGGGCCGAGTCCATGAAGAGTACTGGGGCGAATGTGGCCTGAGCCTGCAGGGGAGTTTGGAGCACTCGAGCTGGGAGAGCTACTCTGGGACGAAGTGCCGCCTGGAATTTATAAGAACAAAAAAACATATTAAACATATAATATAAAACAGAAATGAACAGTAAAAACGTTTGAATAACACTCAAACCTATTAGGATTCAAAAATCTCCACCTGACTGAGTGAAATCCGGTGCAGGCCGGAAGGCGGCAGTAGGGGAACGAGGGGAGAGACTGTGGGTGGGGGATCCAGGGAGACTCTCACCAGATGACAGAGAGTGGTTGAGAGATGTGAAACTGCGGCTCGTGTGCAGGAGAGGAGAGGGCTGCATGGCAAAGCGTCTGAAAAGGGAGCGTCGCCTGGAAAGAGACAAGTGAAAAGCAAAAAGAAAAACTACATGAGTCTCGTTTTGAAAACGTGAAATGCTGATTTTAAATAAAAATAAATTTAACAAACTAAACATGGCAAAGACGTTTTAGACGATATCAAACTGACGATTGATTCTGTAAAATTTTAAAAATTTATTGAAAAAAAAACAACCACTCTTTACATCTACAAAGAGTACATTTCTTTAAGGTCGCTATAGAAGGTTTGTACCTTTCTGGTGTCTTCTCCTTCTTGGGCTTTTTGGCACATCTGACCATCTTGCTCCTGTAGCTGTTTCTCCTGGCTGGACCCGTTTTTATTGAAGTATTTTCAAAGGGGGTTGTGGAGATGGCCACTTTGCTGCCACTCTGCAAAGGAACGTCAAGACTCTCTGAAGATTTATCGTATGTTTCGTGGACATTTTGTGTCCATAATTTGTGTGTTTTAATGTTGTTTACATGCATCCTCTATATACATTTTATTTAAAGAGCTACTGACTGTGCAGTGAGACTTGCAGCATCAGAAGTGGAAACCTGTACGTTTGCCTCACATCAGTTTTATTAGCTCTTACTGATTGAGCCAAATTGGCCAGTATTGGTCCTCAAGCTATTTTAAGTGAGTAATTTAATTCATCTACACTAAATAACACTATTATACATTTTAAAAACACTTAACAATACGATTAGTAATTATGAACATTAAAAATATCTTACCTTAAGCAGGAGCTCCACCACCTCAGTGTGGACAAGACCGTGAACTGGTTCTTCGTTGACATGAGTGATGAGGTCTCCAGCTTTCAGTCCCGCTTTATGTGCAGGTCCACCATCTTCTACATTCTGAACAGACACACACAGGAGTTTTTTTATTATTAGCACCATCACTCATTAGAGTTTTCACATTTGCAATTCAGTTGTTTTTGATCAAAAAGGAAATTGATGCCTTTTTGGTTTGGTTTCTTTTACAAATAAAAAGCTGTGAACATGAAAGTCATTGACAGGACAGGCAGCTGTCATCATCCATCATCCATGCTGCTGTCCGTGGGCCCATGTGGTAAAATCTAATTGTGGTGACTGACAGTAGGTCATGCAGGTCATGCTGCACCTCACATCTTCTCAGCTATCACCAAGAACTCATAAAGAACTGACACAGTATGTGTATTTTTAGTTCAGACCGCCATTGTTTTCATTAGATTCAACTAATTCTTGCAGCTCTATTCAGGTTTATCTTGTTTCTAACATTCATATTTATAAGCATATTCATGCTCTGGTTGGTTTGTCTACTTTTATAGGTTAGACGTTGCTCAAACAGACAGTGACATTCACTATAATCTGTCACTAGACACTGTTTCCGTTAGCTTTAGTCTGCTTCTTTAGTCTGCACCAAGATTTGACTGAATATCATATCATATACTGATGTGCTTACCCAGACCATATGATAGACGGTGTAGATGTCACCGTCACATGCATACACCCGGATCGCCCTCAGTGTGAAGCCAAACTTCTTCCCAGAGCTGTGGATGACAACAGGCTGTCTCGGGTTGGTGGTGCACAGGGAGGAGTCTCGGCTTGGAGAGGAGTCCCTTGACGAAGGGTCTGAGGAGAGCGAGTAAGGAGACAGAGGGCTTGGCAGTGGAGACACCCCGAAGACATCTGGAAAAATAAGAGACGGTCGCCACAATCTTTTATTTAATCCTTCAGTTTTTGGCTTGCTCCCGAGTCAGTAGTGAGTTGTCGCTCTAAAGCTCATGAGCTTGGTTCATTCTGTTCCTGCTGTGAGTGAAACTAATGGGATTTTCTCTCTCCCAACAGTAAAGACCTCTTGCTCCTGCCCTGCCTGCTTACTTTCCTTGTTAGCAGCCTCCACTTGCTCGCAGCCACTCTGGAAAATGGAACTCACAGCAGGTGTCACGCTGGGCCAATTTCTCACAGATCTATAGTGTGCTTTCATCTATTTCACATCATGGGTTCAAAGTCTGTTGCTCTTGTAATTCCTGATACGTTGCTGCTCTGACACACTCCAACCTTCAACAAGCGGGTTGAGATCATAGTTTTTCATGTGCTTGTCTTTCTGCATGCATGTGGGTGTTCTTCAACTCACCACCAGGGATCATTAGTGAAAGGGCACCAGTTGAAACGGACTTGGGAACTTTCGCCACAGCTCCGGTCTTCTCTGCAGCGCTGTCAGGTCGGAGAGAGGTGGTCTGAGCCCCCTGGTCTGCAGGGGTATGACTGCTACTGTCAGGGCTCTCCACCCCCTCACCTCTGGGTGTCAGTTGGTCCAGATGTTCGGAGAAACTTCCTGATTATTACAAAAGATGTGATGTTAGACACACTGAGTTTAAAAGAAAAAAGCCTTATATCTGTAGGATGAAGATGAAGCTACAGCCAGCGGCTAGTTAAGGGGAGAAAATTCTTAAAATGTCAAACAGTCATGTCGTACCAGAGAGGGTGGCTCCACTGTGGGTGCTGCCTGGAGTGGTAGCATCTGGCTCATCGTGCGTGAGCTCTCCGATGGAGAAGGAGGCCTTGCTGGGTTCTCCCAGGCCTGACGTCTCGTCTCCCTCGCTCTCAGCTGAGATGGCAAACTTTGGTAACAAGCCGGGGCGAGGCCCCTGATTCACGCTCTCTGTGTCAGTCGAGTGGGATATCGAAGGCCTGGAAGACGGAAGAACAGATTATAGATAGTGTTTGAATATATTGTATATATTGATGTTAAAATTTATTTGATAACTTCTGTTCTCAGCGTATCCAGCTGTATTTCTGCTGTTAGTGCAGTTAAGATCAACTGGGCGTAACTTAAAAAGTCAACAAGCAAAGTGCACCTTCTAATGTCTTAATGTAATCAGATGTAAAAGGGTAATTCATTATTCCCAAATGAAGGATGCTGCTTCAACATTAGCCTGCCTCTACTGGACTGCATTTAGGCGTTTGTCCTGCACAAATACATTCTTGCTGTGTACGCTCATTGTTGTCTACTTAGAGAACCGACAACACTCAGTACTGATTCAAACTACTCAACGTATTTTTGATTAAAAAACCATACATAGGTCCACTGATGCATCACTGTTAAGACCTAATAATACACTGTATGAGCTAATTTGGCATTGTGCACATCATCATCATCATCTGTTCTGTGCTCATGTACAGATGTTTAATTAGCTATAATCTTGATTCAGAGATAGAAGCAAGCTCACATTTCAGCAAAGTCTGGTGTCCAGCTGAGAGAGTCCACAGTCAGTGGGCTCTCGCTCTTCTTCTCCTCTGTCTCTCCTTTCTCCTCCAGGTGACCACGGGACAAATCCAGGCTGCTGTAAACCTGCCACCGACATCAATCATTCATGCATGCAGGTCAAATGCAATTCTGTTGCATGGTGGTTAAGTTGTGTGAATCTATATAACATTTTTTAAATACATGCACTTAACAGCAGACCAGACACAGTGTGCCGTTTCTTTTAATGCATGCGTTCATGTCTTACAAGCAAGCAGTTTAGGTTTCAGCTGGGGAAAAGGGTTCAACGTAGCTTAACACTTCCTCTGAGACACCCTGCTGCTTTTTGAGACAGGCTGTAATGCTTTGTTTTGATGTGAGAGGGGAGCATACTGCAATGCAGCACAACAGTGTCTCCCTGCTTGTATGAGTGGATTGTACATTCTACAGAGAGAAATTTGCATGTGGACAATATATGCAAAGCTGAAATCTGTCAGAGAGCGGAGGGGAAACAATGTTAGACGCACATTTCCATATGAAATACCAATTGCTCATTCTTTCGCTCCCATGAGAAAAGGATCAGGACAGATGAGGGCATCGGCTCATTTACATGACTAAGATCTTTGGCAGTAACGACGACACAAACCCAGTTAGTCTGAAACTGAGTGGGCAGATTAAGGACACACCTTGGAGAATCTGTGAGAACAAGAGGAGAACTGCCGCAGCTCCACGTTGAAGTCTTCATCATTTGTATCGTCTTCCTCCGTCTCCAGGTGATGGTATCTCTCAGAGCGAGCTGGGAAGAAGCACAAGTGCCACAAGCTGACTTAGGCAGAAGAAAACTTAATAATTAAAATTAGTGACTTCTCAATTAAGGCATAACAGGCTAGAGCTAAATCACTTTTCGATATGGACTGTGTTAGATAACTCACTGTCGAAGTAGCTGGTGTCATCTTCAGACTCCAGCTGAGGAATAAACTCAGCCTTTTGCCTCAACAGGCCGTTCCAGTCCAGGTTGTGGAAGAACGGATGCTGCTTCACTTCAGCAGCTCCACCTGCAGATGGAGTAAACACAGATCACTAAATGCTGGGGATCCACACTGAGCAGTTCACATGAAGAAACGCTGACCCCAGTTTTCTCCAAACTGATATTACGACCATAAATTATGCAGAACAATTTCCCGCCTTTGACCTTTCGTGGAATAGGAAGAACCTTTGTGAATGGCAGCCTGGTGAAAGGGGGATCTAGATAGGAGGTTCAGCTGCCCCCCTGCAGAACTGGCTACGTGCACCCCTCTGATTTAACGCCTTTGTCTCAGGTCATGGACACTTTTACAGCACATACACATTTGCAATGCATCCAAGAAGATTCATAGACTGGTAGGGGGATAACGGCAATTGATCAGAGAGAGGAGGTGAGTAGGCCACAGGATAAACTGCTCTGCTGTTCGATGACCTCATTTCCTTCCCTGATGTCTTGGAGTAACGAGCGGTGCTGAGGTGGCACTAACGGTCACATGGGAATTTATGGTAGCCTGCTGCGCCTGTCTACTCATAACCGAGGTTCTGGCTGTGCCACATTTTCTTTGCTCTTTGCATTAGTACCTGCGCCCATCCTCTCCAGAGGATTCTGCCTAAGCAGCAAGGTGATGAGCTCCTGAGCATCAGGGGGCGGCGCATCCTCTCCCTCGGGCCAGTTGATCTCATCTGGAAACACATGCAACCAGTATGAATTAAAAAAAAAAACTCCAAATACAAGCAGCGTTTGTAGGTGTAGACACAAGAGCAGCAAGAAACTGTTAAATGCTTTGAACTGAACAAATTACACATTTATTGGTCAATATCACAATGAGGAAACATCTAAATTAGTATGTAGCATTGAATTTGCTCTTGTGTGTCTAACAAATAATTATTAATTCCTACAGGAATGATCCAGTTTCTTTAAACATGTTAGAATTATTATTATTATTATTATTATTATGCTAACATCTGTGAACATCTGCTGCTATAGAGATCATTTTCACTACCCGTTGGGCTAACTTTGCATTATCACTGCTATTAGCTGCTGTTTCTCCTTGAAATTCAACGTGTTATGTTTTATCTAGCTAGACCTGAGAGATACCCATCAAGCATTTGACATGTGCATCCTCCTGCTATAGACAGGAAACCTAAGTATAGTACTTGTTTTCTTATTAACGGTTTAATCCTACAGTAGCCTGAGGGCTAAAATGTGTCTACTGTGCCCTCTACTCTACTCTACTCTACTTTGCTCTGCTCTACAGTGCTTCTTTCAAAATAGTTGTAAGCTGTAAGCATAAAGTTGAATGAATAAGCAATGAAAGGGGGAGCGAGGCCTGTCTGTGTCACGCTGATTGTCTGCTCTGTGCACCGTTTGTCCCCAATTTTAATCAAATTTGGGAGGAGAACTATGAATATGTATGTGCAGCCTAAGGCCATGGTGGCATGTATTCAGTGTGTTCAGTCCTCTTTAATTAACAGCCACTCTCAGAGGCTTGGTACAGTTTGATTGAGAGCATGCAGAATTAGTCATGGCATGCCATTCATTTCCATGGCACAGATAGGAGCCGTTATCCGGCAACTCCTCAACAACACAATTCATCTGAGCCACACAGCTGACAAGATAAAAGCTCTCGTTTTCAAGATTAGGATTTTCTCTGTGCCGTTGTCATCATGAGACTACAAGAGGGGAGGTAACATCATCATAATATTAAAACTTCACTTGTGATCTAAAGTCAAGCTCAATCCATTTACTGCCATCTGTTTATGTCCTCGCCCGCAGGGAAATCTCAGTCTTCAATAAACTGAGAAAAATGTGCAGCAACTAATTCCATGTGGTCACTATGCAAATGTTTAAATCTAAATGAGGTTTGGGAATTTCTCCTGATGTGCTCAACAGAGTCCTCATGCCAGATGCTATCAAACTTTGCTTAAATCACCTCTAGCAGGAGAAAATATGTCTAGAAAAAGTCAGCAGTGGAAAAACGGAATAAATAACTAACCACAGGTCATTTTCTCTCTAATATAAACAGCAGAAAGGATGAAAAATCAGGCAGGTAATGGGTTTTGCAAATGATACCTTAACAAAAAACAATAGGTTGCTCAGTGAAATGTCACGCTGTGCACTGTAATTAAAATATTACATGTGCTAAATGTCTGGGGAAAATAAAAAGCTTTAAGCTTGGCTTCAATTAGCAAGGAAATGTGTTTATGTGTTATGATTTCAGAACAGCAGATCGTTGGGGCTAAAATATTAGAGAAATATCACAGAAAGGGCGTCACAAATATGACATCCATCTAAATATCTGAAGAGGGGTGGTGATCAATCTTGGAATTTCAGTCCAAACCTACAAACTTTGGAGAGAGGAGAGACTTTTGTCCATTTCCTCTTTATTGGTTTCATGATTTTTCTTTTTTTTTTTTAACTTCCTCATGAAGTGATGATAATAGGCAACACTGACCGCTGATGACCTGTCCAAAAAGCTCCTCTGGTGTGTCTCCAAAAAAAGGCACACAGCCCACGAGGAACTCGTAGAGGATGATGCCCATAGCCCACCAGTCCACAGGCTTCCCGTAGCCCTTGCCTCAGGATCACCTCTGGAGCTATATATTCAGGGGTCCCACACACCTTCACACAAAGAAAGACTCGTTTCATGAAGACGTTGGTGGAGATTGTGTTGCCAAACTGTCCATCTCTCTGGTTAAATCATGTTTACCTGCTTATCTGAGAACTCTCTGGCGTCTTTCTCGATATGTCCCTCATACAGGTTAGTGGTCATGTTCATCAGCCCAACTTTGGACAACCCAAAATCTGTCAGCTTGATGTGTCCCATTGATGTGACCAACAAGCTGTGAGGAGCAGATACAAGAAAGAAATACACTTGATCTGTTGCCTATTTTCTCTCTGTGTCTGAATACTTTTTTAGACAGTATCATAAAAACAATGAGCTTAAATATCTAAAACACTGGAGCTCAAGTTACCGCTGATTACAGCTGATTTAAAAAGTGGAAGGTCTCACTTGTCTGGTTTAAGATCCCTGTGGACGATGCCGTAGTTGTGGAGATACTCCAGAGCCAGCACTGTCTCAGCAAAGTACATCCTAGCCATATCCACAGGCAGAGGGCCCATGTTCTTCAAAAGGGTGGCACAGTCTCCTCCTGTAATAATTTCAGATCACACACACACAGGCGACATTGTTGAAAGCATATAGCTTTCAGCTACAGCACTATGCACTAAAACACCCAGCTGCTGACCTTCAACATACTCCATGACCATGCACAGGTGCCGCCGCGTCTCAAAGGAGCAATACATGGACACCACGAAAGGGTTCTCAGCAAAGGTGAGGATGTCTCTCTCCACAAAGGCCTGTTGTATCTGGTTCCTCAACATCAGGTTCTGCTTGTTGATCTTCTTCATGGCAAACCGCTGCTTCGTTTCCTTGTGTCGAACCAGATAAACAGCTCTGTGGGTAAAAAGTTTTACCAGTCAGCTGAGGAACAAACTAATCTTAAACACATCACGTTTATCATCTAATGTGTTTTAAAGGCAATTATTACATCTTTCAACAGAGGAAGGGAGATAACTTGGAGAATAGGTCTGAAGGGATTTGTTGGGGCCACAGCATACTCTCTCCTATCAGAGATTAGATAATCTTGTATGGGATAAGATTTCCTTACCCGTAGGCACCATTGCTGATGAGTTTTGTCATCTCAAAGTCCAACTCGCACGGCTTTCTCCGGGACCTCAAGGCTGTGCTGAGGCTGTGAGACTGGGGGGCAAGACGTGAGACAATTGGCAAACAAATCAAAAAGATAAAATCTGCATTATGCTGTTGTGCCTGCGGTGAAGATGGAGCAGATCAATACAATCATATATTTCAAAATGTGCTTACAGAGTCATCCGTTTCGGGGGTTTCTGCAATCCCACTGTCACAGCTGGTCAGCTGAGCTATTTCTGCACAGAAAACAGAAACGTAAATCATGAAAATGTATAAATGCATCCATCTATATGTTTATTGCACAGCTTAGTGCAATTTAAAATGCTTTACAGGTGAAAAACAATGAATCAAACTGTGATACAACAACATTTGGGGTTAAATTAATAGTTGCTTTTATATAATACTGCCCACTACAAAGAACGTTTGTTCAGCAGGGATGTTTTTGAAACAAGGGAACTCTAAATGACGAGAAATAACCTATAAACAAAAACAACAAAGCAGCAGACATTAGCCTTTATTCACCTATTAGCTTTGAGGTGCTGACTCCAGGATAATCTGAATTGAGAATAAATGGGGCGGAAATTAGATGTGGCAACACAAACAGGCGTCTGACGCTCATTTTGAAAACCACCACTCCAGAACAAGTGCTCATTATAAACCACCTTGCATCTTTTATATTTTTCTGTGCAACCATGCTAAAGTGCACGTGTGTAATTTCACATGGGGGTGTTTGTCTCTTCCCTCGAGAGCCTGTAAACACATTTCCACTGCTATTTAACATCTGTCCTTCCTTGCAGGTTTGCTTCGGGCACACAAGGAACTGGGCAAACAAAACTCAGGAGGCACTCAGGGGAAATAAATGGAGAGATTGGCTGATGAGCCAGCCTGTGTGGATCTGTATAAGGTCTGTGGGGAAGCCATTTCTTTCTAATTAGTCATAATGAATGTTGTTGGTTACGGAATCTGGAGAGACGGAGGGTCATTAGAAAGACAGTCTGTTCGGTACAGGACATTAGTCAAGAGTATGTTGTGTCCTCCACAGCTCGGTTCTTTCATTCCTCCACAGCTTCGCCACAACAGTTACCAGACTCAGCACATAAATGAAATAGTAAAAGAGCACAATCATCAATCAGGACGTTCTCACTATTTAATTATGAACGCCACTTGAAACAGTCCTAACCAGGGTTGTTTGTATTTTATCACGTCACTGATAATAATAATGATGATGATGAATCTCCTGTACCTTCCAGAGGATCTCTTGTGAGTCCCAGCTGGCTGATGATGTAACGAGGGATGTCTGTTTTGATGCCCTGGCCCTCTTTAGCGTGTCCTTCAGCAGCCTCCAAAAGGTGGTAAAACTCCTCGGGGTCAAACTCCTACAAAACACAGTTTTTACGTATGGTGGTATATGAGCAGTGTGTAAGAACATAATGAAGGTCATGGACAAATCTGTAGTTTTTCTATCAGGACCTTTTCTTTATCAGGACCTTAATAATAATAATAATAATAATAATAATAATATTATCATCATCATCATTATTATTATTATTCTGTCCTTTTAGCTCTGTTTTTGGTCTCTACTGTCGCCGACCAGAGCTAAAGACATATAAAGACTGGACAGTTAAACACACAGAAAGGATTGGTCATTTTAGAGGAAGTTCAACGATATAAAAACGTACCAGACATTCCAGGAGTCGAGCAGGTCGGGCGATGATGATGAGGATCTTCTTCACCAGTTCTCTGATGAAGTTTACCTCCTCACTTTCCGACCTCTCTGTGGACTACACAGGAACCAGAAAATACACAAAATCTCATCATGAATTGGTTAAAGTTGAAGTAAAAATACTGCAGGACTCTCCTTAGTTCCATTTTTCAAGTCTAGTCACAGCACTATGAATTGTTGCCATTGTTTTGAAGGTTTTAGTTTTTAAGGTGGAAATCTTGAAAACTGGAAGGAAAAATATTGAATCTGCTGCGCCTTAAATTCTAACCTGTTTCCCAAGATGCATCACTCTTCCTAATTCACACATAGATGAAAGCTTTAAATGACGTTAAATGACTCAAGGACAAAGATAATACAAGGATAGCTGCGACTTAAAATGGCTTCCAGCGATTTTCCATCAGGACTAGAAGCGTCACGGCAGCTGGAGCACACTACACTACACACATACCCTATGGTCCTTCTCTATCACACACCGTGGTGCATCTCAGAGGCGTCTCTCCACTCCGCACTACTAAAAGAAATGCTCAGAATCTATTTCTGAAGGAAGCTACTTCTGATAGGCTTCTAAAAAAGCTAAATCCAGAAATCAGGTAGTGCTTTCCTCACGCTGTTCCCCTCTGTAGCCTTTCAGGTACAAGAAACACTGGTTTTCCTCCTGCTAACATGATATATATGTGAAATAATTATGAGGATAAAGTTTTATTTATTTTGTTATCCAGATTACTAGATGTGTTTAAAGATTGTGAAAATACTTTTAGAGCAGCCCTGATTGGCAGCAACACACCCTTAGGTTTTTCAAAGATCAACGAGTGAAAATGAAATAGTTAACGCTGTGACTTCAGTGTAGTTGTAACACATAAGGAGCACATATTAGGGCCACGTCCTCCTGATGTTAACATCTAAAATGGTGCCTCATTAAGCCTGTTTTCAAAGATGAGACATGCCTCTCCCCTCCAAAAACCTCTGGTTTCTTCATTTATGCTCACCTCCTGAACGAGCCTCTCCAGCTTGTCAGTGAGTTCGCAGAAGTAGCTGGAGGTGATGAGTCCAAGCCGACTCTTCTCCAGACAGTCACGGGCCAGTTCAATTATCTGGTGGTGGGCAAAGCCGAGCACGCCATCTGCCAAAGGGAGGACGATCTCTGGAGAGTTGCTGCGGATGATCTCCTGAATCTTTTCCTCCATCTGAGCTGTGGCCTGCAGCAAGAAGGGGAGGTGCAAGTTTGGTAATGGATAGAATAATTAATGCCAAGACACAGGTGCAGCAAACTTGATGTGCAGCTTTACCTTGGGAAACCGCTCTTTGTAGACGTGATTCATCATAATAATCTCATGGTCGTAACATGATGGAGATCGTCCAGGGCTGAAAATTAGAATGGACTCAATTTAGTGTCTGAGTGGCACCAACGTTATGCACTAAGTTAATGTTCCATTTATGGAGGGATATTAATACCTGAGACTGCGTGAACGGGGTCGCATTGCCGTCGCTCTGCGGCATTCATCCCCGGAGATGCTCTCGGTGCAGAAGTGCTTGGAGAGGAAGTGGAGTTCATCAGGAGTGGGCTGGAAGGGCAGCTGGTGCAGCTTCTCCTGTGATGAACAGGATGACTGGAAATGATACAAATATATATTCAACATGAAAAGAAAAAAAAATAAAGATGGCAATTTTTATATGGATTTAAAAAAATAATAATGCTAAGAGACAAATTAATGTTCTCTTTTCAAATAGTTTTTATTACCATTCGTATGTGCACAATAAGTATAGAGCTACGAGACTACATTTTGATTATACTGAGGTCACTCCAATAACTCCAATAATCAGACTGGAATAATGTGTTTTTATATGTCACCTCTACAGTATGAGCATATTTCCTGCAGTGATAAGTCAGTGGGCTCCTCACAGGAGGAGAGAAACAACAGAGGGAAGGTTACTGGACAGATGAGGAAGTCGAAAACCAGAGCAAAACTGGAACTAACATGTCAGATATTGAAGATGTCACAAACATTAATTTATCCAATCAACACAAAAAAAGACTGGACTCAGTTAAACAAGATTAAAGCCTAGTGTTATCCTGATTCTATTTCTCTAAAGCAGCCTAAACAGCCACAGGTACTGTGAAGTTTTCAGTTTATTAAACTAAGATCTACCACACTGTTTCTAACTCATGACTTACATCGATACTGAAACAAACACATGCTTCCTTGGATAGATGGTGTGAATAGCAGGAAATGTACACCACGCAGAAGGCCGCCTCAATCAGGGGCATTTTCAATACTCTTGATACTAATTCCTGTAAACGTATGTGTGCAAGTGTGTGCTTCCTAAAAACCATTATGCTAATATATTTGAATACAATACACAGCCACAGGAAGTAGGCACAACAACAAAGAGGAAAATGGGGAGTGTGTGTGTGTGTGTGTGTGTGTGTTGGCATATCAACTTTTGTTTGTGCACAAAGTCACTACAGTCAGACATAAATATGTGTGACCAGGACAAACATGACAAATATAATATAAGTTTGGTGTAATTAAGGCTGAAGAATATATACCACACATCAAATTGACTGAGTGCAGCTTTGATCCTAAAAGAACTGAGCTTATAACTGTAACTTCCACTAGTGACAGTGTCTTAAAACCTGCAGTAAGTCGACGTTTACAGCAGTGACCACTAATTAGGCCAATTATAGTGACAACTGTTTGTCAGCTTTGTCAAATGAGAGGGTTAACATAATGATAAAGGTTAAAACGCCCACTCGTTGCATGCTGAAGTCTATATGGTTTAGTTTTAAGGAAGAAAAAAAATACTTTTCATGTTTAAGGAATAATAAGATTCTGACTTTTTGCCCTTTCATGAATTTAAGACAAACTATCAGATGATCATTTTAACTTAATATCTCTGTTAGTTTACTGATCTATTCTGGTGCTATCTTTACTTCTGTTTTTTATTTTAATAAATTAGGGTGAACTGAACATGTCCTGTTTTGCCAGCTGGGTCAGAAAAGGTGAATGTTTGATGCTCACAGAGACGGTGGAGCTGGGCGTGTTTGTTCCATATCCAGATGAGGGAAGGGAGGCCAACGACCAGCGGCGACCATCAGTCCTGTCGTACAACAGCAAACAGAGAAACGTCACATTCAAAGTCCATCAATAAAATGTCTATATAAAGTTTTAGATCTTTATGATGCTAGTCAGTCAGCGTTGTTGAAAGACAAATTATAAAAACTGTGTTTAAAAACATGACACACAATTTGTTTCCATGCTTGTATTCAAAATGGGTACGAGCTCCTACAGCCACCAATGATGATATGGTTACAGATGAATGTGACCTTTCATTTGCTATTGATCTAAATGAATTCTATCAGTTACACTACACATGAGAGCAGAAACAATAAATGTAGAAGTGAAACCAAATGCCAGAATGATGTATAACAAAACGCCTGGATTAAATGAAGGGGCATATGAAGTATAAAATGTGTCTGGGGGAAATGTGAGATTATGAAAATTAAAGGGCCTGGCATGAAGTTACCTGTCTGCTCTGTGGCAATGACTGTGGATTATAATAAAAATGTACAATTACAAGATATAATGCTGAGAGATTGTATAAAAGACATTATTGATGCTGTTTTGAAAGCATAAATAGTCTATTCACAAAGATATTTGATATCTGTGTTTGCTGACACTAATAAACAGCTATATCATACGCAGAAGAGTCCACATGGTCTACACTGGCTGATTTTTTTATTTGCAAATTAAGTAAATGTCCGTTTTTACCTTCGTGCAAAGGAGAAATGAGCAGAGGCACTGGGAGAGAAATTTCTGGGACTGTCTTGTGGACTTGTTCCTGCAAGAAGAAAATATAGAAAACAATGACAAACTGCAATAAACTGCTGCAGTGTCATGAATCCGAGTTGGTGTCATAAATATGTCAACTAACAAAATACTAAACCTACAAGTAAATGGTATCTGGTCAGTTTTACTTCATTGAAAATGTTATTAGTACATAAAAAACTGCACAGTAAAATATGTACTATTAAATGTTTGTACTACGATGGAGGAGCTTGTTCACAGAGAGCTGAATGAAAACCACTGCTGCAGCTAAGGTATATCAAATACATTATCCTAAAGCACAAGGTGCACAAGGCTATGGCGACGCTCGGTGCACTGGCAGTCGTTTATTTCGCAGTAATGACATCAACATTACACGTTTCCATAGTAAGAGCAAAGGAAGATGAGCTTTGACCCATTTGTTTGTAAAAACCTACAGGTTTTCATTGAGCATTCAGAGATGTTGTTGCAGCACACGGTGTAGTTTAAAGAACTTTTCCACAGATCGAACATGGTTGGACTTTTTAAAGAGATGGTGATTTGCTTTGCAAATGTGATAACTGTAAACGTGGAGAAGCCCGACAGGTACATAACTTATCAAAACCGCCTTGATGTTGCTATAAAAGCTCCAGTGCTACAGAAAAACAGGTCTCTCTCAGTTCAAAACAGTTAAACTTCAGGAAGTGTAGAGAGGCAAAGCCAAAGAGTCTGTGCACAATTTACGTGTTAAAAATATCAGACACACAACTATGGGACCTTAAAAGTAAAACATCCAGAACAAATGGGCAAGAATGTTATTTTAACAACAGGACTGGCATTAAGAAATGGGTTAGATAGAGAAGGTTTTAGTGCCCTGGACATTAGAAAAGGTTGTATGTTGGCTAAGTTACTGTGAAGGTAGGCGGTTGGGTGTAGGAGACAGTCTGTGTCAGACATGTTCTCTTGCTGGTTCCGTTTAGTTTAGGCAGGTGATGGTTCCTGCAGAGCATGCAGGAGCTAGAACATGGCACCAACTGTAAGCTGCAGAAGTCAGTGTTCAGTTCACAGAACAGCGAAGCAGAGCGAGTCACATGATAAGTGCAGCATCAACAAACCTGCTTCCTCGCTGTGAATTCTCCAGAAAATGATCGACTCAAATCACACATAGCTTCACTTGGATATTACACAGACTTTGTACTGACACGTTAAGTCGGTTTAATGTCCATTACGACCGATTCAGACGTGTGTGTTCTCACAAAAAGCTCCTACGGCTGATTTCTAGTTAACATGTCTGAAAACAGCTATCGTCACATGAGCAAAAAGGAAAACAGAAGCATAAAATAATGTATTAAGACTAATAAGTTATTTTTTTCAAGCACTATTGCTTTAAGAGCATCACGTGCACCTAAAGAAAAAGTATTTACATTAAGTTAAGCTGTGCATTAACAGTTAAGCTGCAAGATTCCCCCACCCTATATATTCTTTCACTTGCTGACAATAGAAGCTTTAGGCCACTGAACAAATTATCCTGTGGGGACTTTCTGAAAAGTCCCAATTAGCTGTTGTGTTTCCACATGCGTGGTGTAAAAACAAACCTACAGGATGGTCCTGCATTAATCAAACATAATTACATGCTTCACTAGAGGAGGGGCTACACCGTAAATTAAGCATAAGCTACAAGGCCACCACCCCCTGTGATGATAAAGATGGGCCCTTTTCTGACTGGGGAACAGTGACAGAGCCATTGAGTCGTGTTTGTGATGAACGTCGCCTATTTAATTGGACTACACTCTTAATCACAGCCAATTACAGATGATAATATCCTCCTATGGGAGTTAAACTGCACCTGAATAAACAATACAGACTGACTGCTGACAACATTGTCTGAGAGGAAGAACATTGTGTTTAAAAGATAATTAATGATCAGGAACAAATGTCCGATTTGCGAAAGCTTCAGAGTTAAGACCAGAATTCAGAAAACACACAGATCTACGTAGAACGTGTCTCAATTATCGTGCTCATCTACGCCATATGTCATATCACTGCAGTAAACTGAGCTGAAAGAATCGTTTCTTACCTTTGGTACCAATATTACGCCTGAGCCACAGTGTCAGGTCATCCCAGAGCTGAACACATTTATGAGCAAGAACACTGTGGCTTTCTGACTCTGAGTCCATCTTAAAAACAGCTCATTCGTTCGGTTCAAACACAGACTGAACACTGAGTTGTGGCTCCGCTTTTGCTGACCAATGTCAGGAAATAAAACGCCCTGTTGTAAATGAGGTCTCCCCTCCCTCAGCTCCTGTGCATTTCCTCTCTGCAGGCCCCCACTTCCTCACCCAGCACAATCGCTGCCCCTCGACTCGCCACTGTACGGAAAAATTCTCAACCAAACACTACAGTTCTGAGTGTGCTTTGCTTTCTCCCAACCTACTGTGCGTTGTTAGGGTCAATTAACAATATTAGGTGTGTATTTTTCTAGGTTTGACATTAGTTTAAAGCCATGAGAGAGAGATGATGTAGAGATGTTGCTGCATTTTCCTCTGCTGTTTTCCAAACTGGAGTTTTTTTCTTTGCAATATACAATGGACTGAATTCCTGTCAGAGCACATTGTGAATTAATGGCTCCACCTCTGTGCCCCAGTGTGCATGTTTCTAACACTGTGGCAAGAAAACAGTGCATGCACATTACCCGACACGCGCACACACACACACTTACCTGTAAGAGATGAGAGAGGGGAGTGAGGTCGTGGTAAACCTGAAGACTGACCGCTTCCTATTAGGCTTTTTCTGTTGCTCGTTCTGCAGCTGTAAAAGCACACAAGCAAATATTAGACAGGAAATGAGTTGCTACAAATTTAATTTTAAATAGCAGGAAAAGTCTTAACTAATATGCAAAAATGACACAAACAATTAAACTTACAATGTCTTGTGGGCAACTAAGAAAAGGTAACACTGAGGATACAAGAAAACCTTTATATACCACAGTAGACTTACAAGAACCAGTGCTGGTGGAAGCAGAGATAGACAATTTGAATTTCAGAAGAGCCCGAATGCCCGATCAATAACTTCATAATAACTTTGATGACGTTCACATCAAATCGATCAGATCTAGAGTCATGAATCTGCCTAATACAGCTGCTGCAGTCTCACAGTGTGGTTGTAGACTCCTTGTTTAGTTTTACGTTATACACAGTGTCCAGATATGTGTATATAAATGTAGTTAGGATTCAATAGCTTATTTCCAATCAAAAGCTCAGATGGTTAAATTCTAACCCCAGTGCTCATATGAAACATTCAAGCTTGAACTTGAACATCACGTCTGAATAAACCTCTGTTTTATCAGTGTACAGTGAGTTGATTAAACTGAGAAGAAAAAGTTCAGAAGAGCAAGCAGAACCCTTTCTGTGTCATCGATAAACGAACAGTTTCACTTACTGCAAACACTTAATTATACGCTATGACACAGCCAAAACATGTCCTCAAAGGACTGCACTTCCCCGGGTAGCGTCCACGCTTTGCATTCAGCCTTGGTTTAGTATGAATAGCTTTCAGAATACTTTAATGTCTGTCGGCCAGGACTGTGACTCATGAGGAGCTACTGTGATCATCAACATGTGACTCATAAATGTAGCCCAGTTTTTAACCTTGAGAGAAAAATTAAATTTTTTAACATCAAAGCAGCTTCAGTGTTCAATGTCCCGATTAGTCTTGGGTTTACATTTTTAAATTAGAGGCCGTCAGCGGAGACGCATAATGCCTAAAGAACATGGATTCACTTCAAGGTCACAGACTCAATGACATCCAGTTACATAACCTCCTCAGAGAACTGAACCACTTCAAACTGGGTTTTTAAGATGCTATTCAATAATTATTTAAATCCTGAGCATAATACAAACACTACAGAAACCAATGCTTTCTCTAGCTCTGAGCGCTACAAAGAACTTTTATTAAGAATAAAATGACAACAGTGCAGCCACATGATCAAGTCTTTGCTGTAGTTACAGAGCCACCATTTATGCTGCAGAGACTCGGTCAGTTAGTGAGTCATACAGAAGGTGCAGCTTGCTACAGTCTGTGTGTTGTTTCACTGATCGCACATAATCAAATGGACATGGGCTTCTGCAACAAGGTGCATGAGCAGGCAACACAGCTGCAGGCGTCACTGCAGAGCCCAGACAGCTTCATGGTCACATCAGCAAAAGATGAGTGAGGCAACAAAAATACATAAAATATTGAGAGTCCTGATAGTTTATAAGACTGTTTTGTTACAGAACAGTCTCATTACTGTTAGTAACAAAACAAATACTACTGTTATCACTGCACACTGTAGATTTAGTAGACTGACACACACTCGACATAATGTTATCAAGGCCAGACGACACACAAAGAACTCTTTATTGAGCTCGTGTTAGTGTTTACGAACTGAATATTTCCCATGAATTTGATGCATCATTAAACAACACCAGAAATATCAATGAGGACAAGATATAAGCCTTGTTCTTGCTCATTGCCTAAACAATTAGCTACATGCTAATGTCAAACATGATGATGTGTAGATAACAAAGAATAAACGACTACGGCTCAGCACAACACCCACAAATAAGAGGATGCAAACTTTTGATGATTCTCAAGGTTGCAAAGCAAAATATCTTCAAGCAGAGATGACTAATGTCAGGAGAAAGATCATTTCTCTGCAGGATGTTGAGAACCTCACATTTGTAGCCACAAGAACTTACAAGAAGGTACAAAATTTAACAACAGGCAAAACCAGTCATGTGCAATTTATAAATTTGAATGTACACCTGCAAACTGTGAGTATATGGTAGGAAACACCTGTTTAGACAATGACTGGCAGCACACCAGTGAAACAACACACAGTGCTGGTAGTTCCCTGCAGCCCTTTTTCTGCTCCATTGTCGCACCAAATCCAAATTAATCTCCCTAAATCAGGAGGGAAACCCTGTTCGACTGAAATCCTATTCATCCTTGTTTACTCAAGCAGTTTTTAGGGCTAACCCCAGCAATCAGGAGTGTCGACACATGCCATGAATCATTTATCATGTCGGGAAGGGAGTGAATAATATGTGGTACACAGGTGCTCAGTCAAAGAGGATCAGATTTAACGAGATCTATTTATACCCTCTCACAGTGGATTAGGCCAAGAGAATGCCACACTGGTGCCCAATCAACCCTCTTGTTGCTTCACCATCCAGTGTTTATACCATCATAACTCCTATTAGGCGGCTGAGTGCCACTCATGCAGACATTAAAACAACAACAACAGAACTGCCACAGGTTGTGATGGCACGCAGGTCACAGCCACTCTGGACAGAAAAGCTGAGTGAAGGGAAAATCATGTAGATTTACAGTGAAGCTTTGAAGATGCCATGGCTGAAAATGATAGTGAGAAAGTAGGCCAGTGTTGTATGTATGTTGTACTGCAGATGTGTGAGACTCCTGGACCCGATCCATATGAGGTTTAACAGTCTTGTTATATGCAAAAACCCTCAACCTCATTTAGCCATTATACTACACATCAAATCTCTGCAAACAGGACTGAAATGCTCCATAATAGCAGTTTATTGAAGTTAGAGACACTTCATACTATTGGAAAGTGCTCATTTTACTTTAAATGCTGTGTTTATTTAATATTCTGCGCTGACCTACATTACTGTAACTCTTTTAGTACAAAGTAATCTGAATCTGTCAAAGCCTATTTCTTCAATTTCACCTCGCTTACTTATTTTAGGTATCAGAAGAGACAAAAATAGATAAAACCATTTGATTTGCAACACTATGAATCCACATGATTTCTGACCCAAGTCATCAAAAAGCAATGATTCAATTTATTTATTTATTTTTTTAATTCTGCAAGTTGCGTTCCCCTGTCAGAGCTGTCAGGTGAGCTGACAAAGCGCAATGCCACATAAATTGCTGCTCCTCCCTGACAAGCCCGAATTCAAAGTCAGACATATGACACATACTGCTCTATTAATAGTTTTTAAAAACTTGCTCTTTGCCTAAAAAGCACTGCAGTTAATTTTTGAAGCCACTGAAGAGCAGTGTTTATTTAAACCACTGTTGGTTCCTACATCTAACGTTGTGCAGCATCACTGTCAAGTTTGACTTTGCCTGTTTTTTGGAGATCTCAGCTGTTTAACTCTGCTAACAGTAGCAAAAATGTCCTCATACCACACAGTTTCTAGAACATCTACAATTTCTCGAGTTAATACACATTTTTTGCAGTAGTTTACTGTTTAGTTTTTTTTTACTTTGGGTTCTGGGAGACGGCTGCAGGCTGTAGTGTTTTGATTAGGACACAAAATACTATGCACTTATGTCTAAACGGTATGATCTTAAATGTAAGAGTGGAAAAAAATATATTATTGTGATTACATGATTTTCCCATTTCAACATCTTCTAAATCAGATTTCAAAGTGAAACTGTATTCATGCAATAATGCAAGATGTCCACAACAGCCAGTATTTCATGTTAAGCGCTTCTGCACTATAAAATAGGTCAGGATGGGGATTAAAAATAAATATCAGTATTATGGGCTTCACCAATACCATATACAAAAAAAAAAAAAAGGGTCTACACTCAGAACTGATCCTACAAAACTGGAAATGTCATTAAAAAGTTGAAAAAACAACCACAGCATTCTGCAACAGCAGCATCATGTTGTGGAAAATAAAGTCTAAGTGAAAAACCACAAAGAAGGAAACTATCTCAGCATTTCCTCTTGCCTTCAATTAATTAAAAGGAATAGCATTAAAGAAAGTATACATCCTGTGTAAAGAACGTGAAACTGCCTCAACAACAAATATTCAATTACCATATGACTCACAAAGCAAAGAATACACAATAGGCAAGAAGGGAACACCCAACTTTTTCTTATTGCCTCATATAACAGCTCAGCTGACCTACTGTAAATATAAGGAGAACATGCCTGCTGCCACTCGCTGCTCCAGAAATTGCACGTTAAGGCGTCCGTTTAGTCGGAAAAGAAGCCTTTCACTTAGTATTTAAGAAGACTGTAAGAGCAACATACCATTTTAGAGAATACAAAACATGCTGATACTAGGAACTGTTCTGAAAGTTACCTTTTGGACCTGCGCAGACGAGCTCCACTGAAGAAATGTGGCATGTTAAAGTTGGACAGTACTGTCCACAGACTAGGATCTGACATTGTGTCCAAGTCATGCCAAAGAGGGAGCTGTAAAGGGGGCTTCTGAAGACCTGGGGAGGAGAACTGGTGGATTTCAGGGTTCGGCAGGATGCGACCAGCACAGCAGTCCTGACAAGTACTCCTACCAGAGCTCTCCTTAGGTCCAAACTTCCTCTGCACGTGCACATCTGCAGCCAGCTGCGGCATAAACACGGTGGCAGAGAGGACACACTGTCCTCCCGTCCCCAAATAAAAAAAAAGTAATCCAGTGAGGATAATGAAAGGCACACAGAGTGTGTGATCCAGGTCAGGTGTTGACAGACTCCACTGTTGCAGGGATATGACACCTAATACCAGCTGACTTTTTGTTTTCCTGTTTCACTGCGACTGTGTTCTGTATCCCTAACACTCACCCAGCTCTCCTCGCTCAACATGCATCATATCATGTAACAGGCATCTACCACTTTACATCCTGTGAAGGGGGGGGTTTGTGAGACAGAGGGGTACTGCAGATGCTGCTGTGCAATTGCTGCTTGCACAAACTGGCACCCCTCCATGCATCCAGCGTGTCACTTAATTAAACAAGACCCATGAAAAGGAAATGCTGTGTTTTTGAAAGCATTTCTTCAGTTCCTGCATTAATTCCTCCCTCAGCTGTTCCCTGCATGCAGAGTCCTCATTCATTTGATAGGAGCCTCACCTTAACTTCGTCACCTTTGATCCTTGGCTCATGTTTTCTGATCTACTCTATCAGCAGATAAGTAATTCTAGGAAACAGGCTGGAGGTTTGGAAATTCATCCAGCTCTAGAGTAAAATTAGTTAGATGTAATTATAATATATCTAACCTTTCAGAAAAGTTTCAGACTAATGTAACTCATTAAGAAGAGCTGTACTCAGAGCGTGGTCTTTCAGCAGTTCAGTGATGAATTTGACTTTCAAACCCTTCATGTGTGAGTTTATGAGTGGCTCATAACAGCCGCCAGCAGGGAACAAAGTATGTGGACAAATTCTCTGAAGTAGCTGTAAGGACTACGTACACAACCATATTCCAAAGCAGATAAACCATGACAAACCTTTCACAAAGAATCCAACCTAAGGACAAAGGATTGATTACTTATTTTCCTGACTATTCGACGCAGCAAAGACACTTAGCCGTGGTGCTAACAGAGCTGCGATGGGAGCACCTCTGTTAGTCTGACGTTTCTGCAAACACATGATCGATGCCGCACGCTATACGCTTTCAAAAATCCCCAGAAAAACATTCATCTCGTCTCTGCTGAGCTTCAAGTCATAACTGAATCAGCCATCAACTTCATCTCTGCAACTAAAAGAGAGATAACAACTAAACGACCAATAGAATCTGCTAAGGTTCAATATTTAGTTTGAATGTTTCTGTAGCTGTTTCTCTGCCACAAAAAGTCATTTTAAAATAAAACATAACAAAAATACATTTGTTTCAACTTCTCTAATGTGAATATTGGCTTATTTTCATGTGATGAATTCTGAATTTTACATAGTTATTCAGAGAATACCAGCTGTTTAAATATGTCAGGGAAGTTTATCAGTAAAAAAGTAAAATCAGCTGATAAAATAACAAATCATCGGTTTAATTTATCAATAAAAAAATGTTCAGACAGTTCAAAACAGCCTCTTAACACGTCACATCGCATCTGGTAGAGCTGCAACTCATGATTATTGAAAATATTAAACAACATTAGAAATAAAACAAAGTACAGAACAAATTATTACATTTCAACAGCTGAGTAGTTGATTCTACATCTGTGACAATGTATGATTTTAAAAGTAGTAGCTGTTTCCAGTGTGTATCACTTATTTCATCAGAACATATTTATTAAGTTGACACGTCTTCATATACTTTTATGTACCATACTTGGCAGAGTACAATATAACAGACCACATATAACTGCATAGCACAAGCTCTGTTGTCTTATGTAGGTCATTACGTTGGGCCAAGACCAGGTGTCTTGCCATATTCTGTTTGGCCAGTAATAATAGTGAGCAGAGAACACAAGAGCAAAATGTGTGGTTCAAAGACAGGCTGAGAGTTTCACTAAGGAAGTGCACAGTCAGACCGAGAACCATCAGGATGCTGCCTGGAAGCGATTCAGAAGCTCAGGACGAAAGACAGAAAGCGAAATCGACAAAGGAGGAAAACTGCAATGACTGGCACACCAATGCTGGCTCTACTTACATGTACCTCTTCTGTAATAAAGTGTTATCAGAAGCCATTTCAGTCATCATAAAGTCTGTCTGGGTGTGTGTGTGTGTGTGTGTGTGTGTGTGTGTGTGTGTGTGTTCATTCCCTCACAATGGACCCGTCCGTCTCCCGACAGGCCGGTGTGACAGCCTTCGCTCTAATTATGGCTCTGCTCTGCTTCTGCGTTCCACATTAAACCGCCTGAACCATCGTTTCTAAAGTCAAACTTGCAGAGAGCAGCAGGAACAGGGAGGTCAACGGCAGTGCTGACATCACCAGCAGAGAAATGTCCGCTGCTGTCCTGTCACTGACTTATGACATGTTTCTGTTAGATCTTGAAAATAAACATTGAAGACAAGTATGTTAACACTGAGATAGCTTTTAAAAAATGCTGTACGCCCACTTTACCGTCATGAATCAGAGAGGATAAAATGCATTTGTTTATTTAGCACCGATCTGTTGTCGTCCATAAATCCAGGGAAAGGTCAGCGCTCACATCCAGACGCCAGTTAACACTGGACACTGTGTCAGGGATTGTGCACTCTCCTTTAGCTCTGTTTTGGTCTCCACCAGCTCTTAAGAATATCTTGCTCCACTATATGTGTATTGCTAACACAGCAGGTTAGACTGCAGACCAGAACATGAAAACAAATAAAAGACGGTGATGCACCCTGAAGTAACTGTTTGGCCAGTCTATCTGAGCATGTCTACGTGCAACACCTTTCACTTACAAGTAATTGCATTGTTAATATAACATTATTGATTCATTTTAAAATGTGTCTTGAAACTGTTCTGAAAACTAAAGCAGTCTTTGTTTGCCCTGATCGTCCCTATATAAACCATGACACAAAGCTCTGAAAACTCTGTGTTTTAGTGAACGATTGAATAAAAACTGAAAATATAAATAAGTAAAGAAAACTCAACAATGAAACAACATCTCCACATTCTTGTATGGAGCTGACTCACTTAAATGCCTGCTCCACTTGACTCTCTATGAAAGCTGAGCAGAACAAGAGGAGAGCAGAGGTGACAGTGGTGGGTGTTTCACGCTATTCATTGATACAGAATATTCTCAAAACCGAGTGTTTTGAATGAGCTGAAAAATAAGTTTCATTCCAACCATTTCTGCGTCAGGAGAAGGAGCCTGAATGGCCTCAATCTCTTCTGTAAAACATATACACGCGTCTTGTCCCAATATTTCTCCCTTTAGGTTGAAGTAATTCTCCAAATCGACATCGGTTACAGCACAAGAGGCGTCTGCAAAGAGGTTCTTAGAATTAAAGGTATGTGAAAAAAATAGGTTAATTTATAAAATATCAGGATTAGAGTTTTATAAGAGAAAGTTAGCCTCTAACTACAGCTAGTTTCCTTTGAGTTCATGTCATGTCATCACAGGTTGCCTTTTTCCAGCCATTTCTGCAGACCTCAAGTGCTTGAGTGGTTAACCACTAAGTAACAACTAAACAACAATAAATCAAAATGGTTTTCACCTTTCTAACCTGTTTGTGAGCCTAAATGAAGCTCATCTAAAAACAAACACATTCCGAGCTTCATGGTGCCGTTGGAGGAGATGACGTGCCATCTTAAACATCACCAATGCACGATGACCCTCAGAGAAATAATCCTTTCTGTGACACGAGGATCAACGTCTTGATGTTCATAAAATAAGCTGAAGCTCTACCAGCAGAGCAAACAGATTTTTTATAATAGTTCATATAAATATATATAAATAAGGTTGGATGTGGAACCAATAATGAGGAACTCTGCTTTCAATACTCTTGATTCTTAAATGAATCACTCCAGCGGGAATCAGACAGATTGAGACCATTCCTCACTTTGATGTATTGCAAATGCCACAAATCCTACTTAGCACATGAAAGAGAAGCATAAACCTCAGAACAGAGAGAAGCGAGATGGGGGAAGGGGGTGACACCATCAACATTATATAAGCACCGTGTCCTCTTTTCAATGTCAGATGATTTTAGGAGGGCAAACTGAATGCACAGTTCCAGTCTTGTGACGCATGAACACAGGATTGACCCAAACATGCAGCCTTTCAAAACAAAAGCAAAACAGCCGCGGTTGAAGAGCTCTTGCTTACCTCCAAAAATGAAAAGCGTGCAGTGGGCTGCACGGACTGCACGGGCTAGTGGGAGTGGGGCTCAAGCTTCGGGGAGTGAGGCTGTAAGTTAAATGGAGTGTAGTGAATAGTTGACTTTTATCGCACACAGGACAGAAACCCCGCCGCCCTCCCCACACACTCACAAAGCCCTGACTCATGCCTAGATGAAGACAGCAGCAACATGAAAGCTAGAGAGTAAATGTTCACTGTCAGATGAACAAAATCATGTTTGAAGAGCAGGCTCCCAAGGCATCTGTCAGGTTCTGTGGTTATTTGACATTGAGAATGGTTGAACTAAACAGATTATTTCAAATCTGACTAAAATGAAACAGGACAAACACTGAACGCTTAAAATAATACTAGAAACTATTCAAATTTTACAAAGGGAAATGTACCCGGGTGATGCCATCATGGAGACCAATGTGAACATTCAGCAGTAGCACTGCAGAGCTGTGGGTCATGAAGAGGTGGGCAACTTTTACTGCAGTGACTCCACAATAATTCATCTAAAAATTTACTGCTACAGAAAATTATCAAACAAACCACAAACAAAATACCAATGAGCCAGTCTTACAGCAGGTTGAGTAGATTTCTCATGCAACATCCTGCTGCAGTAAACACTTCCTAGGGCACCAAATGTATATTAATCCACTTAGTCCCTTTAAAAGCTCAATTCCCTTCTGCTTTAGGTGTTTTTGTTAAAAACTACAATGTCCAGTAATGTTGGGAACACAGTGAAGTGATATGTTTGCTATTCTTTAAGCAGAACTAATAAGAAACACAATTTATTAGTAAGATTCACTGAAGACTGGTGTAAATGTTTGTGTAATTATAAATAGTTATTAGAAATGAATACCAACACACTGATGAATAACGTTTTTTAAAGCCAATTTAATGAAGCCATTCTCTCAGCTGCACATTTTAAAGCCTCTCATGGAGGGAACCATAACAAATGCCTTGCTGACCTAAATAAAAAATGTCAAACAAATGACTGTGGCTGTAATAAAAGGTGAAACCTGCAATGTAAACACAGAGGCGTCAGTGTTTCAGTGCTTTTCACTTCATTGATTACATCCAACAGTCATCACAGGTGTGTTATGAACGTGTGTGTGTGTGTGTGTGTGTGTGTGACGCCAGCCAAGCATGTTGTGCAGTTGCGGCACTCCTTCGCGTGACACATTATCTGTTTGTCTATCACACACACACACACACACACACACAAACACACACACACACGTGCATGAGAACATAAATGTATGAAACAGGCTCACAGTGACACACGACACAAGTAAGCCGCTGTTGTCAGGCTGTGAAGGACCTGACTTCAGACTTCCTGCTGCAGATGCTGCTGCTGCTGCTGCTAATGCTAACGCTGCACAGAGCTTAAAGCAACAGTGAAAGACAGCAACACAAATGACACAGACACAGATGAAGCTGCACACTCACTGCAGAGGAGCAGCCTCCCCAGTAGGATAACGGAGGAAAATACTCACTCTAGCGTCAGCCCTGGAATTCTCAGCCTCTCCCGCTGGGCTTTCATGGCTGAACTGTGCTCGTTTGCTCTATTGTGGTCATGATATGCATTCACGCTGCCTGCCTGTCTGCCTGCCTGCTGCCCCCCCCCCCCCGCACTGACAAAGAGCCAAACCCAGCCACCACAGTGCGATGAGACGGATTGGTTTCTCTCCCCCCACAAAAAGGGAGGGCTTACAAAGAGGGGGCTATGGTTCTTGTTTTGGTCTTTCCACGTTCCACCTTGAAGCTGTCAAATGAGATCCTCCGTTGCCTGCGGAGGGCATGGAGGCAGGACAATAGCCCTTCTTCCCTCCCCTAATACACGCCCCCTGCTCCTTCTGAAACGCATGCACATTTGTGTACCCCCCCCCACCCGTAACTCCTCCACCAGCTGGTGACATGCTACATAGCAGAAACGAATGCACTAAACTGAATCTACACGCAGTCACCTTGACAGATGCTAACACGCCGCACGTACGGCACGATGCGATGTCACCACCACCACCACAGGGATGATGTCATCTGCAGAAGGAAAAAACATAATGCAGCACTACCTGCCAGTCCACATCAGTCAGTGTCATTCAGACATCTTAAAAACCCAAAAAGGAAAAACAGAGAAGAGGAG
The DNA here is from genome assembly GCF_900324465.2 of Anabas testudineus. Taxonomy (NCBI): domain Eukaryota; kingdom Metazoa; phylum Chordata; class Actinopteri; order Anabantiformes; family Anabantidae; genus Anabas; species Anabas testudineus. The sequence goes on from NC_046621.1 coordinate 3,513,610, forward strand.
CTAAAAATGCAACGGATTGCGGGTTTTGTGCTTAAATTGAGGAGGAATGGGTGAGTTTGTTGTGAGTGTGGAGTCGAAAATCAAGTCAAAAAGTATAAAACACATGATGATGCACCACTCCCTGCAGGGATTTAAAACCAAATGAAATGTCTAAACCACTGCACAACAAAAATGTCTGTTCTTCAGATCATTTGACAGCACACTCTGAAACGTGACGCTGTCAGACGTGTAGTTTCTGCACTGCAGCTTCTCCATGTTTAATGCTTTTGTTCAACCTGGACTGATTTGAGAGCAGAAAACAGTTTCCTGTCTCACTGAGTCCTTCAGTATGCCAAAAAAATCTTTATTAGGAGCCACCAAGAGCTGCATTAACCACAAATCAAATCAAAAACTCTTAAAACAGTCAGACGTTCCAGATCTACCAGGTCAAATGTTCATCTGTCCATTATCCTCCGCTAGTTGTCTAGATTCAGTTAAATTGAGTTTTCCAGGTTAACGTTTGTTTTTAAGTGGAATAAACTTAAAATTGAACATTGAAATGTAAAATCCTCTTCAATACGTCCAACAATCATTAATTAACCATTACCACTACTGGTGTGTGAATGCTGTATGATTACAGTCCTTATAATTACACATTTAAGTGCCAGGTCTCAGCATTTGATTAACGTACACACCACCCCGTTGGTTCTCCAACCATCTCTATCCACTACTGATGTTAGTTAGCTTAGGTGTTGTCTGCTGATATCAGGAACAACCTAAAAGTTGGTTGGTTAGTTCCTAAAATCAAAAGTTAGAAAACCAGGTACGCAGAAACTCGCAAAAGACCTTAAAAAGGACATGAGGAGCGCAAGGTATATGTCTGACCAGCACCTGCATAGTTAAAAACCTCTTTGTCTGCACAGGAAGTCAGGTCAGGTCAGGTTGTAGCCTCAGAGTGTTCGCTTCATACTGCAAAAATACTGAAAAGACTACTACTACTGTAGAGTTAAGATGAAAAATCTGTCTCTATCACAATTACATTTGGTGTTTTTTCTAAACAGACACATGAACTTAAAATGTGTCCCTATAAATCATACATCATGTGTCTGTTGGGGCAAAAACCTACAGGTATGTTATGACGAGGCGATTGACTTGTTAGTCTTGTTTTGTATGTTTGGAGGTTGGATTTGGACAAAAAGCTAAATAATCATGTGACAACATTTGCAAAACAATAAAATGTAGTAAAAATGAAACTACTGCACTTACAAAACACAGATGACCTACAGTCCTTGAACACCTCACATGCAGTGCACATGCTGTTACCAGCTCTAAAGTGTTGCTGACTTTCTTTCTTAAGGTGGAAGTGGAGGTTTGTGTTTTACTTTCCGAGCTGTTACACCCCAAGCTGCTTATTAATTCATCAAGCTGATATATTGAGAAACATTATCACTTCTTTAAAGTTGTGTTTGACGTAGTGTTTTGAAGCCGCGTGCTGGGGAAACTGGAGGCACCAACTCTCTGAGGATTTCTAAGTATGACTGAGTATTCACACTGAGCACTCACTTGATCCTTTAAAGAATATAAAACATTTGATTACTGCAACCTTAAAGTTCCAAAAGGTAAAATGCAAGAGTGCAACACTATAGGGCATCAAGCGCTGTCTCGTTTGGATCATTTAGCATCTTTTAATTGAGCTCTGTGCCTTTTTAACTGAATTCTTCTTAATCCATTCAGCAGGATAGAGAGGATGTGGTACTCCCAGTAGACCTACAAGTAATGAAGACAGATAAGGATTTGCTACCAAACTGTGTCAAATTACTCGTTTCATAACTGCGATCATACAAGGGAAAAGTTTGGATTGAGATTTCCTTCCTTGCAGCGACAGTAGGACTTGGCTGATAAGTTTGTGTGCCAGACGGAGGATATATTTCATACTTGGCAACAGAGCAAATACTGTGTCTTTAAAAAAAGTCAGGGAGTTGTGCAGCTATAAATTCTCAGTAAATGGCTAACCCCTGACAATAACTACTTCTGCAGAGATCAAATTCATAAAGTATGGCTGACAGCATCTGCTAAGTTGAATATCACCATAAAAAGACTGTGTAACCGAGCCTACAGTCAACACATCCTCTGTAATATCCTGTTGCACGGCAAAGCAGCTGATGTAGTTGGGCAGCTTTGGTACCTTAGAGCCGAAGCTGCAACAGGCTGTGTTATTCTGCTGATTACCACGAGAACTACGAGTCAGATCAAACAAGGTCAACAAATCCAACAGGTGTGTCTTGAGCTGCCAACACACACCAATGATTGATTTTCAGTAATTTAATTGGAGCTGGCACAAGACTTCCAGCTATTAAGGTCAAGCTATAAATATGTTCCAGTAATCACTCAACTAGAATGACTCATGTTGACAACAACTTCACACATGACATCATCTAAAAAAGGTACAATCCATCACTGTTGTGGCTGCGAAAAGGGAATTACAATAACGAATGGCCCTCGTGTGGAAGTACAGAGTTTGCGGAGAAGGTAACCTTGATAATTAATTGTTGACAGCATGTTAATGACATCAAATGTTCAGTAGATGGCTCCCTGTCACAGGAAAATCTATGTGAGACTTCAGTGCTCTGCGTTTGACAAACGCTGAGTCAAACAGATGGAAACACAGTTTGAACCTTCTTCTCTGAGCTTTGATTAGAGGGCATACAGATGATGAAGTGTGGCAGCGTCACGTTACACGTCACTATCACTAAACAGTGTCAACATTCAACCTCACCCACATGTATGAAAACACGTCACACAGCAGTCAGACACATTTCCTAATGCTCACTTTTCTTATTTCCAAGTCCATTAGCTATTTAAATAACATGCAATTCATATGAATTTTGGCATTTCCAAACACCATTACTATAGTTACCAAGGTCATTAGAGCCTCCGGTGCTCTAAATATATAATAGTGCACCCTGTTAGTAATGGCTCACCTTTATTGTAGTAGGTGTCCCCTAAGTGAGGCAGCAGAGAGAGCAACGAGGTGTCAAGAATAAATCATTGTCCAAAATAAAATATAGCAAAATTAGACAACATCAGTGTCCAGGGAGTCTTTTCTGCCTTCATATGGCTTAAAAGCTGCATCCCACAACAGCAACATCTCAAAGGCTAAACAGAAATCTCTCTTTACATTACTCTACTGTCCAACCTGCAATCAAAGCACATTCATCAATGTTTTAATCCGATCTAAACCACCATACGAAAATGTACAGTAGCTCATATTTATCGGTAGTTAGACAGATACAAACAAAATACACATGCTCAAGTTTCCAATCACCACAACTTAGCCTCAAAAAAGCTAATTTAATTAAATAAATGAACAAATAAGTGAGACACCAAAGTGAAAGCACATTAAAATAAGGTCATCAAGGTTTCGTCAATGTAAAATATCAGAATCTCAAACAACGAGAGAATAAACAGGTGGGAAGTGAACTAGACATGTTCCATCCTCGATAAAGGAGAAATCTTTAAATTACTTTCATAACTACTGGGTTTAAAGCTTCACAGAGAGCCACTGTTGGCCATCCACAGGGAATCGAGATAAAATAAGAATCAGAAGATATAGTAGATATAATATTAACTGCACATATCGCTGCTGACTGCCAAAAACGCTGGACCAGCTCGAGAAGGAACCTACAACCCGCGACAGGTGGTGAACAGTAATTAAAGGAATCTACTCAAAGGAAAAGAAGACTTCCATGTGGAGAGCACTGCACACACTAACTATCAAAGTAATAAACAGTGAATTTAACTGTTTTAAATGTCTTTACAGTGTGTTTCTTTATGTTGTTTCCCATCTCAAGGAGGAAAACATTTATATTACATCAGTGACGCTTTGAAATTCAGACTGATAACATTTGAGATCTGCACATGAACTCAAACTAAATGTTATTTGGTTTATTGCGAAGCTAATGTGCATCATTACAACATGTTTACCGACACTGACTGAAAGAGTCCAGCGATTTACCAAACGAGACAGAGCTATTGCAGAATATGTAAAACCCCAAATACGTTTTAATTTACAGAAATTTGCTAATAATTCAAACAATCTTCAAACTGATATGAGACCGGGAATACTGACATAATCTATTTTGTCACTTCATTTGTGATTAAGCAAATAAACAATGTGAAGCATGACACTTGTGTTTTCCTTGTCTGAATAAAAGTAAATATTTAATCCATTAACCTGTTTCTTAATTAGATTATTTTATGTGCTTGGGAAAACATCAATATTGTGATAGCAAACTTAACTACTTCACATTAACTGTTAAATATTATTATATTAAGAGTTTAATAAGCCGTTTGACAACTGGAGAATAAATATTATTACAGTATTCATATTAAACTTTTGTACTTACAAACTGCCTCTTCTAGGAAGACTCAGCTCTTTCTGTAAATGAAAAGAGAAGAATTATAATTTCAACCAAAAAACAAAAAACAAAACTGAAATGAAATTAAGGTATGAGCATAATACACTATAATGTTAATGGATGAAAATTAATTTAGATATTATTTAATGTTAAATGTCAGATATATGAATGTTAGTTTATTTCATACTAATTGATAAAAAAACAAATCACATCAAGAGTTTAACGTTTAAAATAAAGAAGGAGGAAATTAAGGTCTAAGTTTCCAGTAAAAAAAAATCCAGCTGTTCATTATTCTGTTGGATTCACAGCTTCACAAACAGCCAACAGATGGACGAGATCACAGAGCAGGTGTGAAACCGTTACATCGCATCACAGACAACTGGGCATCGAGTTTAAAGAGAGCATCTGAATTTAAAAAAATATTCACTTAAATCCCACAACAGCAGGAGTAAGTGAACATAAAAAATAAAGTGCAGAAGTTCATTCTGGCCTTTGGGAACAAATGTCTGATAAATAGAGTCAGATACAAATCAACTTCACAATATGTCAGTTAGATTTCTGATGTGTATGAACACTACAGTGCAGTAGAGTTACACAGAGGCCACAGTTTACTGTGTGTACTGAAAGCATCAACAATGGCCTCATTGATTTCGGAGGGATTATGCATTCTCACAGGCTTGTTACTTAAAGGATAATACCATTTGCAGACTTTTGCAGTATTGCACGGTACTTTGGAGCTATTGAAAATCTTTGACTCAGTATGTTAACACAATGTACAAGATCTTTAATCTTCAAAATTATTAATGCATGTTTATTGTGTACAGTTGGACAGGACCTCTCAGTGTCACACACTCATTAATGTGGATATATTCAAATAATCCTTCAAATAGAAAGGGAGAGGGCTTGTTGCAGGTCAATTAATAAAATGACAGTACAGAAATGACAGGATATGTGTGAGCTAACTTAGAAACAATGATCGATGAAGTCAAACTTTATTAACTCCATTAATATGCAGTTAATAAAACATTATTGCTTAAGCTTGCCTCCTCTGTCCCATTGACTTTGGCTGACTGGCACTAAATGAGTGCTCTTACGACTGCCTAAATCTTGGCACTTGCTTAAAGTTTTTTCACCACTTAACATCTTGAGCAATGTGTGAAGCCGTTACTGTATACGTGTAGTAGAGCGCGTCGTTAAGCTTCTTCACAGACACCAAATGTCACATTTTCATTAAAACGCTCCGAAGAGCCTCTCTCTGTGAAAACTGCCAGTAACAGATAAACAGTCGATGATCAGAGCACAAATGATGCTGCTGCAGCATCTGTTGATGTGGAAGTGCCACATGGACAACCGTGCAAGCCAACAACCAACATCAGCAAGTGACAGACAAGCACACTGTGTACAAACCACTTCATCCACTTTACACTTAACAGTACTGCTTGTTTAATTGAAGTAGTATCTTGTGAAGACGCTGACATCTTTTGTTTCAGTGCTGTGAGACAGAGTGTAACTCTCCAGCTTCCCCACTGGCCTCCTGCTGTAAAAGAGTGCTGATAAATAACCAGGATCTGTTTTGTTTTGTGATCACAAATCCCCCTGATTTGATCATTAGAGGTTTCTTTGTCCTGATAAGGGTGAGGTCGTTTGTTTGAAACGGTGCAGGACGCTGAGTTGATGCGTACAGGCTGCTCCAGTCAGCAGAAAAAGTGCTAAGCCCCGGTCTCCCTTTGCTATCAATTAGGGATTAATGTCTGGTTTCCCTTGCTGCCTACAGAAGACCAAGGGCACAGAGTTTCCTTGAGAGACATGACCGCAGCTCACGCTACACTAATTACCAGCAGGGAATGACTTATACTGATGGGATATCCACCAATCACAGCTCACCAAATCACAATAATAAAGACCTGTTTTTGAGAGTGGATCAGTTTTCAATATTGCAAAGAATAATTCACAAACAGCAACGGTGAGTTATTCTATGAAAATCTGCAGGCGACAAGCTAAAACATTTTTCTCCTCTCCCTTTATCAACGTGTCAGTGGGTTTCACCTCTTGGTTCATTATTCCTTACACACATATCTCTTGATGTGCTCAGCATCCGACTGGAGCCAGAGCAGTGCACCAATGTCATGGTCAGACAGTGTTTCTGACTCACACTGCTTCAATATCAACAGCACCAAGATCAGACCAGCGAGAGACTGTAACAGGACCTGTTCATGCAGCATCGTCTCTGCATGCTTCAATATAAACACTTTAAATCTATGAATTTTACTGTTTTGCATTTTTAGTCATAGACGTTAATACAGATTGTGAAGAGATTACAAATTTTCATATCATTTAAAAGAAAACCATGTTAGCAAAGGGGAGGCATTGTGCTACTAGAAAGTCTAAATAAATGTCTATACAGAGAGGGGTGTATTCACAGGTCGTAGAGGCTCACAGAGGAGCTGATGTGCACACTTCCCAAATCTCCACAGTGAGAGGTGACTGGTCCATGCTATAGTGGCGGATCGAAGTGCGAAGGAAAAGAAGAAGAAGAAGAAGAAGAAGAAATGGAAAGTAAGACAGGGCAGCTAGCTAATGGCTAAAATATTTGAATGAACTCTTCTAACCACAACTTGATCTATTTTACATCTGCAGTACAGAGTGGTTTGCAGACATGATGCTGCTCCTACCGGACACATATGCAAACATCTCAGAAAATTAACCTGTATACATTCAAACACAGCAGACAAAAGCATAATTGCTAAAGTTCAGATATCTATGTTTTTCAAATGCTTAACATTAATACAAGTGTTTACATTAACTGTCTGAAAGGCTGCAGAGCTGTCAAACGCTGACGGTAATTGAAAGATGCAGGATTTTCATGCAAACAAACTGGTGATGAAAGTAAACCTCATACATTTAATCATGTATTTATTCACTGGTGCTTTAGAAATAACATTCTGACATCATTAACCTGAAAGTGTTTATTGTTCCACAGGGTAAATGTCAATGAATGACTTCTAGCAACAGCATTTCATCTCCAAGACAGCACATCAAAGCTTTGGTGGTGCTCTTGTAAAAAGGCCTATGTGTAATGCTTCATTAATAATTCTCCTTGATGTATTTAGGATTTTCCTACATCTCAAGATCAAAAGTGTGCCTGGTTTTACTATAGATTGTTGGTGACTGGCAGGAAAATCCCTATTCTCACATTAAGTCATAATGTCATCAAATCCACACTTTGATTGACATCAGACTGAAGAGGTGAACACCCCCTATTGCATCTGGATGCTTGTTTAGTTTTTATTTGAACGCACCAATACGACCACTTACGAATGCAGTCCAGCTCTACTCGACTACTTTGTAATCAGAGGCGGTTCAGTTCTGGCCAAATTAATATAGCAGTCAGCAAATTGCAGCCCTGGGCTACATGTAATTTCAACTGCAAGGAAGACTGTGAGCAGACACACGCAGACATAAACATCTAAAATCAAGCTGAATGTTTTGTCTTTACAGTCTCTACAACGCTGCATGTAGGAACCCTGTAGTGGCTTTCATGGACCAGCAGAGGTTAATCGTTGTTTTCAATGATGAGTCTAGAGCTGAGCTGGTGGTGTGGTGCAAAAAGACGAATAAAACAGTTAAAGGTCACTGCATGTCTAAGAGTGGACATCAACATGTTGTTCTCGGCTTATTGGAGCACTCGAATGCATCAGGTGCCCTTTATATTTTTTCACCCATGTCTGCACATCAAGTGCAACTTTAGCGTAAAGGATTGTAGTCACTGATTCAGTTTCCTGCAGCAACATGTGGGTGATGAGAACAGCATCATGTCTGATCATTTAAACATGCTGCTCGGACAAACCCGAATATAAATCAGAATCATTAACTTACTGAACACAACATATGAAAACTGTACTTGACTTTGAATCAAGTTGTAAATGCTGTTTCTCCTCTGGTGGAGTTTCCAAGGAGAAACGATGACAGTATAGTAGTTGGTAGCTCGACAACCTCTGGTCTTTTACACAAATGCTGGAGTGGACCCACCCCGCCCGACACCTCTGATGAGGTTGATACAGGACAGCACTTTTGCATCACTATGTGACGCACAGGATTTGACCTTCTGATTGGCACCAAGCTCTTTGTCATTCTGTGGACTCTCCACATACTCGATGTGTTACACAGTGTGACTTTAAGGGAAACGTTGTGCAGCAGCTGATCAGATTCAAGTTCTTAATTTAAAGCTTTTCCACACTGTAAGCTAAATATCAAACTTCATCTTGATAATGAATGTGAAGAAGAGCATAAGCACATTTCTCACATTTATTAGATGAGCACTCTTTGGTAGTTTATCATAGCTTTAAAGTAAAAAAAGCACAGAGTGACCATGGCAACGATAAACAATGTTAATTAACTAAACATTGAATCGTAGTTTGATCCAATCTAAATGCTGCTTCAAGTGTGTAAGAAGGGTAAAAGACATCAATAAAGCGGGTTATCTGCTCTCAACACTTGTTTAGTACAGGAAGTAGACAGACTACACATCATTGGACTGATGGTAGATAATCTTAAAGTGCATTCAGAGTGTACATTTATAAAACAGCCAGTGATCTGAATTCTGATCATATAGAAACAACATGTAAGCAGCAGACTTGTATGAAGAATGACGACTGCATCAGAAAACCCAAATCTACTGTCTAAAGTAATGTTTTCCAGTATAATGCCCGGCTCACTCTGAAAGGTATTGATTTCTGCACCAGGTGGGGATTCAACAGCAAAGCACACAAACAGTGTTAGAAAGCTTAGCTGATTTAATCTGCTGGCATCCACACATTTCTCTTTGTAGCAGGATGTCAGGTGTCACAGATGCTTAGTCTGCTTGCTCGTCCAATGTTGTCACAGGGAAACAATTCATTACCAGATTAGCACTTGTAATTTGATAACTTCACTTTTTTAATGACACAGCGATGGAACCTAAAAGAATTAGGATCAATTATTGTGCTGCTCATGGTTCTTATTGTGTTTCAGTATAAATCCGGTGCACTTGTTTCCACTTTCTGTCACTAAAAGCCAAAACTCTCACTCAGTTTACTGTGTAATGTTCAGTCTCATGCAACAGGATGCAAAGCTTTTGAGCATCCTGTCCTAACCAACAGCCTTTCTTTAGGTCTGTGGTCACTAACTGGTGAACTCTGGTCGAAAGAGGCTAAATCATACGTGCATCAGGTATGAATGAGGAGTTTATCACATGTATGTGGGCAGTATTTGATCAGCAGAACACCCAAAACTTGAACTGCTGAAGCCTACTATGATTTCTACTCTGTTTTCAAAACACGTGATGATATGAATGTGTGGGATGGATGTAGGCTGCAACCGATTAGTGTTGGTGCAATGGGTGGGTGTGTGCAAGCTGTTTGTTGATTTGTCCTGTTAAAACTCAATGAAAATATCTGAATAATCACATGGGAACATATGAACATCACTGGGTGACATTTTAAAGCAGATATGATCCGACGCTGAAGTGAGGAATAAGAAAGTTAGAATCCACAAGCTACAAATAGATGTGAACAACAACTCACGTCAGTTTGCATCTTCAGACAACTCTTCCTCTCTCACTTCTCAGCGGTAGCTTCAAGTTGTGAACATTAATTATTGTAGGCTTCCTATTAAAGTTGACGTGCCCATCAAAAGTTGACATTGGTTTACATCACATCCTCTAAAAATGTGCTGTTTGTTCCTGTGGGATTTGATAACATATACAATTGTTTGCTGATGTATTCATGTTCATCTGTTTGCACATTCATTATTGTTGCACAATCTCTTGTTTACCACTGGTTGTTAATGAGGTTCTATTAGTCAAAATGCCAAATGTACTGTATCCTGGTTATTTATAGCATATAAGACACAGTAATCTAATTTCCATGTAATGATGCTTTCACTTAGTGTTTAATGTGGACTGATTTCAGTTGATGCTCAACAAAAGCAAATGACAGAAGTGGCAAACACAGAAGGAATGAACAGCTGGAGAACAAGAACAACAAACATTTTGTCAGTAGGTATTGTAAGGACATCATCAAATAAAAAACAGTGCCACAGACAGAGCCGGTACGTCACTAAAACATCATATGAGAGCAAGAAAACAATATCTCACAATGGAAAACAAGATTAACAAATGATGCACAATCCTCGAACTTCATCTATGTGCAGTAAGACATGGACAGGAGGCAAAACTATAACTCTACCTTGAGAAAACAGTGCAAGAGACCATTAGCCAACCATTAGTAGTTTGCCGCTCTCTCTCTATGTAATACAGATAAAAAACTGTTTAATTATCTTTAACATTAATCTGCTGCGAGAGCAACCAAGAGACAGCTCCAGGATCAACACCAGAGGCTGCTATCGTGCACATTTGTATGAGTATAACCAAGAGTTTTGTCTACTCTCATAAAATATCAATCACACTGACATCAACAACTAAATCTTCTGTAGTTTACAGAGGTTATACATTTATTTAAAACATTTAAAATTTGCAAATGACAGTCAACCGTGGATTTTTCAAGTGATTAAAACACTTGACAATGGAGTTTTTATTCTCATACATGTTCTGTTTTGTGATTATTCTTCCCCAAGGAGAACTTTGTCTTATAATGTGACCCTGTTAACAGAACCATTGACATGCAGCTGCAAAACTCCCCATTTTGCACAAGGACACTTCAGCAGAGAGGCTGCTTTCCTCCTCTAACAAATGAAAGGTTGTCTTATTCACAGAGAGCTATGGGGCTTCAGTAAAGAAGCAGTTTCGGTTGTCAAATCTGCACAAAAACAATATCTCAAGGACTACCTCTGATGGGAATGATTTTTACCTACTGTAGTTAATATGAATAGGATTTATAGTTCTAAAATAAAAAAAGTGGAAAAGTGTGGAAGTAGATGGCCATTCTCATGCTGCACAATCATGTTTTGTCAACTAGGCTGCATCACACCAGCTGGCTCACACCAATTCACACAAACGGCTCTTTGGAGACACACAATGTCTGGGTAGGTACCTTTTATTAGCAGTCTATGTTCGATGGATGTGTCAGAAGTACAGTAAAGCTTACAGTGCAATGCAGCATCTCCTGACAGGCTGCTCCTAATTAAGATGAAGGACGTGTGCAGCTGCTATAGGAATCATTAAATCCTATATAAATCCTACAAATTTTATATAATGAGGGAAGATTGTGGCTCTGACTTCAAACCTAGTGAGACTGAGACACAACCACAAAAGCCAAGCTAAAGGGACTCAGAATAGAGGTACACGTTATACATGAAAGTCTGTACGTTAGATTACACTTAAACACCTGCACGCATATTTGGACAGTATTAATTACATTTGTCAAATAAGACATTGACAACCTAACACTTATTTTACTTTTTGTACACAGGAAATAACAGAGGTCAGACAAACACCACACAAAACACACTGTCTGCTGACGAACTGCACAAATAAAGGATGGACGCATTATCTTACAGGAATGAAGGTAATTACTTTTAGAGAGAAACCAATTACAGAAGTGCACCACATCCCACTGCTAATGCTAATCCCATTCTAATTTAAATGTATAAAAAAGCAAAAGTAATTCAAGTAAAATGCAGGAAAGATATCGAGTATCCAAATGCTAGAATATTTATTAACGCATCCTACACGTACTTCACCTCTTTCAACTCCGCCTCGTATCAGTACGTTCCTTTAGTCCTCCAGACGCTGACATTCATTCTGAACTGAGCTGAACAACAATCTTTAGCTGCATTTTATTTAAAGAACGCATTAATGGGCCTGGTACTGCCAAACAATAACTCTCCTGCGTATTGTTGGTTTGTCTGTGGATGTTTTCGACATGTCTAAAAATAAATCCTGCACCCTGTCACATTCATTAGGAATCAAGAGGCACACTCTCATATTGTTCTTCATGATTGAAGATCAAGTAAAAGCAATGTGTCATATTTCTGACACAAATATGACTTCACTGAATATCGCATGAAATTCTTGTATTCTGATGCACAAATGTGCATTCGTTTATGGTCATTTTTATTTTCTTTTGGATATTTGTATGGACGCCTTGTTGAGTTAAACTCATGCATCTATGGTCAAATCAAAACTGCAGAAATATCTGAGGATGTTGGGCCATTTGGTCAATATGTTTACTAGCTTAGCTTAGCATAATAACTGGTAAACTGTTTCTGTAACGTTTGGATGGAGACAGGCTGTTTCCACTCTTTATGCTAAGCTAAGCTAATGAGTTGTTTGCTGTAGCTTTATATTTATCATATAAACTTAATCAAACTTGAAATTTGATTCAAGTCTCAGCAAGAAAGCGAATAATCACATTTCCCAAAAAGTTTAATGTCTTTAACAGATTAGATTAATAAACATAAAGAGGAAGGATTTCACTTAATATAGGTACAGGAAATAAAACAGGAGATACTGTGAGGCTTTAACAACCATATTTATTTTATACTATGAGGCCAAAAGCGCAGACACAGTCCGTAATGTAAATAGTCCAGTTCAAACCATCCTCACACATAAACAAGGTCCGACTGGAATGATGTCATCCCTTCCTGGCTTAAGAATGAATGGGAAATTGTGCAGCTCCGCTCATTTGCCTGACAAACTAACTTCCATGTTTCCTTTTGAGTGTGAAACTTTAGAGGTTGTGGCTGCCCAAACACAGGAGCAGCCGTTGTGTTTGGTTTAGCTGATGCACGTTAGGGCACATAAAGAAGTCTTGTGTGATAGAAAAGAGAGCACGGTAGGAGCCGGTGGTGTCCAGCAACGGAGCAGAGACATTAGGGCAACTGGGCACAAAATGACTGTTTGGAAGCTTTTGATAAACTCAATTACAAAAATGTTATTGGTTCTCCAGAGAAACCCATTAAAACCATAAAAAAAAAATCAAACAGCATAAATTAAATGTCAGCACTTCTGCTGTCTCATTTTCATAAAGATTCATAATCACAGAGGAACACATTGACACTGAACGTGTATGCATGAAAAGTCAAATATTACCAGCTTCTTTCTAGAAATGTGCTCGACAGCTACATAAATAAAACACCAACTAGCAAAACTTACATTTGTTTATTGTGAAATAAATAATGGAGCACAAAAGGCAGTTTTATCGGATTAATTCAGCAGCCATACGGCAGCCTAATTAAAACAAACAACACATACAACGGATCACAGGGAGTTTGTGATTCACAACACATGCAGTAGTTTGAGCTGAATTTTAAAAAGGTTTCTTTTGCAATATCTTTAAGTGGCTCAAAGCAGAGTTAGAAAATAATAAATCAAGTCAAATTTACAGTTTACTGTAACCACTACTGCACGGTTTGTTGGCTCAGCTGGAGGAAATGATTAATGTCAGAAAGGTCTTGGATTAACAATACAATAATATGATATGCAGTTTAAAATCCAAGCAATTTCATATTACAGAACACCCTGCCCCTCCTTTCCACTTTCATTTACATTTGATGTAGTGGCAGCATGATGGCAGCAATGATTTGATTAAGTGCATCATTTGTTATGACCTGAACTGAGCCTACACCTCAATCAAAAATTCAGACAAAGAAAAAAAAGCCTAAGTGGGCACTCGATTATCATAAAAAGTCAATAAAGCTTAAGAAAGCCCTTCACACTTCACACAGCAATCAATCTTGTTCCACAAATGCACAGCTCTCATTTCCCCTGCAGGCAGCTAGCACCAATGATTTGAGACAGTTTAAAAAGTAAGGACAACTCAACATGTCCTAATCTGCACAGAGAAGCAAAGTGCGAGATCTGCAGCCTGATTTCCATCAACTGTTAAATATTCTAATTATCCTCTTTAACAGAAATGAAAAACTGTCAGCACAGTTCCCCTCACTCGCAGGACACAAGCACACAAACAGCAGAGCCAAGACGTTGCTCACTGTGTGTTAAAACAAAAAGGTCAATAAAGTAAAGAGTGAACCAACGCAGGAGCCTGGAAAACCACACACACGTAGATACGGTACAAAGTCATCCTATGAGAGCTGCACACGCAGCACAGGCTTCTCTGGTTGCCTACCTGTAGCCCTCGTCTCCTCAGAATGCTGGACTCGTCCATGGTACAGAGACCCGACTTATCATGCCTCCTTACCGGTGAATAGCCATGCTGCACTGCCTTGCTCCAGCCTCCTGCTCCCTCTCTCCTCCCTCCTCCCTCAGGCTAAATCTGATCTTAGCAGCTGCTAAACACTTCGATCAGAACTTATCTGATTGGAGGGGGGCAGTCAGCTGACACCTCATGTTGTTCCTCTCCTCTGTAACTTCAGGAGTGAAGGAGAGAGATGGACAGAGAGAGAGTGAGTGAGTGAGTAAGAGAGAGAGTGGGAGGATCAGAGAGAAGGAGGAAGACAGGCAGTTCTAATTTAGCGTAGCAACGGGCGGGGGTGAGTAGGAGGTGTGGTGTGGGGTACCGGGGACAAGTGGGAGCCCCAAGACTCATTTCTTTGTGCTGCCACGCTTTTCAGGCACCCGAGGTGACCATGAAAATGAGAGGATATCCTTCCCAGCATTGTTCTGCCTCAACCTCAACAATGAATCTGGCATCCTTCCTGCAGCAGGCTGGCCTCTAATACATTCAATGAGTCGCATAAAGAACGTAAAATGCACACCTGAAGTTCAGGTTAGTGAAACATGATGACTAAGACAGAAGGGGGAAGACGGGGCATTGTGTATGGAAGCCATGCGGACTGTTAAAGTACTTTTCACTGACGACCTTCAACCTTCAAAACTGCTTTGCGCCAGTTTGACCATAGGAAGCGTTTCCTTCATTCCAAAACACCCAGTACTGAATCATTATCATGCTGAAATCGACCGCACTTCCCTGGAAAACCCTGTTATGTATACAAGAGTATAACCTTTCTCAATTTCCGACAATTTCATGCGCCGCTTCGGGTTCTTAAAGCTGCACACGGAGAAGAGTTTCGAGACAGTCAGCGAGTGACCACAGATCTTCACACTCACTAACTCGATGTCCCCACACCCTCCTGCATTATTGGCATTTGGAAAATAAATAGTTTCCAATGTCGTGCTGCTGCCAATTCTATCCAGCAATTTCACATTCTGTTTCCGTCTGTGTTTTTCATTGCCCCCCCCCCCCCGTCCTCCAAACTTTGTCTTTTTTCACTCTTTCTCACACATTTCTATTCACTGTGGTACTCCTCTGTGAATATTAAGTGGGGCCCTTCCATTCTCCTCATCTCCAGTCAAGCTCAAATGATTTCTCTTAGAGAGTATGGCCGGGAATGACAGCTAGCCACTACAGCCGGTGGAGTAGGTGCACAGGACTGTCAGATAGGTGACCACTACGTCAACTTTCCCCCTTTCTGAAACCTGAGACGACGTCATTTGTGCTGCTGTGCTGATAAGAAAGCAGAGAGTAGAAACCTCAGGTCTGCGCCTGGGTAATCAGCCTGTTTTTGAATAAACCCCCTAAAACCTCAGAGGACGAGGATTACAGTAGTCAACTTTTTCAGCTTGAACACCGCCCGGCAGATTACCTGAGGGAATTCAAGAATCCTGTTATGTTCAACCGACTAGTTTCAGGCCAATGCTCAGTCTGTGTATGTTTAAACGAACAATTAAGAAAAGTCCACACTGGACTAATAATGAAGACAAGACACTGCAGGAAGACAAGGGAAGGGTCATTAGTCTTATTCAATAGCCACAGATACTATCTACATCAAATGTAAGTCATTTATTAATGTAGAATACCAAATATCAGTGTGTTCAAGAATCTTAAATATGTGGATTAGCTGTTTCTCTCCCTTATTGTTTGGTTTTGGACTGTTTGATGGACAAAAAAGGTGATTTGACAACATTATGTTTGTCTAAACAAAGCACAGTAAAAATAATTGCCTTGTTATGTGTTCTTCTAGTGAAGTAGAGAGTAAACAATCACATATAAAGCTGCTTTAAGGTGAATTTGGGAGGCAGCCGTGAACGTTTGTGCCACTAGCCCTGGAGCAGAGCCGCAGAATAGCCTCTGGTAAAAGTCCAGGGGTTGTCTGTGACTCATTTCCTCCTGGCAGGTGGGCAACTGAGGTTGTTTCCTCTGCCTCAGGAGAAAAAAGGGAGAGCTGGCTCTGAAAGCATGCAGAGAGTGCTGATTGAGTGACCCACAGCCTCTGCTCTGCCTGAGCTTATCAGACCAAGAGGCAACCTGCAGATGTAAGGCAGGCAGAGGAGGGACACGGCCTGTGAAGAGAGCGCTACGGAAAGAAAGAGTCAATTCCCTTCATACAAAGCAGAGCAAAGAATCCATCTGTCCAAAGCTAAAGCAGTAAGAATATCCAGCCATGATAAAACCCTGTAGAGCCAACTGCTCCATGGATAAGGCCAGACTTTAACCTTGACAACAAACGCAAAGACAGTCACCAAGAAAAACCAATAGCTGCAGCAATGCATCAATCTCAATTCCCCTATGGTTTTTCAATTTTGAATAAACTGGAATAACCATGTAAATGTATGCATTCATAAGATTAAAATGATGTCAGCTTGAGTCCACATGGATAATCCAATTTCCTCAGTTTCAAAAAAAAAAAAAAAAAAAATCACACTGTCACATTTAAATCTCAGAACACAGAAAACTGTATCTCATACAGAGCAGATGACAGCAGCTGAACATTTCGACTGCAACTACTTTATCTAGAGTGACAGATTCATTTCTATCACATCCAGATGTTTAAAGCTACACAAAGCACGTTTTTTTAATTTTGGGATGTGTAATATCCATATTTTTCCAAAGCTAATCAAATGTAAAATGAAGATGAAAACGCATCAGAAACATGACAGTAAATGTTTCACAGTGAATCAAGACAGTATTACGTTTCCTCTAATCTCTAATAACTGAATAACGCTCCCTGCTGTGACAATGTTCACGGTAAGGGTGGAGAACCAATAAATCTTTAATTATTTCTTTCTCTAGTTTGTAAATTTGTACATTGACTGTGTCATTAATTGGTTTATAATCACAGTAATACATGTTGTGGTTAATTAGGTAAACCTATTTCTGTAAAATTTAGGAATGAGGTCTTAATAAAGTAATAAAAACTTAAATTAACGAACACTCACACACAAAAACACACAAGTGTTTTTTGGGCATCGTGGTTCTAAGTCGGTTAAAGTGACACCAAAAGGTCACAAAGGGAAAACAAATACCTGTAACTAGGGCTGTGTGAGGATGATAAACCATCCCTGCATCTATTGTTTCAAGTTATGCCCTATTGTTTATTTTGTTGTACCACAAATCACTCTTTACAGTAATATTTTTTTGCTTCTGCTCGGCACGGACACAGGCAAGAACACGAACACGGCCATTTTAGACAGGAGACAAGATTATGAACAGCAAAGAGAAGCAGGTTGTACCTACAATTCAAGAGCTGACATGGACCAGATAAAGGTTACAAGAGGCTTTGGCCCGTCGCTCTGTACATAACAAAGAATAACAAAAATGGAAGGAGATACTGGTTCCCATCGCAGCTTACGTCTGCACACATGGACTCAATTTACATCGGAAAACAGGGGTTGGTGCCAACACTCAATGTGTATTGTCTGGATATGAAATTACTCATATCAGGATCCTGTTACCAAACCTAAAGACATATTGTTTAATCCATGCAGGAGCCACAGAACAAAGACACCACAGACAAATGGATCAATATGAATCTTGGTAACTTATATACCACTGTCTTGTTTTTGTGGGCAGGTGTCTACTCAGGTACTACTGGTATTTAGCATGAGAGGTTAGCTGATGTTAAAAAACTGACAGTTTGTAAGGTGGTGATTGTTAAAACATTATGGTTCTTACGACCAAACCACTCCACCTTATGTCCGTCCACATGAGTTCCTCCCTTTGCAACAACAAACTGCTCCAACAACAATGATATCAGCAAAGGACATCACCGACTACAATTATGAGGGAGAATGAGAGTCCACAAAGGCACAACATCAGGATTATGACAGTCTTATCTCCATATCACCCCAGAACTGAAGTATTGATTTTCTGCCAGAGAGCATCACAGTCAAGAGAGATATGCCACGCTAGTGAAAGACCCATGCACACCCGGGGGCATGATGGAGGCGCACAGAGGAGGAAAAGAGGCAAAAAGCAATAACAGGAGTCCTGTGAGGCAGAGGAGGGCAAAGCGTGGCCGACAGAACCAGAGGAGTCTAAAGCAGACAACTGAAAGACTGAAGCATAAATAATACTCTGAGGTGGTTCAGCAACTACTAAACAATATTAAAGAGGCACTCGCTTTAATATGGATTGATTTAATCTACATAAATGCTTAGTAAAAAGGAAACCATTTTGATACCTAAGGCTCTAGGAATTGTTCAAAAGTTCCTGACTCTGGTTTATAAAGAAAGACAATCAATAAATTGGTAATCGGTCATTACTAGACGCTCTACACTTAAATTTAACAGACTATAAAGACTGTAAAAAACAGTAAGAACAGTAAACGGGCAGCTGTTACTACTATGATCGCAGGAGTAATTCATCGATTGTGGTGCTTTCCTGTCACAAAAAGATGAAAACTAAACTTTTATTCTTTTTGTAATTTAAGTATAATTAAGAAAAAGCATTTCTCTTCAGCACACAGACATCATTTACACGACATGCTCTGTAAACACCCAGCTACATGGGCGCTTTTCTGGGTTTGGGCCTGGAGAAAACAAGAACTCGAGGTACATTTCTTTAAGTGTATTATTTGTAATGCATGTTTATTGTTCGTATGTATCTTCGTATTTTGCTATTAAGGTGCTTTGCTGAAGGTTGTTGCTGCAATATCCTCAGAAAAATTCATGTCAATGTTTGCTGGTTTGTAAATAAGGATGCTTAAACACACAAAGCTTGAATCTAAACGGAGTTTCATTTAAAATTGGCCACTTAAAATGAAATGGTAAACATATTCACCATCCAATTAAGTCTCCTCAGACATGGATATACTCGCCAAATCAGACTGTGATTAGAATTGACAACAGTCTCACGCCTGGCGCTCTAGCAGCAGCAGCAGTCTGTATGCTGGCAGCTCTCCATTTAACTATTGTCACTATAGTCAGGGACTGATGCACTTCCCAGTAATAAAACCACCACAACTGTGTCTGTGTAACTGACAGTCTTCACCTTTGCTAGCTTTAAGTACATTGTGCTATTGTAATGCACAGTAACTCCTCCAAACAGTGACCAAGATGTTCTAATTGAGGATATAAACAATGTATGTCTCTTCAGCTCATCGTGTTTTCTAATCTCGTTCTGAGGTCAGGATAATACAGTGGGTGCACATGAACCTAGAGGTGTCGGCGACTACAGTTGTGATGTAGTAACACATCAGCCATTCAGCTTGTGTCTACACAAGGCAGCATCTGAGCTGCAGTTCGCAGCATTTAATTTTCTCATGTCGCTAGCAGAGTCACCAGGGGCATGCAACATTGTCGAGAATAAGAATAGAAATATGACTGAGGTGCAGAAACATAACAAATGATCCAAAAAGATGTCTGATTGCATATACAGTAGTATACCCTATGTACAGTATTAGATATGCTGCGTGTGTCCTGACAATGTCAACAAAAACTGGAAATGATATATTCAAAAGGTAGGACTGCACCTACAGCAGACTATGGGCAACCAAGAGTGTGTAGATTATACAGAGGTGAAGATCATTTTTAGGGCCTAAGGTTTGTATTAGTTAAATACTGTATCTAACAAAACGCAGTATTACAGTGACACTATATTACAGTTCTGCGGAAACTACTTTAATAACGGCTCTTTAGTCTTTTTTGAAGATGGAGTGTGCAGGATGGCAGATGTTAGACGGGCCAAATGCCTTTCTTAAGCGACAGGCTCTATTTCCAACGTTTTT
Source organism: Anabas testudineus (assembly GCF_900324465.2). Taxonomy (NCBI): domain Eukaryota; kingdom Metazoa; phylum Chordata; class Actinopteri; order Anabantiformes; family Anabantidae; genus Anabas; species Anabas testudineus. Next base: position 3,533,910 of record NC_046621.1, read on the forward strand.
CTTTGAAGTCAACTACACACTCGGATGAATAACGAATGTGTCAGGCTCCTGGGTCCCCATGATTTCCCAACCTCACCTGAGAGATAAGTGTGGTCTTCTTCATTAAGTTTTTGACTGAATCGGGGCTCCGAGTGCCACAGGTGCACTTTTATATTAGTTAACCCATATTGTGAAGGTGACCTGACACATGTTATAAGGAAATGCATTACTAGATAGTTTCTTCATCCCCGAGTAGGTGCAGAAATTTTATGTGGCTGATATAAACCCACCATTCCTCTTACTGAAAAGTGTTGTAATCACTGGCAAGTAGAATAAATGGAGACATGGAAAAGAACATTATTATAAAACACAGCATCTTAACAGTCTTGCAAAGTCAATGTTAAAGATTAATTCAGGCCATCAAGGTGTTAAACTTTAAATCGAATCAACACATCATGTGGAGAACTTGGAGGACCACTGGAGGACAATTATACTCCAGGAAATCCTGTATTAATTCACTCTGCAGGGCAGAGTAACCATAGGGAATAATTTGAGGCTTTTACAAGCACAAGGATACATGCATTCAATTCCAGATACTGAAAAAGCACTAGCGCCCCCCAGTGTAAGGAATGAGTTTTCTACAAAGCAGCAGTGAGATTTAAGGGTGAACTAAAGTTAAACTAATATTTTAAATAGATTCTTAATCTGGATCCCAATCTGTGGTAGTGGCGTTATGCAGCTACTGTAAACAAGGTGTCATGAGACATCTGAGGAATACAGTTCCTCCCCCACCGGTTTAAGTTACAGTGTTTTTCTGGGTCGACCCGCTCAGATTACTAATAGTGTGAGTGTCATTTACCCAAAATACACACATTCATTCTAAAAGTACACACACACATACATAGCGATTCATGCTTTCTATTACATTAACCTTTTCTCTGACCCCCACCACACAGGCTGGGGATGACCCATAGCATCACAACATTGGATTAACCTCTGCCTTTGATTGCATCTCGCTCTCCAGACAACAAAATCACGATGGAGCAGATCAGGGTTTCTATCAGTGACATCTGCAAGAAGAGAGCAGGGGCGCGCTGAAGGTCACCTCCATAGTCATGATGTCATTCAGTCACAAAGGACTGAAACTAAGGCTGAAGCTGCACGGTTGGAAACGTGTTTTTGTGTTTATTACTTTATTATTGTGGAGACATGCGAGCACTGATGTTGTGTGGCATGCCATGTTCTGTATCCATAGCAATAAATGCATTTAGAAAGTGGTTTTCAAAACAATGCAGCAAAGTGCTTTTGTAAATCTGCAGCAGTGATGGATGAGAGGCATTAACACAACATGCAGGCCATTCATTAAACCAGAGGTCAGTCACAATAAACCACTTAGAAATAAGGCCGGTAGAACTGGAGTCACTGTACCTGAATGAAAATGTTTGAAAATGACTGTTGTTTTATTAATGTTATTTTATTTACATGCTCAAAGATCTTAAATTGAACATTATTTTCCTGCTGTTTGTAAAAACATCTCAGACGTGCATGTGAGCAGTTCGTCAGGGTGTCGCTGTTGTAATAATATACAGTATAAGGTTCACCACCTTATGTCTGCATAAACATACATCATCTATTTTCAGGAGGATCTGAGCAGAGATTCATTTACATTGACAGGGAAGACTCTGCTCCAAGGATAAAGTAATATCATGCAGAATATTGCAGTAGGGTCATAGTGCAGGAAGTACTCACCAGGCTGGAGGTGAGGGAAGGGTCTGACTTTCCGAGATTCAGGGAACGCATTCGAACCAGGTTAGAGATCTCAGATGGTGGCTGCCATCCCGGCTGTGTCTGCTGGCTGGTGGGTAACAGCAGGTACTTCCCTGTAGAGCAATAACAGGAGGAGGTTCAGTAGCTTTAAGTATTTCTACACAAGCACTTCATCGCCCAGAAGTACAATTTGGACACATTTTGCAGCTGATGTTTATTCTTAACTTCTTTTCTGTCCCATTAATTATCTCACAACCTCTCAGATTTGTCTTGTGACCCTCAGGGGTCAGACACCACAGCTGGGAATCACTGGACTAAAATACTTAAACAGTTTTACATGAATCCATTTGTACTTTATCCGCCTCTGTGCAGTCATCAACGTGTTTTGTGATATTCAACTACCATACTCCACCATCCATGACCCATATTAAGAGGTAGTAAATAGGGCAACAGTATATGTTAAAGACCAGTAACATAAGACGGCTGCCTTTAGTAGAAGTGTGACGTTGACCTTGACCTTTTGAAGTCAGGCTGGATGACAGATGGATTAAATTAGGCAGACAGTGGAAAAGCCCATTAAGAGATCACAGACAGTCCCAACATTACATAACAGCAGCACCAACAGGTCTGACACTCTGAAGGGAAGGGAATAAATTTACTTAGAGGTTTTAACAACATGAATTCTTCGTAGCATTCCCCACATTCAATTTCCAGAGCTGACAGCTAGATGGCACTCAGTGCTGCTTCTATCCCTCATCCACTTTCATCTACTTCACCCTCCTTATCCAAAGACTTCACCGAGGCGAGACACATTAATATACAACTCAAACAGCCTCAGTATTTGGATTAGCAGATTTTATTTTACCTCTGGAACTCTGTGAATTGATAAATCATTCATAGCTTTGTTTTCATCTTTAATCCACCTGTGTATATATTTCCACTTCCTGTTTAAGTAAAGCCTCGAGGAGACAGAGATGAGGATCAACAATCCTGCCACAGAAAGGGAAGACAAGTAGACACTGCTCCACACACATATATGGCCTAAAGCTGGTTTCTCTATTCAGCAGATGTGTTTGGCTTTCAGAAACTACAGAGGGCAGGTTTATAAATTCACTACCCAGCTAATACTGTAATATGGGTTTATTATAGGTGGATCTTTTCTACAATGTTAATGTGAAGTGCATGAGAGTAATGGCATGATGCCATTATATTTTGCCCAAATTAAATCAGTAACAAATCATTTATCCATCCTGCCAACATCATTTTGTTGACTCACAACAACTCATACAGCCGAGTCAGTCTCAATTTTGCTTGTTACCGTTATCGTGGTCTCACATTTGTTGCCATCTTTCTTTCAGTTACTTTGCATATCTCGATATTCATCCTTGAGGACAACCTCACATTTGTTTTTGGGGGACACAAACTAAACCACATGCCTGTTTTCCCTGACAGATATGCAAGTATTCCTTTTCTAACTATATGTTCGTGATGTGATAAGCATCAGCTTTAATAACATATACAGTGACACCGGCTACAGCCCTATACAGTTCAATAAAGTTATATTCACACTACCACCTGGCGACCTGGGGATTTAAGATGCTGACTGACAACTGTTTCAGTCCAGCAGGGAATCTTTTATTGCATTTCATTCTCTATATTTCTCTTCTCTCATTTCCTGTTATCTTCCTACTGTCAATTCTCAACGGCACAAAGGGTCCTTAAAACAAAATAAAAGGTTCAAAGCCACCATTCTGTGGTTTAACACGCTATAGATAAAGAGCCAAACACCTCACATCACTGCTGAACACTTTGTAAAGCACAGTAATGTGTTTTAGACTTTTAGTCTACTGTTTTCCTTTTGGTCCACTCCCATACGAGAGTCAATTTGCAGACTTTGACACTTGCTTGTAATAGGAAATCCCTCACAGTGGACGTGTGCCTGTCTGCCAACGTCTGCTTTGTTTTCACGTGATAAATATAGTGGCTGTCATACTGCACTGGTCATTTAAGCCACAAGTTTTGTCTTCTTTTTTACTTCTTTGCTGATGATACACATTACAGAAAAAGCAAAAACAGCATTGAACCACTTGTTTTTTCCACTGCAGACAAAATTATAGGGCTCCGTTTTGGAGCTAAGCAAACATCTCTACATAATTTACTGTGCATTTGTATACAGTAAGCAGTTAAAATTATACATTTCTGTCTGCCGTGTTACAGATATTGTCCCAGTAATGCTGTGATCACTGCAGGGAGGAGAATATAAAGTGAGCTTAAACAGGATGAGGTGGGAAAATCATAGTCCTTCCTTCCTAACTAGCAAATGTTTTCCTCACTAGAGCCCATCACATCCCGGCAAAAAGGAAGTCTCTCATCAGACACCAGTCAACACTTTTCTTTTCTTTTCTTTTTTTTACTTCAGCTCAGGCATTTTCAATGACAGTTCATGCAGTTCCCAACCTTGTGCAGATGCCCCTGAACACCCCTCTTGCATAAACCAAATAATCAGAATTGTGAAACATCAACACACTTGCACTGGTCTGCTGAGCTTTTCTCACAGAGGATTTTCATTCCAACATCAAGATTAGATTGTACTAGTCTTAGGATATGCATCAAGTTTTATTTCCTCAAAACAATTTCAAAGCCTCGGGTAGAATATACTGTATTCATCTAGCATACAGACAGTCTGACAGTCTACAGCATACAGTGGTTATACTGTTATACTGAAAGTCAAATCACTAACTCAAATTAGAAACACAGACATCGCAATCGATCAGTGAAAGTTTCAGTTTAATGTTTGTCCATCCATCATGTTTTTATGTAGAGCGGTTAGTGAGGGAAATGCATTGATTCAAAGCTGACCCTGATGAAAACACAGTCTTACACCGCCTGTGAAAAGGTCAACATTTTAATCAGTGACATAAAAGCCCTCAGTAAACACCTCACAATGATGGCTGAGCTGTTCAAAGCCATAAAACAGACCAGGAGCCTGAGGTTTCCCAGCTTTCTGAATGGAAGCAAACAAAGCTGCAGCCAAAACAGAAAAACCGTTTATGTGCAGTTGCCCAGGGGGGAAATATACGAGTCAGACGCCCTTTCATCTATCCAGAGGCTGAGTTCTTGAGAAATAACATAGTAAACTGACTAACTAGTCTGATGCTGTATGTTGTACTCTCAATCTCAGGACTTGCTACCGACCGACCTAAACCACAAAACCTGGCACCTACAACTACAAAGAGCCTTCTGCTGACTTGACACATTTCTGATTAATACTACATGAACACTGTATATTTCATTGTGGGAACAAACGGTCCTACTGACTGTAAACAAATTAAGTAATAAGCTCGTTAGCTAATGCATTCTTCCTTTTATGCAGACTCCAAGTGGGGTTTTAGCAAGACCAAACCTAATGGACATTTCCAACAACAAACCACACCAAGCCTTTGTAATCTATAGATCACCCACAGGCAAACACCGAGTGGTAATGCATGTACAGATACACATGAAATCCTGCATGCCTTTATTGCACTGCTAAGGTGACTGTAGAGATCTCTAAAACAATCTGCATGTCTGGATATGCATAAAAGTAGCAAAACATGTTTGATTAGGATAAATGGGTCCGCTGTTTTATTTTTATCCCTCTCTGGTCGACCAATACAAATAAATCTACAAGCTGTGGCAAACACAAGAAACTAAATGTAAAAGTGAGCGTGAGGAGGGAGGGGAGATGGATTATGTGGTCTGATGAGGAACTTGTTTGTTTTGGTTACCGTGCACAGTATATACTGTATGTGTGGCTGCTATATTACGAAAGCTAATATGTTTAACACACGTCGACATCTCGAATGGACTCAAATACGTAATGAGTCAAATATCGGACACATCTCAACTAGCTTGTGTGTTAAAAAGCATTTTGAACTGTGGCCAGGAAAAGCCCATATGCAAGGAAGCTCTAATTTCATACATATATCATGTGTTAGCCAACTATCATTAGCAACTGCAGATAAATAAAGTCCAGGTCTTCCTCGAAACCAACATTAATATGTACGAATAAGGTGGTTTGGTATCAATTTCTTTTAAACATGTCAATCAGCTGGTCTAAAATACTTGTGAGAACCCAACATGGGAAGGCCATAAATAAATTGGCTACCTGTGAGACCACCTCCGAGGCTCCTTCTTCGAATGTGTTTTCCATCCTCACTGAGGTGTAGCTTAAACTTGAGGGCAGGACTTAATCCATAGGTCAACTCTGGGTTACTGGACTTCCTGAAGGACACGGAGGGAGGGTAGAGGATGTTGTCCAACTAATGGAAAAGAAAGGAAATAAGATTTTATGTTACTTACTGAGCTAGAACCATATAAGGATGTCATCCATATTCCAAATAAAAATAGCCCAGTTTGTTCGACATTTATTTGCTTGTGAAGATTTGTATGTAGCTACAACGCAGCTGTGCAAGACTATGAAAGTGAGTTACGTTCCAGATCTTTGAGGAGCATTGAACAAAAACAGCTGGAAAGGACTAAGAAACCAATTGTTAAAAGGTTTTTTATATAACAATGAGAAACATTTATACCAACAACAAAGGAACCTAAATTAATCACTTGTGTCTGCATGAATTTGCAAATGTGAATATAAGTCAAAGTCTACGGAAACAAATACAGAAGAACCTTGATCAACATCTGAAATCATCTGAAAGGGAGATTCCCAGGGTGTTCTCCAACATGCGGTCATGCACACCGCTTAGCACAAAACCTAGTTTACGAATCAGTTTCTCAATCGAAGTTGTGTAATGTTTCCGCTCCCATGGCAGGTTGCAGGATTTGAAGAAATAACATGTTGGTTAGTCGTATTCAGTACTTGGTTAAAACATACATTTGTTTTTACTGTTTTGCAACTTCCTAAATGACACACCACAACACATGACACCAGTCCATTGTATTCTCATCAAGAAGATTGAAACTGGGTACAGAACAATGTCAGGTGGTGTCAGGAAGAGGCCCTCCCTAAAGAGGGAAAGATACACATGACTCAGTATTACATGGAAAGAAATACCTTCTTCTTAGTGAGATTGTTCATGATCCTAGTGCCATCATGACAATTAAAAGTAATCATTTCTTTAGGGTGGTTGGACAAATGTTAGGGAAGTGTGATCCAGTCCAAACTAATGCAAATGTTCCTTCTGAAATCAAATGTTTTATGCAGTAAAGTACCTCAGTCCTCAGCACTGCAGAGGTATTACAGTACACAGACGCATTTCATGTAGGACTAATGGTTTTGGTGTACTGTATGTACTCATGGGAGAATAAACATGATCAGGCACGAAGTTTGGGAGGTGCAGTTACTGAGGGAAGGGTGCATTTATTCCACTTTTTCTTGCAGTCCTTCCTTCTGTATGAGCTTTTTGAGTGGAAGAATTATTGCAGTAATCTCTTGAAATCTTCAAATATAAATTACATATTGAAAATTTACTTTTGAAATATAAATAATTACTAATTATCTGCCCACAGTGTATTTTCCATAGCTGTGTACACAACATAATAATAATTATTTGCATAATGAAGTTGTATATCTTAGTTCTGGATTTGGCTTCACCACTTACACAATAATTCATTTCCAAGTTGGTTTGTTAAACTCTTGCTTAACTCATCAAATCTTAGCTGCATCAAACAGATGATTCATAGGTTGCACCATTAAAATCTAATGGCTGTTAGACCATCTGTAGCATGCAACCAAAAGCAATGAACTATGTAGACAGGCGGTCGTTTGAATCACAAACTGACACATAAAACAAAAGTTGTGACAGCTTCATGAAAAAATAAGTGAAATTTTTGGATGAAAGTTCACAGTCCAACATGTAGATTTTGATGTTTAGGGCCACTTACACTTGGCAGGTTATCTATGTCAATATTTATCTCTCAGTATAAGCTACACTGTGTAATGCACCACATTTAATATCAGAAATCCCCACTGAACCTAAAAACAGCTGCTGCAACGGCTCCAGGTGTTAATCGCAATGAAATAGAGAGAATGGAGAGACGATTATGTAATTTAAAAGCAATGCATCTATAAGCAGCTTAGAAATATGCTGTGAGACAGTCAATAATGATCCTGTCCCATTGTTTAGAGTCAGAAGCATCTGGCTCCAAACAAACTTACTGCAGACTGGTCGTTGTGACCTCGACATGGTGGATGTACTGTAAGGAAGGTGACGGAGGCCTGTGGCTCTGTTAAATGACTGCTGAGCTGTCACATGGAGGATTTCTACATCAAAAAAGGAAGTTTGCTCATTTTCTAGAAGTACTGTGTTACTCAATATACTGCAGTCGTCTTATTTCCCTCAAGGCTGTTTAAAAAAAAGTATTTTCAGTGTTTTCATTAAGACCATCTGTGTTTGAATCACTGAAGGACAGTAACACTGACATAAGGCTTTAGAAGTAAGGGAATCTTATTTCTTTTCTGTTTCTATGGTTATTTCACAGCAGATTTCAACACATAAGGAAGTACGATGATCAGATATCATTAACTTGCTATCTGAGCACAATATTTTTAGCCTGACATTTCATTTACTTCACTGTGCAAATATGCAATAAATCAATAGTTGATACTTCATGAAAAACTGGGCCAAACGTGGAGCAGTAAATGTTACACTATACTATAAATGATACATTCGTACTATTTATGGCCACATTAAAAAAAGATTTATTTATACATCTACACAATTCTGCAAATATTTTCTAAACATGTTATAAATAACTGAACCATTTACTTCACGTTCTGCAGTTTGATACAGATTAGTTCAAAACAGCTCAACTAACAGTAAAATCCTGCATTTACATTAATGCATGATACATTTTCAATGCAGGTCTGTTACGTGTAACAGTACTTTTACACCTAACTGATAATCATAACAATAACAGTGCAGTAATATGTAGTGTGAAACCGTGACATTTTCTTAGATTGTTATCATAACAGGAAAATCTCACAGCGTTGCAACCTTTTAATGCACAAGCAAACTCGATCGTATCAGCCTTAAAATCATCAGTTATTAAAGATGATCTGTCATTTCAATGTGTATAAGACCATATGACAGTCACACAGTGCTAAGGATAATAAACTTTCTGCTGGTCCAGAACATCTGCATTGATTTTAAGAATGGGTGTAAGTAATCCCTTCAAATTCCTATTTGATTACACCAAAAATACTGCAGTAAGCCAACAGCTAGCTCTCTGTGCACAGTGGGTTACACACACTTTCTCTCTGCAGATTTGGCAGCAGCCAGTGCCCTTTCACCTACCATAGCTTTCTTCCTGCAGCAGAGCTTCTGGAAGCAAGATCAAACTTGACTTGCCCCTCCTTCCTCCATCCTCTTTTCCACCCCCAGCTCCACACACAAGTGGACAGTACCAACAAGCCTTTGTTGTCAAAACAACAAGCAGAAAGCAAATAAGCGAAACAAAGAAGACGGACTGCAGGCCACGCAAAATCCGCTTGTTTACTATCTGAGAGATAAGGCAGTGTAAACCCAGACAGCCAGAGGTTTTATTTACTATACATCAGCATGTGTGCACTTCTTTTCTGTCACACCATCATGATTTCTGTTGAGCATACTGAAGGTAAAACCAAACATCCTTTTCACTGTGATGGAACATGAGATTGTACAATCTGACATCCTGGTACCCCTGCAGTATCATGTTAACCACATACCTCAGCTTTTATCTAAACGCCCCCCTTTGCTCTCTCTTAAAATGCATAAAGTAACTGTGTTTTTGCACTTTTTAGAGCTTTCTGCATAGAAACAGCTGCTTGACGTGACAGAAAATGATAGAGGGCACTGAGAGGGAATACAACAGTGAGATCGAGGGGCAAGCAGCTAAACAGTGAACATATTATGGCTAAGACTGATAGCACAGTAGCACAGCAAACAAACCACATTTTCTGCTGCTGTCGACCTCACTAGCACTACAAAGAGTAGATGCTCTGCAGGCAGGGACAGACAGTGGGCTACAAAGACATTCTTTCTATATCGGTATATATACATAAGCGTACACAGCAACCCAAACAAACAGACAGAGCAGCAGGAAGGGCTGTATATCCTAATCCAAATCCAAGGATCAAAGAGCAAAGCTGCACAGAGGGACACTGTCCCCAAGGTCAAGTAATAAATACTTCAATAGTCCAAGCTTAGGAAAACCTGAATGTGGTCTACGCTACCAGACCCCTAGACCAGGCTGTGAAAACACATTTACAGTAAAACTGGAAATCAGACCCCGTACAGTAAGAGGCATTACTCCGTATCCTCTTTCCAGTCATCACTGTCTTCGCTATTGTTTCTCCATCATATCCTTTCCAACCAACAACTGAGTCATCCGTCTGTAATAATCAAATCACATTTATCTAAAACGTAAACTGGATGGATTACCGGAAACGGCTTTCCCCTCTACCACACGCTGGGTTTTCCCTACACATACTCTCCTGCTGATAAAGTCTAGACACTTTCAGGTCCACAGTGAGTAACACAGACATGACTGAACGGTGCCTTTCAAGCTAAAATACGAAACTTCCCGTGCTGCTGCATTGAAAACTACATCACAGATCCCCGAGTGGTGGTGTTACATAATCTATCTCCAGCGTGGCTGCTGTCTAACACAGTGAAATATCTTGGCAATTCAATTTCAGTCTCTACTGTGCTGCAGTGTTAATTCACAGGTACTTTCAGGTTAGTTTTAGTCATAGTCATAACAGTCTGGAACTGCAAAACTCAACTTGTGAGGAACATTGAAGATTTAAAGTAATACATACAAATGATTAGTAAAAAGAAAACATTCAGTGCTTTATAATGACGACTGAGTTTTGCATTTTGAGTCTGTACTTCACCTCCTTTCATTTTTTTTTTATTTCAGTCATGCATTTTTAGGCACCTATGCTAACTTGTGGTGTGAGGTTGACCTGTGGTGTGATGACATTGTGTCCTAGCACACTTCATGTAGTCTTAGTGCAGATATGCAGTAGTCTGTCCTACTCAAATTAATGTCAGCTAGAAGATTGATAAAACAACATGTTCTCACCAACCTTCTTACCAAACATCTTCTTCAACTCTCCCCAAAATCCAATCTAGGCTGAAACTCCCTCGTCCTGGTCTCTCCACAGACGATCTTGTGTGCACTTTAAAGTCTCATGGTCCAAATCGAAATCACCCGAAACTCTCCACTGGCCACTCCACATTTCAGTCATGCGATAAACGCTTGGTTTTTCTCTGTCCACTGACACTTTCCTTCCTTCTCTAAAGAAAATCTTAGGTTTTGAGTAGTTTAACTCTGTGTGCTCTCACAGGGGAATTCAGTTTCCTGTGTTGACGTGACCTAAAGTTGGAAAATGTTGTTTTTCTCCTGCAGTTTCGTACAATTAACCATGTTTTCTCCACAATTTTAAGTATAAATACATCGAACCACCATTTTTCTTCAATAATCTTGATTGTTAAAGTCTATGTACTTTAATCAAATCCACATTTAAAGGTTCAATTGTGAATAACTCTTTATGAACTTGGACTTATGGACTTTTTTTGCTTCAACCTGAGTGCTTTTAGTCATTATTCAGTCACCTTTCACATGATTATTAATGATGAGATATTAAAGCGATGGTGGTTTAACATTACAGGAGATAAATCAGGAGCTACAGATGGACACAGACGTCTGTAAAACCTCCCTTCCCTTCTTCACATTGACAGGCCTGCTGAAGAAGGGACAAATATTAATATGCAAACTGTGTAAGTGTGTTTGAACTTTATCAATCACTGAATCGTGGTGAATTGTGGGAGTGAAATGAGCCTATGTAAGAGTTCTCATTTCCACAATGATTAAGATTTATAAAGCAGAACGAGGCGTACGTGTGTCTTTATGTGCACAGAGCTTTATACATGTGGTCCCTGGTGGACAGAAAGGCCTTTGGCCAGGAAACAACTATTTACATTTTGGCCATGATGTACATCTGGGATTTCGACCATGAAAAACAAATAAGATGAGCAACCACAGCAGTTCTCTAAAGAGTGTGACAGCATGACCACTAGATTGGTGGTTGTTTTACAGAAAGCTTCAGCTTTGCCATATGTTCACCTTAATAACCTCTTTTAAACAATAAAAAATACAATATAAATTATATTAGAAGGCAGCTCTGTTAAACTGCGATATCAATACAAACACGATCATCTGTCCAGTCCAACTAAACGCTAACACACTAACAAAATATTTTACAGGAACTTCAAGTTCAAATGTTGGAGTTTCTTACCTTGCTTCCCTCCGAGTGACCTAGCGTTGAATTCCGACCTAGAGACATTGTGTTTAGGTACCAAACAAACTAAAGCTCCTGTATCACTTCAAATGCTCAGTCATCACAAACGGTGCTGACTAAACCCAGAGGTGCATGCATGCAAATGACAGAAAAGAAGAGTCAAAAATCAAAGATGGACCCTAGAAAGCCGCGCTGCACCGTAGGAGTGAAAAGAGTCCTAACCAGATTGCATTAATCCTCTTAGCCTCATACACTGTCCCTCTAATCACCTGGACTGGCCGCATGCTTAAATAAATGACTGTTTATTTAGGGGCTCACCACAGGGTCAGACCCACTGCACGGGAAGAGAGTTAAACATTGTCAAACAGAAGCAAATATTGATATATAAGCAACCACGAATGCAATGCATGACAGTTGCCCTTGAAGAATAAACCAACTCGGCGACAAAGGATTATCTCCGACTGAGACGGATATTAGGAGGACGGTGGAGAATCAGCTGTTTAGAATAAGGAATACCCACTGAAACAGGATCACAAATCATCAACTGAGTCATTAACAGCAGGCAAATCTTTAAGTTCCTGTATATTTTACTACTACATCCAATTAAATGCCTCAACCTGCAGCAAGTAAGATTTTATTTGTCTATTTTTGTCCCAAAACTACTAAAAGGGCCTCATAAAATGTTTGAATGTATTCTGAGCATCATGAAACTCTCAGGAACATTCTTCTAAACTCATTTATGGGTTTTTAAAGTGATGAGATTGATGGCTGAATAAAGAATGAGGACTTGCTGTTGGTCGACAACAGGCTAATACACTTGTTACAGAGCAGCACAGCTGACAACACTGACTGCACTGAAGGAAAATGCTCAGTCAAAATGCTGAAAAACAATTCAATTATTTCTCAGTCAGGCTCCAGTTTACCCATTACATAAGAGGAACAAACACAGGGACGATCAGTGGCCACATTAACCCCTGAAACTGTTTACGTTCTTGAGTAAGGCACTTTAGAACAGAATCAAATAGTCTGATGTTAAAGCACTGGAGTTTTTGTATGGGGATAATATGTCCACAATAAAACAACGTGAAAGAGATTTAAGTCCAACAGTGATACCTTTAATGTAATAATCAGGGTTATTTTTTATTTTTTCGTTGCAAAAAGAGAACGCTTATGGCGATACTGAGACTGTGTAAGACTCCATCCAATTCATAAACACAACTTCACCATCATAAAGACATGAGTTAAAAACAAATCTCTCTGCAAAAGCCAAATCAAATTAACATGTCTTTCAGGAAATAAGTGTCGCACTAAACAGAGCAGCTCAATTTCAACCAGGCTTTTTAGTTCATTTAATCCTCCTGTTAATGTGTCACACATGGTTAGTCCACATTTAAAGGAGTGTCCTACAGGGACGTGCTGGGAAAGACTGGGCCGTTTCTGTATTTATTTTACCCATGTATATGGGTCGTCTGTCTTTTTACAGCCTTCTGAAATTATTGATTTGGCTTTAGGGAAGTCATTTGTTATTTGGCTGGTGCAATTCGGTCGTAAATGACTTAACCGCTCCATACGGTACATTATTCAGTGTAATACGCAGGCATGTGCAAATATTGAGTTAAATCAGTTGACAACAGCTGCCTGCTATGCGATGGATAAAGATGAATGGTTACTGTAATAAATTCAATGTCATGAAAGAGAATAACGTATGAGAAAGGGGGGTCAGAAGCAAATAAACCTTAAACTCACCACAGATTGAATTCAAAAACCCTGGTATAATCATTATTAAGCTCTTTCATAGCATGCAGTCATATTTAAACACGGTTTGAATATGAAATATCAGTCAGCTCAATTCTTTGAGGCCAGTCTGTAGCTGCTTATTTGCACACATCCAGCCGTCGTGAAGCAACACTGTCATTCAGCTGGAGTCGTGCTTGTGTCCACCTGACAAATCCAATATTTGTATGTTCTTTTAAGCAGGTAGGGTTTTTTTTTTTTTGCCCGCTGCAGCTGCAAAAAGTACTGAGAGTGGTGAGAGTGAACAAGCATCTGATAGCAAAACAAAGCCGTGGGCCGCTGCAGATTGAGCTGATAATTCTGTTCTCTCATTTCACGCTTTTATTTTCACTGTTGTTTGATGTATTGTTCTTACTAAAAACACATAATAGAGACATGGCCGTGCGCAACATCATGTATTTTGCTACTTAGGCGTGAAGCTGCTTAAACACGTGAACAACAGCAGATTTTCAGACAGTCGCTGCAGAAGACAGTCACAGTGTTGCATTCGAAAAAAATTCGAAACAAATAACTGAATAAGATAAAAAACTGTGTATATATTAGATCCAGAGAGAAGTTCAGTCCTTGGCTCTGTTCTCGTTTTCACACGGCTGACCAATCATGGTGTGAAGCAGGTGTGAATTGTCAGCCTCACAGTAAGTACTATTCTCTCCCACTCTGTAGGTTTTTTAAATTAAAACTTAACATTCAATTAGTGGCTGTGATTCATACGTGTTAGCAGTACTTGATTGGTGGGTGGGTTTCACTGGCAACTACCTAATAAGTCCAGTATTGTGGTGTGGCCCGTATAGTCCTGCTGATGAGATCACAGCATTAATACTGTCCCTCTCTCTTGCCCCCTCAGTCCTCATCATGGGAGGAGGCTGAATGAAGCTGCTGGCATTTTCCCTGCCAGTGTCCTGTCTGTTCCCTGTTAATGTTTACTATCCTCTTGTCTTTCTACTTTTCACTCACCCCAACCGGTCGAGGCAAATGGCCGACCGCCCTGAGCCTGGTTCTTCCGTTAAAGGGAGCATGTTTCTCTTCAATGTCGCTCAATGAGTGCTTGCTCAAGGAAAGGTTTTTCATTTCAAAGTCACCTGCCCATACAGTTCCAATATTTACTTATCTTAATGCTTCCAATGTTTAGATATGAAATACTGAAAATGCATTTGTTACTGCAGCAGTAACAATGAGAGCAACACCGGGATCGCATTGGACGCACAATAGTTTGTGCACATGCCACATCCCACCAACGTATCTAGTTTTAGTCCAACTGGGGGCCTTTGCTGCACGTCCCTCTCACTCTCCATGTTTCCCGTCTACCTCTCTATGAACTACCTTAAAAAGCCTAGAAAGTAAAAAGCAATAAAAAAACAAAACATTGGAAATGGTAACTAGCATTTTTAATACTCTACTATAATATGCAAAGAATAATTCTAATGAGGGGATATAAGGGTTCATAAAGACAAGGAGCACATGATTCTCATGACTCTCAGACTTTTTTGGTTCCAGCTCCTGAGAACAATGTTGAGTTCACTCTTTTCTAATTGAAATCGCAATATAACACTATTTTAAACCTCAAGACTGCAATTAAAATGTTTATTCAACAGTACAGACTCCCTGTGAGCGTCAGGTGAAACCTAAAGAACAAGTGAGAGAGACACACACAACTTCTGCTGTGGAGCTGTTAGCTGTCCTGAAAATGTCCTGAAGCAAACGGCTGACGAACAAGCTAATGTGAAGCGAAGGAGGACGCCGGTCGACTGGAGGATCACTGAAGTCTGCAGCGACTGAGTGATACTGTAGCTGAGTGTGTGTGAGTGTGTGTGGGATGGAGAAGGAGTAGGGCAACGAGTGGGAGAGAGAAGTGGAGAGCATTAACTAAAAACATTAAGAACTGAATGGCTTAATATTGAGCTTGTGTGTGCGTGTTATACATAAAAGAGCAGTTTCCATGATGGCGACATCCAATTTGATCTTGAATTTGTAACTATTAAAAATTCACATATTCAATAACAATTTTAATATAAATAGCTTTTTGGTTATTTCCCCTTATCGTTCATCGTCACTGTAACATCTTAAAGAGCTGGTTTCTGAGGAGAGGCCTGTAAAACAGACCATGCAACATTCTGTGATGCTGATCTACAGCAAGCCAAACACATGTCACTGCTGATATATTTACACAATGAAAAGCAGGTGAAACTGCTGCTGTCACTCCTGATCTTTTGTAACTTGTAATTGACAGTAGCAGCTCAGATCCTGTGTGTTTTTGGATCTGTTCATAAACTGGAGCTGTATCCAACCCATTTGTTTTATCCATTTCTTTTATCTGGTGCATAAAAGAAAGGATCATGCGTGGGATAATCTCAACCTCACTGTAGATAGTGTTCTCTGTCACTGCCCACAATACTGGACTGATTTAGGTGTCTGAAGATGCACTGACACTGAGATTCTGTGAAGATAGGCATCAGAAAACACTGTGGAAAAACACCATGAAGCACCACCGTGGTGAGTATGTTGCTCCTGCACGGAGCTACAGCAAGCTGGGAGGCTTGGAGGGTTAATGTCATGTGAGTTTCCTTATTTAACTGCACAGCAGCATGGTATAAGTCAAAGGTCAGGGTTCCCCGATTACCACCACAATAACACCAGTGGAAGTCATCTGACCTGCTCTGGGGTGTTATATCCAGCGGGTGAAATCTCTTCTGTTGGCCAATGCGAGAGAAGCCGTCAGGTTTTAACAGCATTTCAAAAGGGATGAAAAGGTCAAAGGGTTTATCTAATACATACACTGGTTTACATTCAGGGCAAACCCGCTTTTAAAGCCCGTTTATATCTGGTTTGGTTTTGGTGAGGCACTTGCTGGGACATACATCGCTCCTTGTAAGCGATACCTCACCTCAGTTGGGGTCAAGTATCGTCAAACTGTTATTCAGCCAAGCGAAATTAATTAAGCACCGCGATTAGCAAACATGACGCCACCCCAGGAGCGTCAACATCCCCTGGATTCTGGTGCATGTTGACTCTGTTATGGCTACAAAGAGTGATTTAAGTCGCAGCTGGAGAAACAAAGCAAAGACTATTCTTTAAATGATTTCTATTCGATGTTTGGTTTATTGTTATGGCAATATCCTCCCAGGAAATGCAACGTGGGGCCTGTCTGCAGGTCTGTGTAGCTGCACTTCCAGCGTCTCTGACAAAGCTGTTATTTATCTATGGCTGTGCAGTCCTGGGGTATTGCATCTGTGAGATTATTATGCAAAACGTGTGGCGCAACAGAAAATGTTGCACAATTTCCTGAATTTCCTATATTATGTTCATAAGGGATCACACCTACAGCCTGAAGTCATGCTACATGATATATGACTTAAAGAAGCTTTATGTCAGACAAGTGTCTCAAACACACCTTTGGAACCCACTAGGCCGCATTGTGCTCATCCAAGCCAGTCGAACCAGTCGGCAGCAGCGTGCATGAAAAGTGTTAGTTCAACTAAAAGGCTGAGACATGACTTTTATCTTCCTCACTTTCTCCATCTGGTTCCTGATGTAACGCCACATTAAGTGCACTCTCCTCTAACGTTTTGTTGACAGTAGGCTGAGTTTGTGCCTCTCGTGTGTCATCACCACGTCCAAGCCAGACACAAAAATCTAATTAGACTCTTATGAATCTATCGTTGCCTCCAAAGCAAGGCAGCCGAGACACAACATACGCTGCGGCTCTTTGGGAAAAACACAAAGCAAATGTGTTAATTTGCATAAAATTATAAGATTTGGATTTGTCAGTTATTGGTTTTCATGTAGCTCAAACTAATCTTGGCTGAAACAGTCAGGATGTAGTTAGTGTTGATGTTAAATAGGTTTTCATGGGGATTTAAAAACAGCTGCTCTCTCTGTTTGTTCTGCCTTCAACTGTCTGACTGGTCACAGTTAAGAGTCAGTTACTGTGTCTGCTGAGGACTGGTGAGTAGGATCTGTAAATGCAGTGGATGAAGTCATGCTCACTGAGGTCACGACGTGTGCAGGAGCCAGATGATGAAGTGACAGCAGGACTCAGCTGAGCTGTGGAGACACCTCACACTCACCTGTTTACCTGTGCGCGTCACGCTCAGCCGTCTCCGACGCGTTCAGGTGCTTTTTGTTTTGTGTGTTTACCTTTTCGTCTTCGTCTTCTTCGTCCCCTTTTGCCTCCTCTGTGTCTCTCTCTCCCTCCACCTCGGTGACGCTCTCAGACTCCGAGTCGTGACTCTGACCTCCACAAACTTTCGTGTCCAGTATAGATTTGATTTCCTCGCTCTCGGATAAGGTTTGTGAACCCGACGACGACCGACTTCCAGACGACAGGAGCTGTTTCTGCTCCATTCTTGTTGACGAATATCACCGCTTTCCAACACGGGACGTTGCCATTAATTAACCTGTCAGCGCACCTGTCCAACCCGGTGCGCGCATGTTCGCCACTTTCTGACGGAGTAAAACCAAAAAGTCACGACGTCGTCGAAAGTCAGCGATTAAAACGTTTACTGAGCCCGTTTGTCTCCGAGTCAGGCTGTGGGCTTTGCTCCAGTTAAAAGTTGCCTCTTGAGTGCAGCCCCGGCAGCAGAGTCCATGCTGTCACCGTCTGCAGGACGCACAAGTAGAGCCTGGTGCCCAAAACCCAGCCCGCCCACCGCAGGCGAGGGCGGACCAATGAGATGTGTGCTGCTGCCAAAGCAAATAAACAGTTATCACAGTCACACAGGAGGAAGAAACATCAAGTTACTGAGAGTGATGTCAGGGAACCATAAATCCAAAACCTACTGTAACTGGATTCTGAATAAAGCATCACTTTAAAGTTGGATTCGCTAAAGTCAAACTAATTTTAGTTAAAGGTTAGAGTTCAGTATAACTAATGTAAACATACAATTCTCAAGAGGCTTCTAGTATGTTCTAGACTAAAAAATATCCCCATAAACCCTTTTAAATTGGAGACAAGTGAACCCCCCAGGAAGGTCAACAGAGGACACATCGCTCCACTAAGACAAACAGATGAGCCGAAAGACGTCATGTGTTCAAACAGACCTGAAGTTTAATGTAAAAGCTGCATCCAACACCTTTTTCAGGCAAAGAAGTGGAATTCTCTGCAAGTTAATCACCTGGATCCAGTTGAGCATGTATTTCACTTCCTGAAGGTAAAAAGGAGAAGTGAAGGTGGTAAAAGTAAAAAGAGAGCCGCCCTGGAAAAGTTGAACCAATGGTTATGTTAGTTTGTCTTTTGGACATCAAATGTATTATATTATCACTTTAAGCACATGTTGACTGCTTCATTTTAAATCCACTGTGGTGGTGTGAACATATTTATGATGGAAACAGCTCCACCACCTCCTCCACCTGAAAGAAGATAGTTCTTAATGCATCTGGCAGCAGAATGAATTCAGGACCAATCAGGCCTGATGGATAGAAATCTAGACAACTGAAGTGCTTAATGCATTTGCATAGTATTGTATTTTAAAACATATCTGCACTTGTGTCAGTTACACATTAAACCATTATTAGCTTCCAAAGCTGTTCCGTCTTCCTGTTTCTACTTGTAAGATGCCCTTTAATGCTGCCTGTGTCAGCCTGTTTGTGTGGAGTCATGTCTTTTGTGATGATGATGTTTAGCCCTAGTGTTGTTTCTCCTTCCTTTGGTTATGAATTTGGAACTCATCCCTGAACAATAACTGCTTTGCATTAGCATGTTCGAGCTCCCAGGCACACCATCAGAAAGTATGTGTCTGAACTTTGGCCCACTAGAGGGCCCACTTTCACAAATATATGCAATTACTAGAAATTACAAACAGGATATTATATTTAATGACAGGAATTAGTCTCATTTTAATTAAACTAACTATATAAATCAAACTCTAAGCTCAGTCTGCAGGGCCCTAATAGTAAACAAGGCTAAGCCTTCATTAATGGCTCATAAAGAAGAGAGAGAAGGACGCACAACCACCAAGTTTAGTTTCAATATTCATATCAGACTAATTGTTTTTCTCTCTTTCTCATGACATGCATGAGAAATTACAGTCAGGATAATTAGTAGCTGTCATCTGTCTTCTAACCAAACTGTAAACAAGAAGAGTTTAGTCACGGGAGGATCTCAAGCCGCCTGTCAATGTGTCATTATTAACTTTTGTTGGTACAGGCTACACCCATGTGTGATATTAGCGGCTACACCCAGAGAGCATCTTTCTAGATGCTTGTGTTTGCTCACGATTTCCAATCAAATTAATCCAGTCACCTTGTTGATGCATCAAGTAAGGGTGTAGTTTCCACTGGATAGGGGGGCAGGATAAGTCGGGAGAGTGACAGACAGGGTGGCCAGTCGTTGAACGGTTTGCTGACCTTAAAGAAGTTCGTATTGTAGTAAAGACTCAATAATAATGAAACTAAACAGCTGCTTCCTTTTACAAACACCATACATCACATTATGTCATGGTGCGCTGACTGTTGAGTGTTGACTTATTAAACCCAGTCACTTCTTGATTTAGCATTTACAGTCTGATAGTCTGGGAAAATATTTCAGACCGATCCAGTGTATCATTCCAGACATGATGCAGAGATAGTAGAAGTGCAAGAACTCAGCACTCAAATAAAAAGTATTTGCCCAAAAATATACTCAAGTTGAAGCATTAAGTGCAAACACGTACTCACATACTTTACTACTTTGAGGTAGCTGTAGTTTATGCAGTATTTCTTTTTGCTGTAACATCAGAATGAATTGAACTTTTATCTCCACTGTGTTTATTTTACAACATTAGTTACTAGTAACTTTTTGCAGATTCGTAGTAAAATATAATAAATTAAATGATGGTTGTTTTATTATGATGTAGAATCGACTGTTAGCATCTCTACACTTTCTATTTCCATTATAATGTTATTTCTGTTTCTGAACACATGACGAACTGAGATTTAGGGATGTTAGATGTTGTAATTGGTCTTTTCCTCTGGTTTAAAATGTATTTTTACCTATATCCACTGATAATACTGAACTTTGTGAGGCCATCTAGCTGCTGAATTACACTTTCAATAAATCTATGACACCTGTTTCAGTTGGAGACCCTGGGAGACAGCACTTAATTAAAAACCTAAAAGGCTGCAGCAGTGTGTTTTGTCATTATTATTTAAACAGCTCTCAGTGGTCCAAGCTGCATGACTCACTCCTTTCCCACTTGATGTTTTCCAGACTAATGTCTTCTACTGGAAACTCTGCTTTCAAGCTTCAGGGCAACTTTGAAATGCTGAAGCTGCTTGACACAAGTGTCGTCCAGCCAGTGTTATGTCGCAGGAGTCACCTGTCCTGTGTGAAAGGTGAAAATGTAATAACTGTGTTGATACTCGGACTATTTTAAACCTGCAGAACGTCTGACTGTCTCATCAAGCTCAGCTGTGTTTAGTATTAATAAATGTCAGCATGCTACTTTGCTAAACCAAAATAGTGAACATGGTAAAGACGTTGTCTCACAAAGCTGCCAAAAAGATTTTAAAGAAGAACTGTTACTGAGCCATCGGAACCAACATTTCGTTTGCTTACAGACAGAATGTGACTTTATTAGTCCTAAATTATTTTAAAGGAAATGATTCAAAGGTTTAATGTATTATAACTCATATTTAGTATAATGTTACTGCTTCTGACTGCATGCTGTAAAAGGACAAGCTTGAATGACTTTGCTGCTGCTGCTGCTCTCTTTTCATCACAGAGATTGTCCACTGGAGGGTACTGTTAGTTTCACAGTGTGTTAAATACTTTCTCTTGATAGAGATATGCCTCAACTGGCTGGAATGAGTGCAAAGTATTACACAATGCAGATTTGAATGGTAAATATTTTACTACAACCACGGACTGTTAACTCGTAGTCTGATCCCATCATGAAACTATTATATTGACAGTTTACATGTAGATTTAGCAGATGATCTTCTCTGGGTGAAGACTACGTGCAGCACTTTGTACCACATTGCGTGGACTTGACAGCGTTACTCTACATCAGGGGAAGTGAGCACAAAACAACAGCAGTGTAAAGGTTTAACTACTTAATGTTATTCTGCTTCACAACCTGTTGCTGCTTAGATCAAAACAACAGCATACATACAAAGAAATATGTTATATTGTAGTAGATTTTAATACTTTTCAGAAGCATATTGTGATATTGAATGTGATGTTCTGCACATTGTTCAACTTTTATGACCCTGTTAACAAAAAATTGAATTCTATGCTAGTTTTATTGTGCACATGCATATATTAATCATGCACTATATGACACAGTAAACAAAAAATTAAAGTCACTTTATTGTAGAAAAGATAAACAATTCTTTCGCCCAGCAGATGAGTATTTAACGTAAAACTAAGAGAACACCAAAGGCTCTGATCAAAGCAAAATGCTGCGAGGTAAACCCTCATTGCTTTCAACTCTTTAGCCACAACTCAGTGAGAACATATAACTGATCTTTGGGATGATAAGAGGTAAGGTGGGGAAATTTACGTATGAGAAAACCTTGAGTAGGCAGGCATTTACTGTTCAGCGGAAATTTGTTTCCTGTAGCAAAGGATCTTTAATCATCTTTTCTAAGTTTAATCATTGTATTGTACTGAAAGCATGTGATCATCATCCAGTTCCCCTAATTAAAATACCTGCTGCAAAACATACCTGAGGTTGGACACATTTTTTAA